>NC_083875.1:110674427-111003177 GCF_032452875.1 Bos javanicus | reverse complement strand
TTCTACCCTTCATCTTGCCTGCAACCTGGGGTGGTGCAACCTGGGGGTAGACCCCATCAGTTGGTAGGTCAAATCTTGTCAAAGAAACTTAGGTATCTTCTGCTCTTGTTTCCAGAAAATCAGCACGGCTGTAAGTAAAGCTGACATCTTTCTGCATGAAAATGCCCTCTCATCCCAGAGTGCTTTTACACTGGCCATCGCTGCTTACGCTCTTTCCCTAGGAGATAAAGCACACCCGCAGTTTCGTGCAATTGTCTCTGCTCTGAAGAGGAAAGCTTTCGTCAAAGGTATGACTCGTTTCTGGCATTTGTTCATCAAGTGTCCAATAAGCACATTGTTGAGTCATTCAGTCATGTCTGACTTTTTGTGACCCCATGGACTGTGGCCCACCAGGCTCCTCTGTCCATGGGATTCTCCAGGCAAGAATACTGGAGTGGGTTGCCCTGCCCTCCTCCAGGGGATCTTCATGACCCAGGGATCAAACCTGCATCTCACCAGGCCTCCCTGTCCTTCACTATCTCCTGGAGCTTGCTCAAACTCATGTCCATTGAGTCAGTAATGCCATCCAACCATTTCATCCTCTGTTGCCTCCTTCTCCTCCTGCCTTCAATCTTTCCCAGCATCAGGGTTTTGTCCAATGAGTCAGTTCTTCACATCAGGTGGCCCAAGTATTGGAGCTTCAGATTTAGCATCAGTCCTTCCAGTGAATATTCAGGGTTGATTTCCTTTAGGATTGACTGGTTTGATCTTCTTTCTGACCAAGGGGCTCTCAAGAGACTTCTCCAACACCACAGTTCAAAGGTCAATTCTTTGGCGCTCAGCCTTCTTTATGGTCCAAATAAACATGTAGCCTCTGCTAATTCTGGGAAAAGTGGGTGCATGCAAAGTAGAGTGAGACAGAATCCCCGCCCTCAAGGAACAAAGACAGCACGATACAAGGTAATAAGCCCTACTATTCATGTATTTAGTCACTCATTCAGCACATATTTATGCATTCCTTAATTCAAAAAATGTGTATGGAGTGCCTCCTACATACCAGGCTTTGTTCTAGGCTCTGGGGATAAAGCAACAGACAAAAAAGTCCAGGCCTTCATGAAATTTATATTCTGTTCAATGAGAGAACATGATTAATAACTAAAACATTGCATATAGTGACTATTCAGTGATACAGTAACCTATTTAGTGATGACTGATATGAAGAAAAATAAAGCAAGGAAGGGAGAGAAAGTGAGGGGATTGGTTGTAATTTTAAACAGGGTGGTCAGGCTTAAGCCTCATTGAGAAGACGGTATTTGAATCAAGACCTGAGGAGGTGAGAAAGCAAACCAGTGGCTTTCTGGAAGGGTATTTCCTGATAGAGAAACAGTTTAGGAAAATGCCTGAGGCAGGAGCTTGCCTGGTGCTCCAAGGAAGGCAAGGAGGTCAGGGTGACTGGAGAAGTGAGGGTGAGGGCAGGAGGGTGTCAGGGAAGGGAAGGGCGAGCGAGCGCCGTGCAGGACCCGGGCGCTACCGGAGCTCTCGCACTCCCGTATACAGCTGTGTAATCTACAAGGCATGGGCGAATGAAGGCTGAAACCCAGCTTCTGCTCCACTACCCCAGCCATGCTCCCTGGTTTGGGTCGGCCTCTACGCAGAGCGAGCAGTGCCTGAGTCTTATTCATATCAAGGTCCTGTGGGGGCCATGGGATTCCCCAGAACCTTAACTTCCACTTCAAGTGAGAAGGGAAGTCATTGGAGGGCTTTGAGCAGAAGAGTGCATGACCTAGCTTATGCTGTACCAGGCTGACCAAAAGGCATATATTTCATTTTGAAGAATAAAGACATTGCTTCCTGTGGGTCAAGAGTAAAGAAATAGAGAGGAGCGGTGGTCATTGGCTAATGTGCCTTGACCAGCACTGGCATGGTTGGGTACTTCTGAGCCCTCTTCTGGCTGAAGTTTCCTACAAGTTTAATAAATACTACATAAGGTTTATCACCACCTACAAAATTTGACTCCTGTCATCACTTAAAAAATGACTGAATCTCAACATATACTTCAAAACCACTTCTATAATACTTTTCAAATAACACAAAAGAAATATCTAGGTATTGTAAGAAATGAATAATAAAATAATAGAATTTAAGAGCTAGAAGGGAATATATTAGTTTATATAATGTTGGAACTGGAACTGTCTTTAGAAATCAAAACCTTCCTTCCAAAAAAAGCCTTCAAGAGAGAGGGAAAACATTTTGTTCCTCAAGTCAAGTAAGCAAGGTAATTCTGAGTTGTAAACAGATACATCAGAATTTTGAGGGGGGGATGTTGGAGTGATGGAGTTGGAGGTTGGGGTTAGCAGATGAAGAACTGTTACATGCAGAATGGATAGCAGCAAGGTCCTAATGACAGCACAGAAACTATAGTCAATATCCTAGGATAAACCGTAAGGGAAAGAATACTGAAAAGAATATGTGTGTGTGCGTGTGTATATATATACACATACATGTATATATATTTGTGTGTGTTAGTTGCTCAGTAGTATCTGACTCTTTGCAAACCATGGACTATGTAGTCCATCAGGGTGCTCTGTCCATGAAATTCTCAAGGCAAGCCATACAGGAGCGGGTTGCCATTTCCTACTCTAGGGGATCTTGCCCCAGGGATCGAACCCAGGTCTCCTGAATTGCAGGCAGATTCTTTACTGTCTGAGCCACCAGGGAAGATCATATATATGTTTATGCGTACACACACACACACACACACTGTGCTCAGGCACTCAGTTGTGTCTGACTCTTTGCGACCCCATGGACTGTAGCCCACCAGGCTTCTCTGTCCATGGAATTTTCCAGGCAAGAATATTGGAGGGGTTTGCCATTTCCTCCTCCAAATAGATATAGATATAGATATAGATGTAGATATAGATGTAGATATAGATACATAAGGCTTCCCAGTGGCTCAGTGGTAAAGAATTCACCTGCCAATGCAGGAGACCTGGGTTTGATGCCTGGGTGGGAAGATCCCCTGGAGTGGGAAATGGCAGCCCACTCCAGTCTTGTTGCCTGAAAAATCCCATGGACAGAGGAGCCTGGTGGGCTACAGTCCATGAGGTCGCAGAGAGCTGGACATGACTGACCGGCTGAGCACAGCGCACACAGCACAGAACAATAAAAACCAAATATAATCTAGAAACTAGCTTATGAAAAGTGCTGCCTACATGAAATTGTCTTCAGGGTTTTAAATTGGGAGGAGATAGAATAGTTAAGGTTTGTGTGTGAGCTCAAAATTTCCAAACTGTAGTTTTTTTTTTCTGTCAAGGAGAAAAGTTCTCTAATTTTTTTTGGTAGTGTCAATAATAATAACAATAAACATATATATGCATCTATCTATATATACATGGCGCTTTCTGGTTTATAAAAACATTTACATTTGGTATCTCCCTTGAGTTTCACTGCAAGGAAGAAAGCACTATCTATTCTTCAGGGAACTGAAAGACTCACGGAATGGAAAGAGCCCATCCAAGTTTACAGGTCTGTTAACGGCGCCCACTCCAGTGCTCTCGCCTGGAAAATCCATGGACGGAGGAGCCTGCTGGGCCGCAGTCCATGGGGTCGCTAAGAGTCGGACACGACTGAGCGACTTCTCTTTCACTTTTCACTTTCATGCATTGGAGAAGGAAATGGCAACCTATTCCCGTGTTCTTGCCTGGAGAATCCCAGGGACGGGGAGCCTGGTGGGCTGCCGTCTATGGGGTCACACAGAGTCGGACACGACTGAAGCGACTTAGCAGCAGCACAGCAGTAGCCGAGTAGAGACCAGAACCTGGGTGCTATTAACAATTCCGGTCCCCTGCCTTTCCAGCCGACCCTACAAAAGTACTGTGGTACCTGTAGATGCTCCATGTTGACGTTTATGAATAAAGACAAACGGCCTTGTTTTGGTTTTATTTTTATCGAAGTATAGTTGATTTACAGTGTAAGTTTCAGGTGTACAGCCAAGTGATTCAGCTGTCTATCATCTATCTGTCTGTCTGTCTATCTGCTCATATTTAAATTCTTTTCTATTATAGATTAAAACAGCCCTGTATTAAGAAACCTTGTTTGTATTGGTCACCTTGAGAAAATTCTTCTTACAAAAGAATAGGAAACTTTTGGAAACCAGAAGGCCACTACCAGAAGAAACTTCTAGAAACCTGCTAGAACTGTTATGCCAAATTCACATTTTTCACGATACTTACCAGTGTGATTTGTTGGTGTTAGGTAATCCACCTATTTATCGTTTCTGGAAAGATGATCTTCAGCAGAGAGACAGCTTTGCACCCAACACTGGCACAGCTCGTATGGTAGAAACCACGGCCTACGCCTTACTCACCAATCTGAACTTGAAAGACATGAATTACGTGAACCCAGTCATCAAATGGCTATCGGAAGAGCAGAGATACGGAGGCGGCTTTTATTCAACCCAGGTGGTGTTTCTTTCTCTCGTGTTACCTTCCTGGAGATGCCCCTAGTGCCTCCCACACCGCACACTCCACACTCCTTCCAGCCTCCGTGGTTCTGTCACCAAATGAGCGCACCAAAGGTGTGAATAAATGACTAGAATCAGGGCCCGAAGGAACGTCTGCATGGACGCCCTTCTCACGCAGAGGCGAAACTCAGCGCCAGGAGGTTCGTTCACAGTTAGCGGCAGAGCCAGCATCAGAACTCACACCTCCAAACTCCAAGCCCAGAACTTCCTTTACGATTCTTAGTTACCATGAAGGGCTAGGAGAGTTATCAGCAATTACATTAAATCCTATATAAGAAACAGTGGCTGCCACGTAAATAAAGGCACCGATGTTCCTTTCCACAATACTAAGTGAAAAGTAAGAGGAATGCCGATTTTCCGCATGTTTATCTGTCTAGCTACCAGTGTGAACTCACTTGAGTATGTGTATTTTGCATTATAGCTACCATGTCGCTGTATAGTGTACATCTACACTCAAGTTTATCTCAAATGTTAGCGTCTTCCCTGTTCCCCGGATGCCTGGGTAATGACAGGGTGTGTGTGTAGGTATATAAAACGTAGAGCTAGAGGGCTCCTTCAGGGTGCTGTTGGTGACCATCTGATTCTAATCAGGGGGAGGAAATGGGTTTCGCCATGGGCACAACTGGAGGCTTAGAGAAAAGAGGACCCCACTGATGAGCACTGGCTGCTTGGACATGGGAGAGAAGGCAGTCACAAATCTGCTCTCTCTGATTCAACCACATCTCCCCATTCTATAGATGAGGAAGACAAGATCTAGAAAAATTAAGCTCATCCTGCTAGGGTAAAAAGAACCTGCCTGCCAATGCAGGAGACATAGAGGCATGGGCTTGATCCCTACGTCAGGAAGATCCCCTGGAGGAGGGCATAGCAATCCATGCCAGTGTTCTTGCCGAGAGAATCCCATGCGCAGAGGAGGCTGGCAGGGTACAGTTCACAGGGTTGCGTAGAGCTGGACACGACTCAGAGCTGGACGCGACTTAGCACTCACGCACACGTTTATTCCTTCAGCAAATATTTGTGGAATAACTACCATGTGCATACCTGCTAAATGTGGCGGATGCCAAGCAAGATGTACTGTTGCCCCCAAGAGTCTCACATCGCAGTGGGGGGAAGCCCATGATAAACTCTACATGAAGTATCACCAATCGAGAAGAATGCTCTAAGGAGCAGAAGGGAAGAACACTGAACAGAATGATGAGAAGGGGGAGATGCCTTATGTCTTCCCTGTGGGGCTAGTTAAGCGTAGATATGAGGATGGGAAGGAAATCCACAGTTGTTCAAGGAGTTGGAGGCATTCTGGGAAGGATGACTTGCATGAGGTCACGTGCCCAAGACATGTGGAGAACCCGATGCGAGCCACACTGCCTTCTTGCCTGCAGCCAGGAGCATCCTCACTGGCGGAGGGAGACTCTTCTTCCCCCTCCTCACAGGGGCCCTTAACTAGTTCCACTCAGTCACCCGGAGTTTCATCTCCAGACAACACTGACTCACCTTCTCGTAAGAAAGTGTATTTGTAAACAGGGGGTATGTAAATGAGTAACCTATTTTTGAACCTTGCTGTTTGTTGATAGGATACAATTAATGCCATCGAGGGCCTGACAGAGTATTCACTCCTGGTTAGAAAACTCCGCTTGAACATGGATGTCAAAGTGTCTTACAAGAATAAAGGTGACCTCTACCACTATAAGATGTCAGACAAGTATTTCCTTGGGAGGCCAATAGAGGTAAATAAAGGATTTTTAAAGTAAAATTTTATAACTGGATGGAGCCTTCGAGATCATCTGTTCTGCCCTTCTTATACAAATGCAGCCATTCACCCCTTAAACCCAAGATGGGTGCCAGGCGTGTCCTAAGCAGGGACGCCTGCTCTGTGCTGGGTGCTGAGGGCCCAAAAGTAAAGCACAAAGCACCCTTGTGCTGTAGAGGAGACAGTCGCTTCAACAAGCAGTGGAAACTGAGACCTCTGCTAGGGTCACGGAAGGACAGGGGGAGCCTCCCGAGCCAGGCTGAGAGGTGAGGGCCGTTTTTCAAATGCATTCAATGGGCAGGGTAAATCTGGAAGAATCAGAAGGAGTTAGTCGGGCGAAGAGAAGTGAAGAGTGTTCCAGACGCAGCGACCAGCACACACAAAGGTTGGCAGAAGAGTCAGAGAGAAGGCCACTTGGGAATCTGCCAGTGGTTCCAACGACCCTGGCCACACATGCAGACTGTGGCCAAACGGAATACGGTCTGCAGGCCGCCCAGTAACCTGCCCCGTGTCCTTTGCCACTACTGGGTTTTTAAAAACGAAAACCCTGATGGCCAATGAGAATTTCCCAAGGGAAAAGATGCTTTGGAAAAACTAGGTTCCGTATCAGTAATAGTAGCTATCGGTATATAGATGCTGGTATGTATGTTTTTAACTACCACATTTTAGATTATTTAAGGCATGTTTAAACACACAAATACCCGGAAAGAGTTGTTGCTTCCCACAGCCTTTTGTGCAAAGGAAATAAGCATGAGGAGTAGCACTGAACGCAAAAACCTTTCCAGGTGCCTCTCAGTGATGACCTCATCGTCCTGAGTACCGGACAAAGCAGTGGCTTGGCTACAGTGCATGTGAGTGTTTTGTGGAGAACAGCTTGATTGAGGTTGTGTGTCAGCTTACAGTAAGTAGTCTAAAAGAAAGAGACTTTGACACCAAGTTATAGAAATCTGGGCTTGGGTGACCATAACTGAGGTAAGAGTCACTTACCATTCTTTCTGGTTGTCTTGATAGCTATCCCCACAGTTTCTTTTTGGAAATGGCTGCTAATCTTTATATGTGTATTTCTAGAAATCATATATAAGTGGATGTGCATAGTTGTAGAGAGATGAACAATATTTATGTTTACACGTATATGTATATGACGTGTGTATGTATGTATACATTCACACGTATATACATGGATACTGAGGTTAGTAACAGTCACATCTCATTTATCCAGCATCACTGCTGACTAATGTGTATATGTACGGCCTTCAGTGTCTTCTATTTTTAACCACAGGCTGCACAGACACAGATAAACAGCTTAGGAAAACTAAGCTGTAAATGCCAAAGGCCTGAAATGATACAAACTGCATGTTCTGAGCGTAAATTAACGTCCTCCTGGTTATTTAATTGTGCGCTCGTCTTTAGTACATTCCTTCAGAGACCGTTCGTAAGCTGCGTGCGGGTGGGCAGATGCACGGTCAGCTGTTGTCACTTCCGGTCGCCCTCACTACACCTGCTTCTGGCAGCAGCCCTGCCCTTCCGTGTACACCTGTAATTTGTTGTTCCCACAGTGGTTTGTGGGCTGAAGAAAACCATACTTCATGGCCTTGTGGTGTTCTGTGTAAAATTAGAGTGAACAGGCGCAGGGATGAAAGTCTTAAAAGCTTTCCTGCAGAGTGAGGTGCTCAGAGTTGACTGCGTGGACTTGGGACCGAGGTTCTGCCTGGAGAGAGATCATTTTTAGCTTACTTTGGGCTTCTCAGTTATGTTTCAAGTTGTGGCGTTTGCCAGAAGTCCAGGTGCTGGGAAAATGGGTCTGTGATGATCCTGTGTGCACTGGGTGATAAAAACACTCGCGCCCCGTTTTCGGCCGCAGTCCTGCCATAGTGCCTTTTCCACTCCCTATCATAAACAGTGCTCTTGTTTACTTGTCCCCACATAGGTAAAAACTGTGGTTCACAAAATCAGCACCTCGGAGGAAGTTTGCAGCTTCCATTTGAAAATTGAAACCCGGGAAATTGAAGGTAAAACAGCATGATTTACACTATAATGTTGGCTAAGCATAAAGAATACCGAAGAGCTTCTCTGATTAGGAAAAATGTGCTAAAGTAATTTCTCATTCAAATTCTTTAATAGGTTGACATCTGAGTAAACATAGCTGCCATTTATTATAATAGAGGTAGCTCATTAATAACAGTTGGAAACTGATACTAACAATAACTAGGTTAAATGTATCCACTGTTGATCCAGAAATTTTTTTGACTAAAGAAAACTTTTAAAGATGTAAGGAGGATCTAGAGAAGTGGGATGGGGTGGGGGCTAGAGGGGAGGTTCAAGGGGAAGGACACATGGATACTTCTGGCTGATTCATGTTGCAGGGCAGAAGCCAATCCAATGTTGTAAAGCAGTCATCCAAATAAAAGTCAATTAAAAATCAAAGCTAAAGGAGAAAAGCATGTGACTAGGGCCTTCCCTGGTAGTCCAGTGGGTAAGGCTTTGCCTGCTGCTGGCTCAGCCCCTGGTCAGTGAACTAAGATCCCACATGCCTCCAGCCAAAGAACCAAAACATGAAAGAAAAAACCCCAAAACAGAAGCAAAATTGTAACAAATTCAATCAAGTCTTTAAAAGGAAGAGAAGAATGTAACAGGCAGTAAGGGCCTACTTTCAGAACCTTGGATTTCTGTTAGTAGTTTTATGTCTGTGTTCCATCCCCAAGCCCTGAGTTTCTCTCACCACTCTGCTGGGCTTCTATCCCATACCCTTTCTGTATCCCTAGGAGTCTGGCAAGTGCACACTTCCCTGTCTCCATCTTCAGCTTGGTCTCCTCAGGACCAACGAGGCTTTCTTAACGCACCTGTCTTTTTTCTACACATGGCCCTCACATCCCTCTTATGATGGGCTGGTTCTCCCGTCCCAGTCTAGAAGCCAGGCCACTTGGACACTCCAGCCCTCCTTGACCCACGCCCTGGGACCAGGAAGTGTGCTTTTCCTCTGCCCGATAGCTTCTGTTTGTGACTCAGAGTCCTGTTCCTGCAGGAAATTTCCAACTACCAGAGAATCTAGATATGGGCGCTTCCTCCCTGCCACCTCCCCAGACACGTTACCAACACAGATCCACCGTAAATGCCTCCTTCCTTATTAAGTTCTTGGAGAGCAGAGAACTGTTCTAATGATTTCCACAGTTCCTGGATTCTCAGGAGCCAGTTGACTGCTCCATTAAAACCAGAGTTTCCATTAAAATCATCAAAAGTGCCAACTTCTAAATCTCAAATAATTTCCAAGTGTGCTCATTAATGATTCTGCTCTGACATGTTCCAGAACAAGCTAAAACAGTTTACTCTTATTTTTGTTTGTCTGTTTCGTGTGCCAGCCTTCGGCTACAGCAGCTCAGAATACAAGCGCATAGTGGCCTGCGCCAGGTGAGCCCGCGTCCGCCGGGGGGACGGTAGACCTCAGGGCTTCACTTCCACCAGAGCTTTCTCTCTCCAATCTTTTTGAATAATAAAGATGTCCGGAAGATGTGAAATTGTTCACTTTTTTTTTTCATGTGGAATATACCAGGTATTCTTAAACAGCTACTTACTCTACAGAACAGTTTTGTTTTGCTCATATACGCTTTTCTCTCCCATTTTTGGGCCTGTTTCTAATTCAAACACTATATTATTAATTTGTCTTCCAGAAAGGTAGATTACGATATATAAGTGTTAGGAAAAGAGCAAAGCATTCTCTCAGAAGCGACTCCCACTCTTTTACTTAGAAAAATCATGTTCGCCCAACAAAATCCCTGGTCATTAGCAGCCAGCCCACGGTTCCCAAATCAGGTTGTACATTGAACTCACCCGGAGAGCTTTTAGAACTCTGCAGAACTCTGTCCGACCTCACCCCCTGCAGGGTCTTCTAATGGTAGCCAGGGCTGAGATTACCCTTATCGACTAACTCCAAGGCCTGCTTTGACCACTAGTTGCTACTAGGAACAATTTACCATAAATATTATGACTTACAGGGGCTTCCCAGGTGGCTTAGAGGTAGAAAGAATCCACCTGCCAAGGCAGGAGATCACTTGCAATGTAGGAGAAGCAGGTTCGATCCCTGGGTTGGGAAGATGCCCTGAAGGAGGAAATGGCAACTCACTCCAGTATTCTTGCTTGGGAAAGTCTACGGACAGAGGAGCCTGGCAGGCTTAAGTCCATGGATCTCAGAGTTTGACACAGCTGAGCAACTGAGCGCGCACACACACACACACACAGTGACTTAACTCAAATGTATTATCATTCTGGAAGTCAGAAGTCCTCAAATCAAGGTGTTATTGGGGCCCTGTTCCTTCCGGAGGCTCCAGGGGAGCCTTTTCCAGATTCTGGAGACACCTGCTTTCCTTGGCCTGAGCCTCTGTCTTCAAAGCCAGCAGCACAGCATCTTTTAGTATCTCCCTCTAACTCAAACCCCTGATTCCACTTTCTTTGATTCTCCTGCTTCTTTCCCTTATCAAGACCCCTGTGATCATATTGGACTTGCCTGGATATTCAGGAGACTCTCCCTGGCTCATGAGCCTTACCTTAATCACACTGCAAGTCCCCTTTGCTATTTAAGGTAACAGATTCATAAGCTTGGGGATTAAGGACACCTCTGTGGGCCATTGTTTTGCTTACCAAGCCACCGTCCCAAAATGTTTATGAAAATATGCCTATATACCTTGGTGACCACACGGAGTGAATCAGGCAGCGGAAGAGCCAGAACCAGAACACAGGCTTCTTCCTTCTTCCTTCTCCCACCCCTTAGGACCTCCTGTTCTGTGCTATTTTCTTAATTCTTCCTATTCTCAACAACAGTGATTTCTATGCTGGTATTTTGCTGTTTGTACTTGTTATCACACATGATGCAAAGCATTCAGAATGGGTAACTTAGAAATCCCATGCAGTTATGTCATAGATTAGAGCTGAAAAGGATTTTAGGAATGATATAGTAATCCCCTTATTTTAGTGGTAAAGAAACTGAGGCGCCAGGAGGTGAAGGAACCGCCAAGTTCTCACAGTCAGAGGCAGAGCACGCCGCCCAGTCCAGGTTCCGAGTCACCTGCTTCAGGCAGCGTTTTCTGAGACCGCCAGCCTTAAGGAACGGCACGCTGCTTCTCAGCTGCTCGATCTCGTCTCCCAGCTTTGTCTGTGATCCCAGGCCGGTCCCCCTCCTCTCAGGGTCCCCTCATCAGCGGGTGAAGCCCCGCCTTCCGTCCTGGGCCAGGCTCTGCCCTCTGCTCCCCCTCCACACCCTTCTTCATTCCCTGAGGTCCTGCCGAGGCCATGCTTTCTCGGGCAACTCCACTGCTGCCATCCCTCCTTCAGGTGCCTCTCCTGTGGCAGACGGGGTGTGATCACTGTCTAAGCCCCTAACGTGTTGCGGGGAGGTATGAACAAACTCCTTCTGGGCAAAGCGAGAATCAATGTGTGGGATACAGGGAGGCACCCCAAGTAGGAGTAGGATAGCTAGACTCCTGAGGGCAGCTTCTGCCATGAAGGACTCAGGTAACTGTCAGCAAATCACCTCACTTCTCCAGGCCTCTCTGTAAAGCAAGAATATAGGACTACCTGATCCCAAAGCACCTTCCAGTATTTCCACAACGCTGCTATGCATAAAAGGGCTCGCATCAAAAACGTATTAATTTGCATTCCAGATTGTCAGTCTACAAAAGAAAGCAATAGAGATACGGTATTCAGTATTGTATCCGCTCTCTTTTGTTTGTTTGTTTTAAATAAACTGGGGACAGAATGTTCAAAAAAACCCAGGTAGAACATGCTTTTGGCTTTATGATGCTGAAGCTGGGTTGGACAAATTCCAAATGTAACTGTGTAGTGCTTATTCATGTGAGAAATTCTTTGCCTTCAAATGCACACTCTCCTGGTTTAAGAAAATGCCAGCACAGCTTCTATATTGAGAGGGTCTCTTTCGTGCATTTAGCTTTTTACAACTTCTCTGTTGTATTCACAAGAAAAGAAAAAAGGATTTCACTTCTCTCCTTCTCTTGGAACAAAATGCCTTTGGGAAGGATTGCTGTCTTTGGCAGCAGGCAAAGGCTTCTTGAAAGGAAGGTTTCTGTTCCATGGTTGAAACAGTCGCCATGGCAACCAGTCATCACGGCTCCAGCAACTTTTCACAGACACTCTCCACTCAGGAGGCCCTTATCCGTCGTGTTGACAGAGCATTTGCATCTGTGAGCCAGAGTTCTCCACTCTCGGTGACACTCATTCATCCAATCACGGGGATGCTGGACGCCATATTTTCAGTTACACGTTGCCTTATATTTTGTTCCAAATTATTAATTTGGTGAAGAATGGGGTTAAACTTTATACTATTTACATTTTTATGGCAAATATGATATCTCAAACTTGTAATGGGGTCTGCTTTATGCATGCTAGATAAGATAAGATTGGGGAAAGAGAGTCCTTACCACCTCACTAATTGGAATAACAGCTCCCATCTCACTCATACTTACTTTGCGGGGTGAGGTCAGTTCACCTTCCCCCTGTGAAGCTGTCTCCCCAGGCTCTTCCTTTAATCCTGACTCCTCTCCGAAGTTCTACTCTCAAATGTTCAGCTTTCTCTCCCACATCTTGAGGCAGGAATCTAAAATTCAACCTTTGCAGGACACATGCCGATCCAGTCCCTACCCCACCAACTTCTCCTCTTTTATCATTAACTCTGCTTAACTGTAGCAACAGGCCTCTCTGCCTCTCAAAACGAAGTCTTGGAATTATAATTTTAAAGCACAAGTTTATACTTTTTCACAATTAATTTTACAAATAAGAAAATGAGCTCTAGAAAGGGGAAGTAATGTGTAGAAATCTCTCAGAAGAACTGGGATAAAACCTAAGTTTCCTAATTCCCCATTTCAGTATTCTTTTCTTTCATACCAGAGAAGCACAAACAAAATAAATCAAATTGCCCCTGTTACTCCCTCGACCTTTCTCCTCCGCTTCCCCACAAGCACAATTCCTAGACAAAGGGTAGTCCTTGAAACATTTTTTTAAAGATAAAATATCTATTGTGAAAATTTTAGAAAATAGAGAAAAACATGGGAAAGAAAAGAGATAATCCGTTATGATCTCATCATCCAGAGGAAGTAGCTGCTCACATTTTAGTGTGTTCCTTCCAGTCTGTTTCTGAACATGCTTATCGAGTCTCTTGCCAATATACAGTTAATTTTTTTCTTCGAACATGCTCTGCTAGAGAAAGAATTCGGATGAGAATCAATAGACTTAGGAAGCCCTGAGGCGAACTAGTCGTGCGACCTTGAACAAGTACCTTACTCTCGCCCGCAGTCTCCTCAACTAGCTAATTAAGAGATGGGACTGAATAGCCTTTATGGTCTCCTCCAACTCCAGAATGGTAGCCCACCGAGGTTACTGATCAAGTGAGGAAAGGGTTGGGATAGACGACGCAGAGGTCTCTTTAAACTTCAGAGATTATAACACATGTTATCATAAAGAAGCAAATACTTGGAGGATCAAATTAGTGAGTTAAAGCCTACCAAGGAACAGGGCCTTTCCTTCAAGAATCTTATCCATTTACTTGTTTCGTGTCCTCGTCTCTACTTTATTTCAGCTACAAGCTCAGCAGTGAGGAATCGTCATCTGGGTCCTCTCATGCGGTGATGGATATCTCTCTGCCTACCGGAGTCAACGCAAACCCAGAAGACTTAAAAGCTGTAAATGTCTTCTCTTAAATATTGTTATGGATACTTGCTTTTATTTACTGCATTATTTTACAAAGCTATTTCCATTCATTCTATGTCACTTTCTTAGACTCTCCCAGAATATTCTTTTCAAACTGATAATCTACCTAAGTTTTTATTTTTCAAAGTGAAACTGAAAAATATTCAGTTTTATATTTATATAAATATTCAGGGGCAAGTATTATGCTTGCACGTACAGAATAGTGTGCGTGCATGTGATGACATGTTCAGACTCTTTCAAGAGGAGGAGCTGCTCTTCACTGTCTTTAAGTAGTGGATTACATCCCCGCGGCCTCACATTCCATCACCGGGTGAACGCACTTAGACAGAAAGTCTCGAGTTAAATTTGGGCCCTCTCTTTGTTCCCTTAGCTTGTAGAACAGGTGGATCAATTATTAACTGACTACGAAATCAAAGATGGGCATGTTATTCTGCAACTGAACTCCGTAAGTTCCACCTCTCACCATTTTTCATTTATTATTACTATTTAACAGCTGCTGCCTAAAATATTTTGAGTCTTTTGTCTCTCATGATTTTCTTAATCTTTGAATTTGTCAGATTCCTTCCAACGAGTTCCTTTGTGTTCGATTCCGGATAATTGAACTTTTTGAAGTTGGGTTTCTGAGCCCTGCCACCTTCACAGTGTATGAGTACCACAGACCAGGTAATCAACTCTAAGGTTTCTTCCGAAGACTGCTCTGTATTTATTATGGAATTTGAAGAAAGGCGCTCGAGGCCTGCAGATTGTATATATTTCTTCTCTCGGGGCTCACTGTACACAAACGTCCCCACTGGGACAACCAGTGGGTGAGCGAGTCCCTCCGCTGCTCGGCCCTCAGGCTCTTCGTGTTTAGAATAGGCGAATGGACTCGACGGCTCCCCTCACACTCTTCGCCTCAAGTCTGTCTTTGGTGCTTACTGTTCCTCTTGCGTTGAAGAGAAGGCCGTTGACCCTACTGTTATTTCCAGTCTCCACAGAGTCAGCGTCCCCTCCGTCCACATTGTCAGCACTTTGCAGAGAGCTCTAGCACAGCGCTTGTCACGCTGCATCCTGATTACGTGTTTGCACGTCTTTGCACGCACCCCCAGAACATTCTCATCCTTCTGTCCCAAGCATCTACCCCAGGGTCAGGTACATGCTGCTGCTGCTAAGTCGCTTCAGTCGTGTCCGACTCTGTGCGACCCCATGGACTGCAGCCCACCAGGCTCCCCCGTCCCTGGGATTCTCCAGGCAAGGACACTGGAGTGGGTTGCCATTTCCTTCTCCACAGGTACATAGCATGTATCAATAAATGATGGATGAATGACCTCTGCGTTTGGTCATTCAGCCACGTCTGATAACTCTCCACTTCTGAAGAGCCCTTTGGTTCACAAGGCAGACAACTTCACTTTGGACAGTTCTACTTGTAACAAAACTCTTAAAGTGAACCAAAACTCTGAGACCCATTCAATCTAGTTTTACTTCTGAAATCATAGATTATGATACTTAGCCTCTCCTTGAAAAAGAACTACACACACACACTCAGCCATATGTGTGTTTCTTTTCTCCTCCTGAACAATAGGAAAAAACAATGCTTTTCTGCTCTAGCCTAAACAATTACCAATTGTAATTCTTTCAATAGACTCTCGTGTGACATAATTTATTTCTTCTCATTCATTGAAACACCAAATACTTTCATTCTTAGAAATGAGTATGGAAGAGTAAGATTTCAAGTACAGAGAGGGAGAATATTTTGAGTGTAGAGGGGCCTGTGTTAGGACAGGCAGTTAGTTCATAATTTAACTTTCCTGGGCCTCAGCTACAGAAAGAGGGTTAGGAGTGGGTGATGAAGGAGCCATGGCCGAAATTCACAGACGGGTAAATGGCGTGTCCGCCGGCCGCCTCTTCTAACTGCGCTTTCATCGCCACAGATAAACAGTGCACCATGTTTTACAGCACGTCGAACACCAAGCTTCAGAAAGTCTGTGAAGGAGTAACGTGCAAATGTATCGAAGGTAAACTTCGTTTACTGTGTTCAGGCTGTATACTTGTTTAACGCAGCCACTCATAATCTGGGGCTAATCTGGGGGGAGCTGTTTGACAAACTGTCATTTCTCAGAAATGTAATCTCATCTGGTGGAAAGTCATTCCTCGAGCACTGTAAGGCTGCATCGCGACGGCTCCAGAACAACCCGATAGTCCCACTGTGCGGAGAAACACCATCAGGCGGTTGTTGGGTATCAGAAAGACAACATGATGTGACATTCTTACCTTTTACCTGGTCTTTTTGGTGCAATAGGACCATTGCTTAAGAGAACAGCGGTTCTGGAATGAGCCACTATCTCCTCTCTCCTTCCCCTGGCCCTCCCCAGTTAGAGACGCTCTCCATTCAATTTTTTGCCAATCAAGGCAGCTTTATTGGCCAAAGAAAAGCCCCAGAACTCAACAGTAATCAACTGCGGACTCCATGAGGGTCTGAGTTGATTTTGGTTTTCTTTTGTTTTTCAAAATCCTTAAAATCTACACTTTTTCTAGGCACATATTTCTCCCTCTTACAGCATAAGTCGGTCATCAGTTTGGTTCCTTCAAGAGATTTTTGATTACACTCAAAATGGGAAAATGTCCTCCTTTCTTCAGTGAAGCATATACATTTCTGAAGAGCTCAATGTGGAGTGACTACCCATTCTAAGTCCCGTGTTCAAGATTTTGTTTTTTTGGTTTTGGTTTTGCTTTGCATATTGTTTCACTTTATGGAAGAGGAGAAAATGGGGACAGGTCTTAGGAATCTGATATTTGTAAGATTATATTGGATTGTCTCAGGGCAGATGAGGAAAAACTGTGTTTACTCCCAAAGGTGTCCGTTCCTTATGTTAACCTAACTCGTGCCGTCTTTCACAAAATCCAGCTGACTGTGGGCAAATGCAGGCAGAATTGGACCTGACAATCTCTGGAGCTACTAGAAAGGAAACAGCATGTAAACCGGAGATTGCATACGGTAAGTTGGAAAGTTTAATATATAGTTCCGTTAAACATGACATTTTAAGAAAACTTGATCAGTTAGGAAGATCTACAATTTTGCACAGTGATTACGTAGATGCAACATTCCATGTGCTCCCTTGAAGGAAAATGTCATCAATTTTCAGCATTAACATGCAAAGTTATTTATCCTTCAGCAAAGAAATATGATTTTCATTAAAAATGATGGGAGTGAGGTACACACACAGCCAAAACATTTTATTCCACCAGGCTCCATTGAATTAAAAGTGCTAAAACATAGTCAAAGAGAACATGTGAGAAGCCGCAGAGGTATATGATTTCGCTCCTGCATTCTTCCGGTTGATGGAGCAGAGACAGAAACAAAGATGGTTTGGCGGTCTGAGTGTTTGTCAAACTCCCTCCAAAGACCAGGTAAAAGTGTCAGTGCTAAATAATTGTTACTGTATCACAGTCGCGATCCACACTTGAGACTCTCTCCATCTCAAAAGGAGCATCTCCTTCTTGTCATCCAGATCTCAGAGCTAAATCAAATGCCCGAGTAGAGTTGCAGACACAAGCTCTTCATAGAATTAGATCCTTTGTTTTCTACCTATAGCTTCCAATGTTTACTTCTGTCTTTTTTAAGAAAAAGAGAACGAACAGATAGTACACTATTTCAAATTTTTCTTGACAGCTGGTAGGAGGGTTTTTATAAATAAATAAGCACAGTGCTGTTCACGGAGCCTTTCCTGTTTACCAATTGTTTTCGTATATGGTCTCTCATTGGTGTCCCATGAGCCTCCTTGGAGGTAACAGTGAAGAAACTGAGGCTCTGAGAGACGCAATAATTTGCTCAAAGTCATGCAGGAAGTAAGTAATAGAACCAGGACACATTCTGGTCTCCAGTATTATTTCCAATAGGTAACACTGAATTCTATTAATGGAAATAACAGCCATGAGAATGACTCTTGTGTGGCTCATGATCTTTCTTTCCTTCAAATTCATCTTGAGTTTTAAAAAATGCTAAAAACTTGCCTAACGCAGCCAAGATCCACTGCAACTTTTAAAATATACTGAGACTTGAAGAGAATTCTATATTGTTTTAACAATTTTCCCCTAAAATTTAGATCCAAATTATTTCTTTCCATGATAATAGAACAATTTTAACTCTTAAATTAAAAAAAAAAAATCTGTTTTAACACAGAGTACATGCAATCAGGATCTAGTTTACCACATTCAAGAAAAAGCTTAGCAGGCTTTTTTGGAGCTACAGGTTAATGATGGAATCACAGAATAGAAACAAAATTAAACGGTCCTTCACTCTGCCTATGCCTACAGTAGGTTCATTGCCCTTATCTACTATAAATAATTAAGAATCTGAAATTCAGGACATTGTTTAAGCCACTAATTTACACAGCCTTTGGTTCTGCCACACTGAGTTCGTTCACTGAGCTTTAAGTCTTACTAGCTAGATGCTGCTGCAAAGTCGCTTCAGTCGTGTCCAACTCTGTGCAACCCCATAGATGGCAGCCCACCAGGCTCCCCCGTCCCCGGGATTCTCCAGGCAAGAACACTGGAGTGGGTTGCCATTTCCTTCTCCAATGCATGAAAGTGAAAAGTGAAAGTGAAGTCGCTCAGTTGTGTCCGACTCTTGCTAGCTAGCTAGGATCTCAAAAATGAACAAAAAATTTTAGGTCATTCACTTTAACCCCAAAGAAAGCAAGAACAAGAGGAATTTTTCTCAGGTCACAAAGAAGAGATGGGTCTCTTCAAGCTGGTCATTTCAGACGCGAAGTCAAACATACCATAGGTTAAAAATTGATGCCTGAATGAAGGGAAGTGAGACTGTATCATATCAAATAGCTGCCAATCCAAGCAAAGATGAGTTGGAAAACAGAGTCCTATCAAAAACCAAAGATCAAAACCAATAAAAGCCGTCGAGGCATGGAGGTGAGGAAACATGGAGACTCCTACGACAGGTCAGAGTGATAGATACAGGACCCCTCTGTGGGCATGCAGAGAAGGAAGAGGCTCTTCGTCTTGAAAGATCAGAATCAGAACTTTACATCTAAGGTTTATTTTGTTTTGTGTGTTTTTTAAAATTTAATATTGCTCTTACCCTAATCAGCCTGTTCTGTAACAGTGGGCAGAGTGACTCTGACTCTAAGCAGAGTGATCCCTTAGAATCATGGCCAGAAGAGTCTCGCTGGGAGTGCTGGGAAGCCTTCTTGGAAGAAATGAGATTTACCACAGGGTGCCCATAAGAGCTTGCCACACCTCATTTTTTGTTTGTTTCACAGACTCTGGCTTCTATTGGACATAGAATGTTGTAATAAGCATAAATTATTGTGTGTGTGTGTTTTTTTTACCAGCTTATAAAGTTGAGATCGTAGCTGTCACTGAAGAAAATGCTTTTGTTAAGTACACGGCAACTCTCCTGGATATCTACAAAGCTGGTAAGAATTCATTCATTAGTTCTTTCGTTCAACAAATATTTGGTCCTTACTACGTGGCAGGCATTATATTAGACACAAAGGATATAGCTTGAATAACACAGCCAGAGCTCCTGCCTTCATAAAGTTTATATTCTATTCGAGGAGACACATTTTTTTTAAAAAGGAAATGGACAAAATAATCAGAAAGTATAAGTGCTATATTTGAAACAGACATGAGTTAATAAGGGAAATACCTTCAGAGTAATAACAGATGGCATCTTTTAGGAAATTCTTAAAGGCGAGAGTAGAAGGAATCAGATGGGCAGGAGCTGGGTCGTACCAGGGTTTATAAGGCAAGGTGAGAAATTTGGATTTTATTCTAGAAGTTCAAAGGGTAGCTAATAAATGGTTTTAGGTGGGCAAGGAACGTTTTCTGAAGATGAGGTATCCTGTCATGTTAATTTTGTCCCTGTCATGATTAAATAAATAAATAAATAAATAAAAATCATTCTGGCTGCAATTGAAGGGAGCAAGAGTTGGAAGAGGGAAACCAGTTAGGAGCATCTATGAAGTGCAGAGCCTTGGCTCAGAGGCCACATGAGTCTTGATAGGCTAAATGAGCTCTAGTAACCAATACAATAAAATGAATTCATATGGAAATAGCACATAAAACAATGGTTTAAAATATGTTCCCTTTTATTCCCTAAGTAAGATGACCTACAAATATTATTAAATTGCTTGTCAAATGATGTAAATGGTAAAAACAAATGATTCATTAAATCATATTTAATTCCAAATAAGTGTTTGTTGGTTTGTTTGTTTTATTTAGAAATTGTCATTTTGTTTGACTCACTGTAGGGGGCCTCTGTTTGAGCTTTGATTTGGCAACAAGAAACCACATCAAATTTTTCCAGTTATGTCTCTACTGAATTAATAGTCATTACATGACATCTAGCTTCAAAAAGTACTTTCTGCTAACAGCGACAGTATTGTGCAAAGTACAGAACCCTTTCTCAGTTCTGCTAAACTAGCAGTACTTACATTCAAATGTTTCTCATCTTTATGATACCACCTAACATTTCCAGGTATTTAATATCGATTATCAGCTAAATTATAAAAACAATTTATTGAAATGTCATGTTTAATTTTCCTAATTTTCTTAATTTTTATTCCCCTTCAACCCTCAGAGTTTTACAAAACATACTTGATGAAGTTTCAGGATTCACGTTTTAAAAACCTTAAAAGTTCATCCATTTTTGCTTTTGTCACTAAAAACAAAAACACTTTCATACAATCAGCTTTTCTGTTAAGTTGATATTTTGTTTTATGTCAAATGGCATACCATTCTTCACTTTGTAACAACTCTTGCTTTATTTTCATATTTCCTTTACTTATTTTTATATGATCAGTTTTGCCATTCATTAATCTTTCAGCTTATTAAGGCTGAAATATTTTTTCTTGAATATCTAAATATTGACATAATTGCTAGAATATCATACACAAATCACTAATGTATATATATGTATGTGTGTATATTTGTATATATATACACACTTTCTAAGTGTTTACTCCTGTGTCTGTGACTCTTTCAGACGATGTGGTTTATAAACTACCGTTGCAGTTTTAGCACTATTGGCTGCCTTTCAAAATGCCAATATTTTTCCAATTTTTATTATTGCAATTTTTGAAGTCTCCACACTATTTCTTTATTCCGTCTAGTGTATATTAGGTATATGGTAGTAAATATCAAATTTATGAAAAGAATATTTAAAGTGATTCTTGTTTGCCTTGTTTCTTTCATCGCATTATCCGGAGATGCTTGACTCAGAAGGTGCCAAACTGAAACAGCTGTAAATTTCAGGATTTTTGCTAAAGTCCCAGATTTCTCCCTGACATTACATTTGCACCAATAAGGTGTTCTTATAAATATTTCTCATTGACACCTTTTTTCTCAGTTTGATATGTTGTCCTTTCTGTGCTTTGAGTTCAACAAAACCCATGAAGCCATCTTCAGAGCCTCTAATTTTTTAAGTTATTTAAAACATGTTTTATATTCAATAGTTGATTTTCTAGGAAATGATTGAACTTTTACTACCTCATGTATATTTCTCAAAAGCTGTGTTCTCATTTCAGCAGGTAAGAAATTCCGCTGTAAGTGGGGCCCTAACTCTAAGCCGTGGTGCTCGGCTCATTCCTTTTTTCCTTTTGAAATGCTATCAAGTATTTCAAATCTGAAAGTGTTTATTTTTAATCATACACTAGAGTTTAAAATTCTAGTAATACTTTCCAAATTTTTCTTTGCTTGATCGACACTCTGACAGTTTTTTCTGACTTTTACTATTCCAAATGTTTCACTGTGTGAAGTTGATTTGTGACGGTGGCTCCCTGATGATCACAAGTGTTCTTTATTTGTAACGTGATTTTGCCATTTTGACAAAATAGGTAAGCACGCTTAGCACTCTGATCTTTTCACAACCCGATTTTCAAGCACTTTTGCAACTGACATACGTATCATAAGCAATAAGACATTCCTATTTTTACCAAAATAATCAAGTTCTTTTCATTCCAGAAATACAAATTACTTATTTTGTATCAATTATTGCCTAGTATCAAAAGATATTCCAGACTGTTCTGAACTTCGTGCAGAATCATGATTCCCAAGCTGTAGTTCTTTATCGCTATCATTTCTTCTCTGTTCTGTCCGTTCAGAAGACTCATGTTTATGACATTTAAAAGGAAATGTTAAGAAAGTTTTGCATAGTTTGTTATCTTTTCATTCTGGCTCTTCATTTTTAACATATATAGATTTTTAATTTATATAAAATAGCAAAACACCACACATTCACCACTTACACAAGAAGTGCTGCTAAAAAGAAGCCAAAATAAGAACTAAACTACTTTGAATCAAGGGCAACTATGTAGTTAAAGGATAATAATGTTATTATCCTGTGACTGGTGTTTCTCCTAAAACACAGGTGAGGATATAAATGAAAAAAAGATGAATGATTGTTGA
Source organism: Bos javanicus (assembly GCF_032452875.1). NCBI lineage: Eukaryota > Metazoa > Chordata > Mammalia > Artiodactyla > Bovidae > Bos > Bos javanicus. The sequence goes on along the minus strand of NC_083875.1, from coordinate 110,980,816 downwards.
AACTGAGGTTAATTATTCTCCCGTCTGAATATGCTTGACATTTTCCATAACAAAAGGTTTTTAAAAATAATAAGACGCCCCACAGTAACACAGCTTACCGTGACAGGGGCTGACTTAGCAGATAGTGCTGGGAAGCGTGCTTGAATGTTGCTGCAGTGGGAAGTCATGTATGCAGGGTCCCCAGCAGAGCCTCAGAACATTAGCTTAAACTAATGTGGGTACACTGTAATTTATTTTACTAATTAAAGTTTACCACTCGTGCAGTTTCTATTATGTGCTATTTAGCAACAGTTTCAGAAGTTTTTCAGGATTTAATAATTAGGATGACTCAGCCAGAGTTTAATAACTGGATACCAGTCCTGAATATATAGCAATGAATGCCCTGGCCTGGCCTCAAGAAGTTTCCAGCCTAGCAGAGGAGTCAGGCATGTGGAGGGAAACGTGACGATAGAAACTCAAGTGTAATGGGGATGAGGAGAAAACATGTACTTAGGACACAGAGCATCAGGGAATATTTCCTGAATACTGGGAGGATTGAAGACGTCTTTAGAGGTGGCTGAAAGAAAGAAAGTGAAAATCGCTCAGTGGTGTCTGACTTTTTGCGACCCCATGGAATAGTTCATGGGATTCTCCAGGCCAGAATACTGGAGTGGGTAGCCGTTCCCTTCTCCAGGGGATCTTCTCAAGCCAGGGAATCGAACCCAGGTCTACCACATTGCAGGCGGGTTCTTTACCAGCTGAGCCACTAGGGAAGCCCCTCAACTCTGGAAAGGTTCTGCTAATTCCTGGTTCCAATGAAATAATGAAAAGCACTTTAATGAACCTCACAGCAGTTCTGCAGGGTAGGTTTTACTGTGAAGCCCATTTTGGGGATGAAGAATCTGAGCCTCATTTGTTCAGGTACACAGCTAGGAAGTGGCAGAGCCGGGGTTTAGCTTGGGGAGCCTGTTCCCAGAGTCTGAAGTCTTAACCACAGGAACAGTGCCAATAGCCATTAGCCTGTCGATAGAAATTTACACTGAATAATGAATAGCCACAAGGAATGGGAATGCTCAAATGAGTTGAAAACTGTGACATGTGATAACCTTGCTGTGTGTCTCTCAGGAGAAGCTGCTGCTGAGAGAGACGCTGAAATCACCTTCATTAAAAAGACAAGCTGCTCCAACGCCAATCTGGAAAAAAGAAAACAGTACTTAATCATGGGTAAAGAGGCCCTGCAGATAAAACACAACTTCCGTTTCAAGTAAGTCACCTGTATTTTGGAGTCTCTGATCTTCCATCCAAAACTGAGTGCAATTTATTCTTAAACCCGCTACATGTTTCTTTCGTGCCCTGCTGTTAACCAACAGACCATTAGGAGCCTACATGTAATAATGTGAGCTTAAAACAAAGAACGCCTCAAAACCACCAGGGTAGCTGAGGTCTCGCTGACGATAAACCAACTGAGTGCCCAGGTCTGACGATTAATCTGGGCTCACTCATCGACTCCCCCTTTACCGCATCTGCCCTCTCAGTCCTCAGACTGTTTGTAAGGAGTACAGTGTTTGGATACATGTTTTATTATCTGTTTTTTGAAAAATAGACATTGAAACAGATGTTGTTCATGCCTTTAACCATGGGAGCCCCGAGCAGCTCATGATCTCCAGGGTTTGTGGACCTTCCCAAGGAGATGCCAGTTCAGAGGAGTTTGGCCAAAAGCCTGACCCCTGGGCACCTGAGCAGCTTGGCTCAATTGAACTCAGCTCTTCTCTATCTGTGGCCACCATCACAAGTGATTCATTTGCATTATTCCTCGGCAGGTACGTCTACCCGTTAGATTCCTCGACCTGGATTGAATATTGGCCTACAGACTCCAGGTGTCCATCGTGCCAGAGATTTTTAGCGAATCTAGATGAGTTTACTGAAGACATCTTTTTAAATGGCTGTGAAAACGCCTAAAGGTCAGCTGCATCCAGTTTGCACTATGGACTCCTGTTGTTGAAGTTTCTTCTTTTTTTCCCCCAACATTCACAGCTGGTCTTATTTGTAAAGTTCATTCTACTTAGAATGGGGGACACTTGCTTTTATTAGAGAACAATTTAAGAGCAGTAACTCTCCGAAACAGCATGTCCTTCAGGGGGCCTGGAGACAGACACTCATTCCAAGGTTACTGGACACCAGAAGCAATAAATTGGAACCCTCCTGAAACCTACCGCTCAGGAATGCTTGCCGGGGACAAAGAATAGCCCCACTGAAATGTAGTTTCTTACAAAAACATGGCCTTTGCTTGAAAGAAAATACCATGGAACAGAAAACCGATCATTAAAGCCTGACTTTGCTTTCAAAATGTGCGGAAAAGCGTGTTATTTTATGCTGGGTCAGCAGCAGCCGCACAGAGACAGGCAAATTGAGAAAGGTGCAGAAGGCCGCCCCTCAAAGCCCTCCGCAACCTGAGAAGGTAGGAGCCTTGTCCTGGCCGCCTCCCTTCCTGTTGCCTCTCTGTGCCCCATGCGGATGCCCTACTCCCCTCCCCACCCTCCCAGCGCCTACTCCTTCCCCCTGGAACTTGCTCTCCTGGAAGGCAGGCCCCCGGGCAGCCACCTGTTGAGAAACCTAGTGGAAATCCAGACACCTCTGCTCTTGCTCCAGCCAGGTCTCTGAGCCTCCCTTCCGGATTTATTAATGAGGATTTCTAACAGCAGGCTCGTTTGTAAGTGATATTCTACAGCACTTTAGATCTTATGGAAGAGTGCTCATATTTATTCCCATTTAATGTCTCCAGAATCTCATGGAGTATGAGAATTATTATTGCCCCCATTCCAAGAAGACTTGGAGGCTAAGGACCCAAACGGCTTTGAGGATGAGGAATTTGAGGCTCAGAAAAGGAAGCAATTTGCCCAGCCTAGTAAGGGCCAGAGTGGGAGACCAAACCCCAAGGCTTGCTCACAGTCCAAACACCTCCCTCTTCCACTTCACTGCCCCATCCCATCGCTTGTCAGGTTTGATTTCCTAAGAGCAAGGCAGGACGCAGGTGGAGTGTCTTTCTTCCTTAGCTATAGTTTAACCAGCCCCGCTGAAGTGTCACAAGGAAACAAACCCTGGATGGAATGGCAGCAGTGACTGAAATGCATCCCGTTTTTGAGAAACCCGCGCCTTACCAGTTAGCCTCACGAAGCTACACAAGGCCTTGCACTGTGCCTCGTAAGTTAAACTAAGATTTTCCAGCTTCAAGGAACTAAGGATTTATTTTTGTAAATGTCAGAACTCACGTTGAAGGCACTCCCTTGGCAAAAACAACCCTTGTGTCCAATATGCCCCAACTCGCTGCCAACAAGGGGTGAGGGGCCCCCAGAGCAGGTCTGCGGCGCCTCCGGTCACCTTCTTGCTGAAGGCCGGGCGTCAGGACCTCTGAAGTAACCTCCCCGCGGCCCCAGCATCTCCGCCTTCTCCTTGAGCACTGTTTCAAGTAGGTCGGCCACGGCGGCCTAATTAACTCACAAAGCAGCTGAACTTCCAAACTTCAAAGCAGGCCTTTGTGAGTGAGCCTGGCTCCGCTGAAGAACCCACCAGCCCCTCTTCAGCAAACTCCTAAGGACTTAGACATACGTCCTGTTGCAGGCTTTTGTGGCCCTTCTCACAGCTGGGGCCCCTCCTCAACCCTGTACTCCTCTGCTCAGGCTCTTGCAGTTATTTGCTTGCTCGGTGTGCAGCCAGCCTCCTGGCCTCGCTGTTAGCTCCAGGTGGGCAAAGTCTGGGTCCTCTCTCTCCTGCTGTGTCCTGTGCCTGGCTTACCGCCAACACATTCCAGGGACTCAACAGCTGCTGCTGCTGCTGCTGCTGCTGCTCAGTCGCTTCAGTCGTGTCCGACTCTGTGCGACCCCAGAGACGGCAGCCCACCGGGCTCCCCCGTCCCTGGGATTCTCCAGGCAAGAACACTGGAGTGGGGTGCCATTGCCTTCTCTGCAACAAGTGCTGGCGGATTCTAACCCTGGCAGGGGTTTGGGACAAGCCTCTTCATCTTTTGGATGGCCTGTGCATCAGGGGAGTCAAACACCTTAATGCCTCTTTTATCTAGAGCCCCAAGAAGAAACGCTATCATCTTTTGTTATGAAACGGAAGACAAGACTGCATGGCATGTCAGCGTCCACATGTCAGGCATGTATGTCTTCCTGTAAATGTAAAGGGAGCTCAGAGAAGTGAGTGAGCATATGAGTCGGAGGAACTTCCAGAGGCTTTCTGGAGGACTTTTGGAAAGGTAGAGAGAGACATAGTGTATTAGAAGCTGGTAAGAGGTATGCATGGGAAATAGATGGGGAAACAGTGTCAGACTTTATTTTTCTGGGCTCCAAAATCACTGCAGATGGTGACTGCAGCCATGAAATTAAAAGACGCTTTCTCCTTGGAAGGAAAGTTATGACCAACCTAGATAGCATATTCAAAAGCAGAGACATTACTTTGCCAACAAAGGTCCATCTAGTCAAGGCTATGGTTTTTCCAATGGTCATGTATGGATGTGAGAGTTGGACTGTGAATAAGGCTGAGCGCCAAAGAATTGATGCTTTTGAACTGTGGTGTTGGAGAAGACTCTTGAGAGTCCCTTGGACTGCAAGGAGATCCAACCAGTCCATTCTGAAGATCAGCCCTGGGATTTCTTTGGAAGGACTGATGCTGAAGCTGAAACTCCAGTACTTTGGCCACCTCATGCGAAGAGCTGACTCATTGGAAAAGACCCTGATGCTGGGAGGGATTGGGGGCAGGAGGAGAAGGGGACGACAGAGGATGAGATGGCTGGATGGCATCACTGACTTGATGGACGTGAGTCTGAGTGAACTCTGGGAGTTGGTGATGGACAGGGAGGCCTGGCGTGCTGAGATTCATGGGGTCGCAAAGAGTCGGACACGACTGAGTGGCTGAGCTGAACTGAACTGAAGAGGTATGCTGCTGTTTTGCTGCTACGTCATGTTCAACTCTTTGCAACCACATGGACTGCAGCCTGCCAGGCTCCTCTGTCTGTGGGATTTCCCAGGCAAGAATACCCCAATGGCTCAACAGATAAAGAATCCACCTGCAATGCAGGAGACACAGGAGATGTGAGTTTGATCCCTGAGTCAGAAAGATCCCCTGGAGAAGGAAATGGTGACCCACTGCAGTATTCTTGCCTGGAAAATTCCACAGAGGAGCCTGAAGGTCTACAGTCCACGGGGTCACAAAGAGTCAGACACGACAGAGCATACGGCACATGGAGAGACATGGGGGACTTTTCTGGTTAAAGGAAAAAGCATAAGGCAGTTTTCCACTAGGGGTAAGCAAGACAATTTAGGTGGTAAACAGCTATATGCTTATTTTAACATGTGTTAGAAAAAAATATACAACTAGCACATCAAAGCCATGATATAAAATTTTCTTTGAAAATAAATGTATTTGTCAAAAAGTCTATTTAAGGAAAAGTTTTTAAGTAAATAAAAGTCTAGGTTGTTCCTAGGGCAAAAATCATGAGGTTGGCATGCATACACTTGAAGTTTAGGAAACCCTGTCTTAAGAAAATATGTGGAACTGACAACCCGCCAAGCTTAAAGCGGGCAGCCTGACTCCTGATTTCCCGGGGAGGGATCTAAGCCAAAGTCATGCTCAGTCTTACTTTCCAGCCCTTGTGATGCTAATTTATTCAGCAACATCCAGAAAAATACGTACTGACTGGTCGTCGAAGCTTGGGCTCCAGTTCCCTAGATACTTGCCCTTGTGGAACTTGGATTCCGATGAGAGGAGGTGCATGGCAAATAATGATCAGTCACGAGGGGACTGAGTTTGAATATCAGGTGATAAAAGAGCTGTGAGAAAAAGAAAAAGCAGAGCAGAGCAAAGGAGCCTGGGAGCGGTGGAGAGAGGGGCTGCGTCGTAGTAGAGCAGTGAGGTCAGGGTGGGCTTCAGTGAGCAGTGAGACTCAAGCAAGGTGAAAGAGGGAGCCACGTGGTGATCTGAAGACTGAGTGTTCCAGGCAGAGGGAACATGCCCGAGCCTGAGGCAGGAGCTCGGCCGGGGTGCTCCGGGGAGAGCAGGGAGGCCAACGTAGCAGGAGCAGATGAGGCAGAGGTGAGGCTGGTGGAGCTGAGGTCAGAGAGGTCACAGGGACAAGAGCATGCTGGTCACGGATGGGGTGCTGCTAATCTTACGCAGAGGGCAGGGTTTGGAGCAGAGCAGTGACGTGGTCTGTCTTATCTGATAGAAGGACAATGGTAACTGCAGCATTGAAAATGAGGCGATGGTAAAAACTGACCAGCTAGGCTACTGCTGAAAACCAGGCAGAAGCTGATGGTGATTAAACAAAGCTGAGTTTCCAGAGCTTCTCAAAAGATGTTAGAAAGAGCTTGTTATAGGATTTGGGCTTGTGCTGGATTATTTGGGGAGGGCTCAGGGACTTGGCTCCGGGTTGGATGCCGCCGGCAAGCAGGGGTAATCCTGTGATTGGGGGGCACTGGTTGTTGTCTAATTAGGAGGAAAAGAAGGAGCAGTCACCCTTATGTAAGACGGGAAAGGGGGATATTTGGTCACTTTTCGTGATTTGGATTACGTGCTTGTTTTATCCTCTGCTCAAACATGATTAAGGAGCAGTCTTTTTTTGTGTGAAGATTCATTTGGTCTGATGCTGATGTTCTGTGACATCAGACTCTGAGGACCAGGCCGGGTCCAAAGGACACCAGGGCCCAGCTGTCAGGGCGGCTCTTCCCTTTCAGACCCTTCTTCCTAGAAAATGCACACGCGGGCTCCCTGGCAGTCCAGTGGGTAGGATTTCACCTTCCACTGCAGGGGGCATGGGTTTGATCCCTGGACTGGGAACTAAGATCACGCATCGGCAAGGTGCAGCCAAAAACAATTTCTTTAAGATGCATGTGTGCGCATAGTACACAAATCCGCATGCTATTTCTGAGGCCCCTGCAAGTCCATGCATTGACCTCGTGACTGAAAACCTCTGTCTCAGAGCTGGAAATTTAGCAGCCAAATCTGGAAGGTTCTCAGAGATACAAAGCAACTCTGCATCCTAGGGTTTTCCTAGTCCTGAAATCAGATGGATTCTGCGGGTTTAATGTGATGTGAGTACCTTGTCACCAGTGGCCTGATCTTTTTAACTTTGAGTTGAGATTCAATTATCCCTTTATGCCTCTGACTCAGAAAGAAGGGAAGTTAGGAGGAAGAAAGGAAAAAATGAAGCAGAGAGGGTGGCGGGTAGGAAGAGATGGGAGGGAAGAGGGACAGGGTTTTAAGGACAGGAGGATAAGTTGAGAGCTCCGTTTCTAAGAACCTTCTGGATTCTTCTCAGCTGGCGCGGTGCCCACCCTGACAGACATGTTGGCAGAAGCTGATCTGCTCCTTGGAGCTTGGTGTCCCCTCCTTCACTGGTTCCGTCATTATAATCAGACACATTGTCTATTACCTACACCATCAGGAGTTATAGGATCCTAAAATGTCCAAAACAGGAAGGACCTAGAGCTTACCTCCTCCACTTCCTTCATTCTCACCTGGGAAACGGGCCCAGAAGAGCGGCTGCCGTGGTCACGGCGCTGCTCAGCCTGAGGGCTGAGGCACAAGCCCGAGGCCTCTGACTCTGCTCAGCGTTGTTCCCATGGTGCAGACGTGCGGAGGTTACGGAGAAGTCGAGTGGGGCTCTCTGTAAGGAAGCGTTTTCTTGGAGCCAGAGCCGTTCAAACATAAACTAGGCTCTCCAGGGGGGAACAGGCTCCCCATCAGTTCCGCCGTCCAGGGATGCCGCAGAAGCATTCAAAGTAGGAGGCTGGCCCCAGCGATGTCCAACGTCCCTGCGGCTCTGAGAGACCGTTGATAGAAAGGAAAACATCTGCTTTCCTTCCTCAAGCCCCCGTGTTCACATCCGAAAACAGTTCCCCCTTGAGAGGCTTTCTGTGAGACGTAAGTGAGGTAACACAGAGCTTGCACATGGAGTGATGGGCACGGGGCCTGGCACACTCAGTGTAACTTGCAGTTGCTGACAATACAGCCCTGGCCCACGACAAGGGATGAACCAGCAAGGTTCTTGCCTGGCATCCTGCCGATTGCATTTCGTGGAGTATCCTCTCAACGTCTCACACCCATCGTGTGAGGATTGTCATCATCTTTAGGAAGGAAACAGCTGCGGCCACAGGAGGCTGAGTAATTGGCCCCGGGTCTCATACCTTTACAAGTGGCAGGGCCACGGCTCAGATGTGCATCTCTGGGGCTCCAGGGACCCTGCTTCTAGCCTCTGAGCTGACTGCGTTTTCCCACACAGGAAGGGAGAGTAGCGTGGTCACTGCGTAATCCTGGCAAAGCTTCTGCCTCCCTGGGCCTCAGCGTTGTGTGTTCATTGGAGGCTCCGAGCCGTCCCTGTGCTGGGACCGCAGGTGAGGCAGATGAGGGCTCTGGGTACAGGGTCCTGGGGCAGTGGGAACACGTCAGAGCTTTGTAAAATGGATCCTGGAATCAGCTTCCACGCGGAGAAAACACAGCTGGCAGAACTCTGGGTTGGCAGGTCCTCCTACGTTGCCTCAAGGAATTTAAGTTGCCAGTAGAGGTGACGCTTTTTCCTTTGTGAGCTTCCTACACAGAATCATAAAGTCCTAAAGTTAAAGCCTCCCTAGAGATCATCTAATCAAGCTCTCCCCGTTTCACAGAGGAGGAAACAAGCCAGGGAAGAGCAGGGACTCTCCCAGGATCCCACGAGGGAATCAGGGCCGGACCAGAGTGCCAGGCTCCGCTTCCCCATACCAGCACCTGGGGTCTGTTCCCACCCGCTGGGCCGAAGGGGCAGGAGGGCAGAGTCCGGAGCCAGGGGCTGGGGTCCAGGGCTCACATCGCTAGCAGATGAGATGAGAGGAACCAGAACTGTCCTGGAAAGAGTGATTTTCATTTGGCTGGAGATGTGTGTGTCTACGTGTGTGAGTGTTTTGACACTGCTGGGGGTGGGTGGAAAGGGGGGTTGAAGCTGACTAAGACAAGGAAATCGGAGCTGAGGAAAGAATTATATGGCTTAATAAACTTTTTTCCAAACATAGAAGCTTTCGGAAATTAGAGTCAGGACTGAACCCTCGTTTCTGAGAATAGAGAAAGGAGCTGTGGCCAGGGGACAGGGTTGGTGGTCATTTCTCCTCCTCTTGCCAGCTCCTACCAACTCTAAAGGCAGAGGTCAAATTGTGGCTTGCTCCGTAATTAGATGTTGGGTGTGGAAATCACAGCAGCCTCTCCGTTTGACTGGGCTTCCCAGGTGGCGCTAGTGGTAAAGAACCCACCTGCTAATGCAGGAGACTTCAGAGACGCGGGTTCTATCCCTGGGTAGGGAGCGGGCATGGCAGCCCACTCCAGTATTCTTGCCTGAACAATCCCATGCACAGAGGAGCCTGGCGGGCTACCACCCATAGGGTCACAAAGAGTCAGACACAGCTAAAGCAACAGCCTGTTCCATGTGACTACAGCGTGTATGTGTGTGTGTGTGTGTGTGTGTGTGTAAGAGATGGACACAGAGAAAGAAGTGGTTACCATGGGGAAGAAGTAAAAGCTGCCCTGTGGGGGCCAGCTGGCTGCGGTCTCTAAGTCACACAGCTTCCTGTGCGTCTGTTCTGTTTTGGAAGTGAGGTTCTCATTTCAGCCGGCCCAATGGACAGGGTTGTTGCAGGATGAAATTAGATCAAACAAGTGAGAGAACTTTTAAGCCGTAGAATTTTGAACAAACGTGGTAATGGCATTAACAATCAAAAGCATCTTTGTGTGAAGATACCACCGGCAAAGACTGCCTGGCGAGCTTCTGAAAGACTGAGGGTCTGCTACCGCCATCGTCCCCAGTCTGTCAGATTTCCCTGTTAGAGCTTCATTCCTTTGGCTCTGCAGGCTGGCAGTCTTACAGCAGGATTTTCAAAGTGCTGAAATACGCATTCTCAGTCACCACCTCAGACCGACTGAATCAGAAACCCTAGAAGGGAGTACCGAAATCTATATTTTAAACATCTTCAGGAAAATATCATAGGTACATTAAAATTAAAGAAGTGTTGTTCTAGAGCTCGTGAAATGCAGAGTTTCATTTTGTAGGTCTGGGGTGGCCGGAGACTCTGTCTCCCCCAGGTGATGCCTGTGGCGCTGGTTCTTGGACCTAACACGGTTCCAGATTGTTCCATAAAGTCAGGGATTCCCGCATGAACAGAAGCAACTGTTATCAGCCAGCACTTTAGTTGAGAACCATTGTGCCCAAGGCCTTGCAGAAAACTCCGAGGGATTCTGGGGACAAGAGAAACACAGAGCTTCAAAGAGAAAGAGGGCTTGAGAAAAAAGAGGAGGTAGGGAATGCTAAAAGAAAACTAAATCGCCTTTGTAGAATGTGGCCCGAGCAGGTCTGGGCCTCAATTAACCCTTTTACCACCAAGAGCCTGCTGTGTTAGGGACTGGGAGGTGTTGGTCACACTCATCCGCTTAATGAATCCACAAACAACCCCCTGAGTTTGGTACAGAGGAATAAACAAAGGACAAAGAGGTTAAATAGCTTGGTCCAGTAAGTGGTGGAGCAGGGATTTAGAACTCAGACAGGCTGACTCATTAGCACTAATTCTGCCTCAAGTTTGGTCTCTGCCCTCAGGAAGCTTACAGTCCCATGAGGAATATGGACGAGGCCTGATAACGGCCCAGCCTGGATGATGCCCGTCTGGTCCTGTATTTCGAGAGTCTTACAGACAACTGCTGCTTTAGCTCCTGTAGCAATTCTTCCAGACCGGGCAAGGCACAAACGCACGGGCCTGGCTGTGCGTGAAAGTCCTGAGACAGGTGTCTGTGTCCCTGTAGGCGGGTGTTTAGTAGAGCGACTCGTATTTCCTGGTGTTCAGTGTCCCGAGCAGGAAAGCTCCAGCCCAGGAATAGCCTAGGCAAAGGGGCCTCCAGAACTGAGTCCGAGCCCCGCTCTGCGTCCTCAGCTTCTCACCCCTCACAGCTCCCCAGGCCTGCCTCCCTGAAGGGCAGGGGTACCTTCTGCCCACCATGGCTCCCACACAAGACCCACATTCACACAGCCGAAAACCCTGCCCGCCCCAGGCTGGCCTGCAAAGGCCAGGCGGTCACCCCTGCACACAGGCGCTGGGGAGGGGCCGGCCGGCTGGCTGATCACTGCTGCTGCGGCCGCCGAAGGCCCCGACCCCAGCTCCGACTTGCCCCCACCCCCATTTCTGGCACATGCCCTCTCTCCCTCCCTCCCCCGCATACCAGAAATCACTGCCTTGGCACTGGGGATTCAGAAGGATGCCTAACAAATGAACACTGACCCAACATCTTGGCAAACCTATTTGACGATACATTCCAAGAGCCAAGATATGTTTACATCCCTTGATCCAGTAATCTTCCTCCTGCTGGATTATTTATATAAATTCCCAAAAGTAGGGGGAGAAAAAAGCTCATACACAAAGATCGTCTATGCAGGATTATTTATTCAGTAAATATTTACGGAGTTATTTCTATGTGCCAGACACAGTTCTAGATGGTGTAATCAAGATAAACAAGGTCCCTGCTTTCCTAGGAATTCTGGGGAGAAGGACAATAAATATCCACATAAATGAGAAAAATAATCTATTTACTAAATTCTCTGCAGGGAATTAAAGGTCAGCAATGGAGAAAAACCAAGTGACTGCTCTCGATGGGGTGGTCGGGGTTCTCTTTGTGGTCATTGTCCAGTCGCTAAGTTGTGTCTGACTCTGCGACCCCAGGGACTGCAGCACGCCAGCTTCCCTGTCCTCCACCATCTCCTGGAGCCTCATGTCCATCGAGTCGGTGATGCCATCCAACCATCTCATCCTCTGTCACCCTCTTCTCTTCCTGCCCTCAATCTTTCCCAGCATCAGGATCTTTTCCAATGAGTCAGTTCTTCGCATCAGGTGGCCAAAGGATTGGAGCTTCAGCTTCATCGTCAGTCCTTTCAGTGAATATTCAGGGTTGATTTTCTTTTGGATTGACTGGTTTGATGATGGGGCTGTTGGGGAAGTTCTCTTAGATGTCACTAAATAAGATGACGTTTAAGCTGAGAGTCTCAGACAAGAAGGGGTGGTCTCACAAAGACCTAGAGGAGATCGTTCCAGAAAGGAGGCCGGTGACCCAGGGAACTGCAAGCAGGCTACGGATCAAAGCAAGCCAGCGATGGGAAATGAGGTCGGAGGACGGGAGGGAGCAGATCAGTGGGGTTTTGTAAGCAGGAGTGAGGTGTTTGGATTTGTCAGTAGGGAGCAGTAAACAAAGCGGCTAAGACCGCGTCAGACAAAAGGGGGCAGGGAGGGAGACCGGCTCAGGCGACTGCAGCTGTCTTGGCAAGAAGTGCAAGCAGCTTCAACCAGAATGGTGGAGATGAAGAGCCGCGGATGGGTCCGGGATATTTTTGGAGCTAGGGCTGAAAGAGCTTGCTGAAGGTGTTGGGACGGGGTTGCTGAGCGCAGAGGACTCGAGCTTCACTCGGGGTTCTTGGCTCAGGCTGCTGCAGGCGCCGTTTACACACCTGGGGGAGGCAGGAGAAAATGCAAACTTAGGAAAATGAGAAAGAAAGATGTGGTGGGTTGAACTGTGTCTCCCCTAAAAGATCCGTCGGCATCCTCCCCCACCCAGCACCTCAGAGTGGAAATAGGGCTGGAAATAGGATTGTTGCAGGGGTCATTAGTCCCGGTAAGATGAGGTCATACTGGAGGAGGGTGGGTCTCTCCTGTAATGTGACTGCGGTCCTTAAAAGAAGACAGAAACACACAGAGAGGGAAACCCAGACTCTAGAAGGAAGCCAGCCATGTGCAGAGCTTGACTGGCAGGCATAGTGACTAGCAGGAAAGGTGCTTGGATACTGAGTCCCTCCACCTGTGGCTGTGAGGCGCCGTCAGATCTCCGCTAGGTCAGGATGTGAAGCCTGAGACACAGCTGAACGTTCAGGCAATGGTTAAGTGGCTTCACCTGAGGGGCGCACAGGGACTTTGTTGTTTGGAAGCGATAGAGAAAATACCACCAATTAGAAAAACACGATGGAAGACAACAACCCATTTATAACGGCAAATGTGATCAACACCCACAGTAAACAAGGCTTGAAGTTCGTAATCATAATCAACTTCCCTTTGTCTCCCACCCCACGCTATACATGTGTTCAGAGGGAAGGGAGAGAAGCCCTTTTCCTGACCTTTGATAAAAATTCACACATCCTACAACTTTTCTGATCATCTGCTCATTCTCAGGACATAAGAAACTCCCGTGGTCCCTTCAGTCACTCAACAAACTCTGAAAATCAGTCCCACGAGGCTGCTGCTAAGTCGCATCAGCTGTGTCCGTCTCTGTGCGACCCCACAGACGGCAGCCCACCAGGCTCCCCCGTCCCTGGGATTCTCCAGGCAAGAACACTGGAGTGGGTTGCCATTTCCTTCTCCAACGCAGGAAAGTGAAAAGTGAAAGTGAAGTCGCTCAGTCATGTCCGATTCTTCACGACCCCTTGGACTGTAGCCCACCAGGCTCCTCTGTCCATGGGATTTTCCAGGCAGGAGTACTGGAGTGGGGTGCCATCGCCTTCTCTGAATCAGTCCCATGCAAAAGCAAAATCCAAACTTGATTTAAAGTCCAGTCTTTTCTCCCCGTCAGGGCTTGCTGCAGCTGAGACCACTATAGCTGGGAATGGGGGCATGGACCGCCACCTCCCCTTCTCCAGACCGCGCTCCCCAGTTTGCGAGCTGACCTCTGACCTCTGACCTCTCCAGGGCTAAGGTCGGCAGCGAGAAGAGGAGAGTAAGGGGGGCAGGAGAGACGTCCTGGACAGTCCTGTGGTGAGACGGCTCTCTCTGGCTGCACTGTCTTCGTCGCAGCGCGCCGGTGTCTGTCGCGTGGCCCACGGCTCTAGAGCGAGCAGGCTCAGCAGCTGCAGCGCACGGGTTTAGTTGACCTGAAACGTGCGGGATCTTAGTTCCCTGACCAGGGATAGACCCGTGTCTCCGGCATCGAAAGACGTATTCTTAACCCCTGGGCCACCAGGGAAGGCCCTGTCTTAAGCTGGCGTTAAAGCTGACTTTCATGTGGGCACATCCAAGCTCTGAGGACCTCTCAGCCTTACACAAGTACCACATGATCTTGTATCCCACGGGTGAGCCCTTCTGAAGCCCTAAGAATCAATGGTACCCGTCCCCCTGTTGGACAGGCCAGAGAGGCCTTCTCGTCAGTCCTTCCTGTGCCTGTCCCTTGTCTAGTCAACAGGAGTGGCATCCTGTGCATACACTGACTTTGGGAGTTCAGGCTGATCTGAGCAGCAGTGTCTCTTCCTTGTCTTGTCTTGTCTGATACAACTTTCATCTCTCATCTCCTCAATGTCTCCGGTGGGTGTCAGATGAGTCTATGTGCCTCTGCATCTCAAACCCCTGTAGATACGTCTCACACTCTACAAGTAGACTGCGTAAAGTTCTTTTCTGTTGACTTGAGAAGCAGCTGTCTTCAACACATTCATAATCTCCTAATGAAAGACTAGGAGGTCTCAGGGATCTTTCTACGGGCCTCCCAGATGGCGCTAGTGGTAAAGAACCCACCTGCCAATGCATGAGACAATCCCTGGGTTGGGAAGGTCCTCTGGAGAAAGGTATGGCAACTGACTCCAGTATTCATACCTGGAGAATCCCATGGACAGAGGAGCCTGGCAGACTACAGTCCCTGGGGTTGCAGAGTCAGACACGATGAGAGAATAAAGAATCTCAGGGCTCTTTCTACAGCTCCCTGCCTCCGGGCGGTGCACCGGCCCCCCCAGCACACATTCACGTGTGCCCAGGGTCTCGGATGGTTAGGAGGGCTACTGCCGGCATCCGTTAGCACAAGGCAAGATGGTTCCCCCTGGGCACAGTGGAGAAGGCTCCATGAAGAAGGCAGCTTCTTAGTTGGCTCTTAAAGAATGGCTGAGATCAGGACAAGCCAAAATGCAGTCTTAGTAATGAGAGCAAATGCCGAGCAGGGAAACGGAAGGAAGAGTGCACAGAGACCCCTGGGCGGCTTCCTTCAGCGCGACACACAGAGGTTAAGGCCAAGCCGGACCAAAGATGAACAAAACAAGGGGTCTGGCTTTTTTCCTGCCGGAAGTGAGAAGTTTTGGAAGCTTTGGAAAGGGCAGCAGGATGGAGGGTTGGGAAGGGCAGTGACTAATTCCCGGTGAAATGTGTTCTTCATTTCCTTGAGTCATTAACTAGGGCCCCATTAAGAAGAAAAACAAAACAAAAACCTTCCAGGACCTGCTTTCTTTTCCAGGAAAACCCTTACCCTTTGGAACCTCTCACAAGTTCAGTTTATAAAGACATCCAATCCTGTTTTCCCTGTTAGTTAAGGGGCCTTGGCACAGCTGCCAGCACCCTCCTCCAAGCCCTGGAATTCTCAGCTTGAAGCCTGATGGGGCCGGTCAACCCATCTTCCCAGGGTGCCCAACACTGCCCTCTGGAAGGGGCTGAGGAGAAGGGCTTCCCTCCACGAGCAGAAGGGCCACGGAAACCTTGCCTTGATGAGCCCAGCCACAGAGGCCCCGCCTTGGGCCCTCGGGAGCCAAATGGGAAAAATCCAGAAGGCTGCACGGCCAAAAAAACAGTGGGCTTGGATACAATCCCAGCTCTCCCCTTCTTTTCTGATCTTGAGACCTCACTCAGCTCTATGTCTTCATCTGTAAAATGGAAGCACCACCACCTACCTCACAAGGTTGCTGGGAAGATTAAACGAGAGGTTGTTAGCACAGCTAGCACGCAGCAGATGCTCAAGAAATCTGCCCCCTCCTCCCCCCAGCATCTCTCTGTGTCTTGATTTCCTCGCCTACCAAACACGGTGGGGACTCAAGGAGGAAGTTGAATCTGAACAGGTTCCCAACCTCTGCCATCTGCTCCACATGCAGGCCCCGGGGAGAGCGGAGGGCCTTTCTCTGCCATGTCTGAGCTCTGGGAGCTCTTTCTTCTATTATTTTCCAAAAAAAAAAAAAAATCACAAAGCGCTTAGTAGTAGCACGCCCTGGCACGTGCTTAGAGGGAGTCCACAGCCCCACCCCCCAGCACCTCTCCGCAGTGCTCCCACCTGACTCAGTGTCCCCATCTGGAAAGCAGTTGTAACTGGACAGGTACCCGCTCTGGAAGTGCCCACTAGGTTGGGAGGACGGTACCCAGCAGAGGGCGCTCTGAGTGTGACCTCCTGGCCGGGGCCCTGGGGAGAGGCACCCAGCCAAGGAAAATTCTAGTGGAAAAATCGAAGAAAGGATTCCAGGTTTATGAGTCCCAGACTTTGAAAAACAGAACTGCTGAGTTGTCTCCTGAGTTAGGGGAAAAGAACACCACAGCCGCCTCAAGATTTCCAGGAAACAATATGCGAAGGCTTTGGGCAAAGCTGGGGGACTGGGGAGGCCTGTTTTGGGAGGTGGGAGCTGGGGTGGGCATGTGCCTCTGGGAGCGCTCCGCAGCGGTAAGCTCTTCCTGGGCGCTGCTGGGGGCGGGGGGGCGTGACTCTGTGGGTTTACATCCGCTTGCGTCCATATGCATTTGTGCGCCTGTAGGCAATCCCACAAGTGTTTATTAAACACCTTGTACAGTCTGTTGGGTGATGAGCATGCAACAACAAATAGAACACAGCCCTGAACTCAGAGCCGAGTTTAGGAGGGTGCTGAGTAGCCGGCACACAGCCCCTGAACTCAGAGCTGAGTTTACGAGGGTGCAGAGTAGCCGGCATTCCAGTTCAGGCTTCCCTGATGGCTCAGCAGGTAAAAACCCACCTGCAATGCAGGAGACACAGAAGACGTGGGGTTCGATCCCTGGGTCGGGACGATCCCCTGGAGAAGGAAATGAAACCCGCTCCAGTATTCTTGCTGGAGAGTCCCATGGATGGAGGAGCCTGGCTGCAGATTTGCACACAACTGAGCACGCAGACATCCCGGAGGTGAGTGGGCAGCCAACACCAGGCAGCCACCAGCGACGTGGCCCTGGAGACCGCTGACACTCAGTCTTCTTAGCTGGAAAGTGGACGTCCTAGGAGACAGCTGCTGCTGCTAAGTTGCTTCAGTCGTGTCCGACTCTGTGTGACCCCATGGACGGCAGCCCGCCAGGCGCCCCCGTCCCCCCGTGTGCAAATGTCGGGTGACTCCTGTCGATCGCGCACAAGATGTGCACCTGGATAAGCACACGCGGCATGTGCAGCCCAATGAGCTTCGTGCAGGCTGGTGGCTCACCTGCTTAGGCCGTGTGTGCGATGTGCTGGGCTCTACCAGAGGCTGCATATCGTGGCCCTCAGAGACGGTTTGTGAGGGTGCTCATTTGGTTAGGGCTTGGCTTTCGGGAGCGTTCTAAAATTTAAGCTATTACACGTAAAAATCCAGATTTACAATTTCTCTAGAAACCTTGGAAGATCTGGCCATCCTGTGAGCATCTGTGTGTGTGTGCCTGTATGCCATGGTTCTGCTTCGCAGAGATGTGTCCTTTCCAGGAGCACCCTCCCCTTGGCCAGCCTCCAGGCCTGTCCTTGGAGGGACTCCAGGGTGGCTTGGGAGCGCTCGTGCGCAGACACGTTCTCTGTGAACGGAGAGGCAGGACCCTGCGAGAGCTGCTGCCAGGCCCTGGCCTCCCCAGGCGGCTCCGGTTTCAGTAATCAGAGGGGCTGGAGAGGCCCAAGGGCCCTCCCCACGGCCCTCTGTCTGTATAGCCGGATGCTGGTTACAGAAGAGAGCAACCAAGGATGGGAGCCAGACAGACTAGCTTTTCTTGTGTATTATTTGATTTTGCATTTTAAAAATTCCTGCATTCTAGCTCCAAAACGCTTGAGGCAATGATCTCCACAGAAAATGTGGCTAAATGTCTATACTATGGCTCTTCTAAAAAGGAGCAAATACAAAACTAATACAATTATGTAATTATGTAAAGTTTAAAAATAAAATAAAAGAAAAAAATAAAAAAAATAAAAAGGAGCAAATAGATTTTTGGTAGAAGTGAAAACTTTTAATTACGTTTGCGGAGCCCACAGATGTGAGAGACAGGATGGATATTCTCCTAACATTCCTGGATCCTCTTAAGATGGCTAATCAGTCTCTCTTAATAGACATTTACTAGGGTGTGAGATAGGCTGAACACGAGGGGCCTACAAAGATGGATACACCCTGCTCTCTGGCCCTCGGGAAACTCAGTTTTGTGGAGAGACAGCCAAAGAGAAATGAATGCAGAAACAAGAGAGGACGGGGGTATAACTGAGACATCTGGGGACAAAAGACACCAGAACATAGAGGAAGATGCCTCGAAACTCTGACTTACTGTGCAAGCTCTTTCCCCAACCTGAGCCCCCGTTTCCCCTTTTTAGACAAGAAGCTCAGAAGAGATGAGTAAGCATCAACTCCACGTGTTCACAATCCGAGCCCCGAGCTTGGGTATCCTTTGAGGGAACACAGGTCGCAGCCCTGGTTCGTAGCCCGTTACTCCCTGCCCCATATTCTTGTGCTGTAAATTAATCTAGCTTGAGCTCTGAAAGAAACTCATCAGGTTTTTCATATTGCTTTGTCTTGAAAAAAAATTGTGTCTGGAGTCCAAAAATATGTCTGGAGTCCAAAAAGACCAGGCATCTGGTGGAAGCTTCTAGCATCCATTATAGACATGCCTGGTCCAGGTGGGGAGCAGCCCCTTAACAGGTGGGAGAGTTGCACCCCTTCCCCAGAACCAGGTTTGAATGGCTAAGGAATTTGTCCTGAAGGATTGCTCTGAGGTCATCCACCCACTTTGCAGATGGGAAAAATGAGGTCCAAAAGTGGAACAGAGTTCCCCACTGTCCTGAGATCAATGTCAGAGGCAGGTCTCCTGACTCCTGAGTATGAGCTCTGCTCACACACTGATTTTTCTCTCTCAGGTTGAGTCGTCAGGACAAAGTGAGAGAAGGATCCCCAGGCTTATCCCTCCTCAGGCAGATGTCGACTGCTTTGCAGCTAGGACATCGAGTCATCCCTGTTCCACTCGAGCCAAGAGCCTGGGAAACCCACCCTCTCAAAAGTATGAGGGAAGAGCAATCATTCTGTAGCCCAGCAAAAGCCCTTGGAGGGCTGGGCATCCACCTTCAGAAGCATTTGTAATTGTCAAGCGTCCCTGAAAGAACGGATTTGACACGTACAGAAACCAAATTTGTAGAACAAGGCACCCAGGTGGCCAGAGGTGGTGAAGAGAAGCAGCAGGTGGACTATTACAGACCCAAAGTTGTCTGCCTTCCTCATCATTGGCCTCGTAAGAGCTTGTCGATATCAAAGGGCTATCTGCCAAGCTCTTTGCCTGGACCACATCACAATCCCCGTGAGCGTCATTGGTACCCGCATCACAAACTGGAATCTCCATGGCACTCTCAAAGTGGCCAGTCCCACAAATTGTTGGAAAACCCCTAGGGACAGCTCTGGAGCCTACAATTCAAAGAACTTCTGAAGTGATTTGTTTCTTTCCTTAAAATCTGGAAGTCTGTTGAGATATGAAAAATCACTAGGCATAGAAACTCCTTTCAGAGAAGAACCCCAAATTTCTTATCAAATTTTCACTAGAATGCTATTTCTAATTTCATAACACCCTAAAAAATCAGGCCAAAGATACATAATATTTTGTGACGATGGTGAGATCGTCATTAATGATCATTACCTCAAGTAAAAATGATTATGGATGGTGTCTTGAGTATTAGCCATTGATTGAACAAATGTTTATTGATTGCCTCTGTGCTGAGTCAGGGGAAAAGATAACAAAGAAATCAGACACAGCTTTACTTTAACACCTTTAATTCCTTATATTCATATAATTCACAAATTCTAGTGATACAGGAAAAAAAACCTGTAAACAAGCATAGTTTATAAATTGCCACTTATAACAAGTATAGAAAGAACAAGATGGAGAGTAACAGAAGGAAGCTTGGGACATTTTAAATCATCACATCAAAGCAAAGAATGTGTCTTATAGGCTAAAGGTTTTACCAGATCATTGGGTAGATTGTCTCATTGTTGATATCAGCTGTGTATAAGTCACCATGGGGAGGTGCTTAACTTGGGCTGAGGAACTCAGGACCATTTGCTCTTCTAATCTATCAATACTAGATGTCTGATAACATGTAATCATCTGTCTAATTAAATTTCCTGGCCCAGGAATCAGAAGTTTTCAGAGGAGATATAGATGATGTTCGCAGGAAAGCTGTTCACTAATTGTTTTTACTAAAGACAGAGACAGGGACAAAGCCTGCAGCTGGCAGTGGAAAGAAGGAATACAGGGGCAAAGAGGGGAATGTCTGGCGTTTATGAGTAGAGGAGGCAGTAGCCCATTCTGGGCCCCGCTTAAGAGCTGACAGACAGAAACAGGACCGTCCCTAGCAGGCCGGGGTGAAGACTCCGTTTCCACTGCAGGGGGCACAGGTCTGATTCCTAGTCAGGGAGTCAGCATATACTTAATATGTTCAGTCACCTCCAACTCTGCTGCTTCCCAAGTGCCACGGTGATAAAGAATCTGCCTGTCGTTGCAGGAAACACACGAGATGCAGGTTCGATCCCTAAGTCAGGAAGATCCTCTGGAGTAGGAAATGGCAACCCACTCCAGTATTCTTGCCTGGAAAATTCCGTGGACAAAGAAGCTTGGCAGGCTGCAATCCATGTGGTGGCAAAAAGCTGGACACGACTGAGCCCCGACCCCCAGGCCCCTGCCCCCCCACCCCCACCCCCCCGCGCGCGCACACACACGCACGCACAAACAGAAGCAGCACGGATGACTGGCATCAGGAGAGTGGACACACCTCATGCATTCACCTCTAGGAGCCAGCGGCCGTGAGACCAGCAGCCCCGTCTGCTTCACTTACTGCTATAATCTGGGGCCTGGCTTTTAGAGAGGAGAAAATAGTTTTCTCACCTCTTCTCGATGATACCAGTAAACGAGCGAGGCATGTGACGTGCTCAGGTGAGAGCACCGTCACAGTAACTGCTACGAAATCAAGTGTAACCACTGACATTTTCACTGCTATTTTTACCAGGACCACCAGCCTCAGTCCTCCAAATGCTTAGGCTCCAGTCTCGTCCCGCCTCCCACCCTCTGGAAGGCTAATGACCCTGGCAGTGCAATCTCTTCCTCCTCCGATGCCCATCAGGACTATAACACCTAGAAAGGCTCAGTTCTTGGGGAAAAAAGTTTGAATGGTTGGGACAGCAGAGGCAAGCCAGCTCAGGAGAGAATCCCAGTGTCCACCTCTGGGATCTGGGAGTACTCATTATATCCACCATTTTTAAACCATGTTCGTAGAGCCTAGAGGTCAGGATGGGGAGCAAAGAAGCCCAAGGCACAGACTCCTAGCTGTCTTCCTTGCTGAACAGAAAATCCATGCTTCTAGCTGGTTTGTAGGCTCGGGCTCTGGGCTTCCCAGGTGGCACCAGCGGTGAAGAACTGGCCTGCAGTGCAGGAGACACAAGAGGCATGGACTCGACCCCCGGGATAGGAAGGCTCCCTGGAGGAGGGCATGGCAACTCACTCCGGTATTCTTGCCTGGGGAAGCCCATGGACACAGGAGCCTGGCACACTACAGTCCATGGGGTCTCCAGAGAGTTGGACACGACTGAAGCGACTTAGCATGCATCCTTGGGCTCTAGGTGAAAAAGCATTTGAAGACAGTCTCACAGCTAATACAAATTTTGAGATAACCCACGGCATTCCACCCAGGTCATTTTCCACTTAGAAAACAAAAACAACACTATGGACTATAATTTGTTGAACTATTGAGCACTCATTTATTCATCTACTCTCCCCCAAAACTGCTTTAGTGACAGGGAGAAAAAAAAAACACACAAATGTCCTGCCTCCTAGTCCAGTGCTCATTCCAAAATATACATATATCCTCCAAAATATCTATACAGGTTTCAGCTGGGGGGAGGCGGGGCAGAGAGAAGGAAGACACAATTTCACTTCAGTACTAAACTGTCAGCGCCTTGTCAATTTTCACCATTTTTCTATTCTGCCTCTTAGAAGGGATGAAAAGTCTCTCCTCTAGGAAACAGGGCAGGCCAAGGAGGCGATCAGACACTTAGAGGCTGGTCCCCCGTGCTCTACCATCTTCAATGCAGAACGGCACAAAAAACTTTAATTTTCCAGAGTCCTCCTAACTACTCAGTCCTTAGCTCCCTGCAGGAGCCACAATCTTAAAAGGCTACAAGGCTAGCAGGCAACCTCAAGGTCAAGAGTCTGACAGCTAAGGACCGGGGGAAGACTGGAAAACGGAACCCTCTGGTGCCTCTTAGAACAGGAGAGCAGACAGGGATGTGAGAGGCACGCTGAGGCTCAAACACCCCCTTACTTCCCTGTGTGAGCTTTCTCGTTCCCAGTCGTGGCCCAGGCTCATACCACCAGATCTTAGGCCTTGGCCACATGCACTACTTTTCTTCTTCAACTTATTTTTGCAATTTTTTTTTCTACTGGGTAGAGATGAGTGGTCTCCAAAAGGTTTTGATTCCTTTTTGAGTCACGTTCAGCCTCATTGGGCTCTGCTTTCAATATGCTGCTCCCTGATGGCTCAGAGGTCCCCTGGTGATGCCCCCTCTATTTCAAGAGCCCCCCAAAATAAGTTGAGTGACTACAGATGAGTTTTTGGTACTTTCCAAAATTAAACTATTTCCCTTGGTAAATTTCCACCAAATGAGCTCATTAATCTGAAAACAGGATGTGGCACATGAAGAGACTAAGGTCAGGTTGACTGCTCACTTAGGCTGGCTTGGGGTAGAGAGGAAGGGGTGGGTGGGACAGAGATGGGACCAGAGAATGGCTGTTAGAGGTCCCAAAGCCTTCACGGATTGCACTGAGAACCAAGGAGTTTTTAAATCAGAGACTCTAAGCTCTAAATCCTTTTCTCTTAGAGTTGAGAGTGACCACAGAAGCCACCTCTGGTCAATGTCCCACAGATTGCCAGCCGGGAGGCCCCTTAGACCCTCAGCTTGTCTGCAGGCAGGTGTCTCCCCTCCAGGACAGACTGGGGGCCCTCCTTTCTCCAGGAGGACTGTCCTGCAGCATCAGCAGAAGGTGGGAGTTCCGCCCCAGGTGAGCTAGAGGCTTAAACACATCCCAGGTTAAAACCAAACCAAACAAGAAGCAACACACAGTTCCCAACTCCAGTTGGGTGTCAGGACAGAAAAATGAGATCCTAACACGTAGAGAATGTAATGGGTGGCTCCGAGTAACGAAAACAAAGCCAGCAAAGAAGGCAGGCTCACTTGGTCCTTAGCTAACAGTCTTGCAGATATTGATGGAGGAGCCTTTATCAAATTCGCAAAAATAAAGTTGTATATTTAAACAAAAATTCTATCCCAACGCTAAGTACAATTATTTTAATTGATATACACAAAATTCATAGGGAATAAGTGACCGTTCGCGCGCGCGCGCGCGCGCGTGTGTTTAGACAAAACTAGTCTCAGTTCCTGAAAACACCGAGTTTTGTGGAAGCGCCAAGCGCTCGGAACCGCTTTGTACATCTCTTTGCTGATTGCGTCCAACTCAGTAAGCGCTGAGCTAGGATCTCTGCCGGAACCCAAGAGGGCTAAGACGCGGGTGGTACTACTGCTCGCCCCACCCCGCAAGGGGCTGCAGGCAGGCAGGGGCCGGGATAGTTCGAGTCCCAAGTCTGCATTCGTTTATTCCGCGAATACTTCATACTGAGTCCCACACGTGTGCCATGAACTCGCGCCGGGAGAACGGGAACGGAAGCAGGTGGGTTTTCGGTGCAAAAACAGACCGCCACACCATGGATCCCGCCCCGAGCCTCAGTTTCCCCAGCGGGGAGCGCTCGCCCCGCCCCGGGGCCGCCTCGGGAGGCGGCTCGGGCTGCAGGAACCGGCCCCGGGCCCGCCCTCCCCGGCTTCCGCCGCCGGGGCCAAGTCCTCCCGCCACCGGAAGCTCCGGCCGGGCCGCCGGGAGGAGGCGGCGGCGGCGAGGTGGGTGCAGCGCACCCCGCCCCCCGCCTGCCCCGGGACTCCGGGGACCCCCGCTCCCCGTTGGGCTCCCCAGGTGCTAGCCTCCCCGCGCCTCTGGGACCTGGAGTCCGGGCTGCCGAGCCCTGCCCCGGACTCGCTGCCCCCTGCCCTTCCCCCGGCGGCCGCGCTGCGGTCGCTCATCCTTGACCAGCCCGGGCCCGGCTCTGCTCGCAGCGCTGCGCGCGCATCCGGAGATGCGGCGGGGGGTGCCGGCCGCCCTCGGGGGGACGCACGAACCGGGCTGGGAGCTCGAACAGGCCCTCTGGCCTCACGGAGCCAGGAGGCGGGGGACTGGGCTCCGGTGGCGGGGTGCAGTGGGATCGCAGAGCCAGGAGTCCACCCATCCCTGGGGCAGCCCACGGGGACTCCCGGGGGGAAGTGGTCTGGTCCAGCTGCGGCCCGAGAGACGAAGGGAAGGCCGGGCAGACGCGAGTGCGCGGCGCCGAGAATCCTCGGAAGAGAAAGGGGTCAAGGAGAAGTGCGAGGGTGGGGGTGGGGAGCCCCAGCAGGGAAGGGAATGAGGAGGCGCCCGGAGGCGTGGCATGGGCTGGCCACAGGGCCAGGTGGATAGAAACTGGGGCAAGCCGCGGGCCTGGGGCAGCCTCGACTGGAGTGAGGAAGCGGAGCGCCTTTGTAGACAGTATGTTCTAAAAGTTCTGTTCAACTGAGGAGAGCGTGTAGATAGATGCTGGAGAGGAATGTGTAATGCGTTTTAAAGCACCGCGTGTGGTTAGAACACAGGGATCCGGAGTCCCCATTCACTATCTGTGAGCCCTTAGGCAAGTCACTGAACTTCTTAGAGCCTCAGTAAAATGGGGTTGAAGATGACAATACCTGCCTCCTAGGGTTCCCGTGAAGATGAGATGAGATGTGCCTGTAAAAGCACTTAACACAGCACCTGCTACTTTTCGCTTGTAATCATTAGAGCAGCTTGGACACGTGTCGAGGCTGATAGGAAGGAGCTGGGAGGCCGTGAAGGCAGAGGAGAGAGAACGGGACCCAAGAACTTGGACAGAGAGAGAAATCTGGGATGCCGAACCAAGGAAGGAGGGAACAGTTGGGGATGCAGAAAAGTTGGCAGGTTTGGGGTGTATGGTTAAGTGAGTGGCTTTTGGACAGTCTTTCCATGAAGCAACCTTCAAAATCTGCTGAAAGGGCCAGGCCAGGGCTGGCCCGGGTGAAGCTGGAGAACCTGATTTCCACTGCAGCAGTAGCGTAGGATGTCGTGCCCTTTTTGCCAGCAACCCCTGGCAGACTCAGCATCGTTCCAGGGAAGGTGGGCAGTTGAATTTACTAGACTCAGAGGATAACATCTGACCTACCTTGCCCACTTGTGAGGCTCCACTAAAGTTAATGAATGTGAAAACACTATAAGCATAATTTACCATTTTAATCTTTTTTCCTGATCTTGAGGAGCTGGAAGGGCTGTGCCATCAATATCAAAGCCTTCTGAGCACTTCACTTGGGCTGTGCACCATGCCACACTTTCACCCACAGTCTCATCTGGTTATTACGACAGTCAGGTGAGGCAGGTATTAATATTATCCCCATTTTGCAGATGCAAAAACTGAGATGCAGAGAAGTTACTGACCTTGCCCCAGGACCCAGAGCTAGTGAGTGATGAACTCAGGACCCCAACTCAAAGCCCATGATTTGAAACTGCTGTGAAAGTTCGCATTACCCCTAACGGCAGCCCAGCAGGACAGAAAGATGTGGAGGGGTTGATTGCCTTTTCCATTTGTGCTGTGCTCAGTCGCTTGATAGTGATAGTGAAGTCGCTCAGTCGTGTCCGACTCTTTGCTACCCCATGGACAGCAGCCAACCAAGCTCCTCCATCCATGGGATTTTCCAGGCAAGAATACTGGAGTGGGTTGCCATTTCCTTCTCCAGGGGATCTTTCCGACCCAGGGATCGAACCCAAGTCTCCCACGTTGTAGGCAGACGTTTTACCGTCTGAGCCACCAGGGAAGGCTGTGTCCAACTCTTTGTGACCCCATGGACTGCAGGCCACCAGGCTCCTCTGTCCATGGGGATTCTCCCAGGCAAGAATGCTGGAGTAGGTTGCCATGCCCTCCTCCAGGGGATCCTCCCAACCCAGGGATCCAACCCAGGTCTCCCATATTGCAGGTGGATTCTTAACCATCTGAGCCTCCAGGGAAGCCCGTCTTTTCCACTTGATAGAAAACAGAGGCTAGCAGCTTGGCCCTCCGTCCTGGGCTCTGCAGGCTCCACGCTGCCTTGCTGTCTCCTCTCGAGCGGGAGAAGGAGCACAGAGCTTGGAGCCACACAGACCTGGCACGAGTCGCGCTCTGCCACCGGCTCTGTGTGACTCCAGACCAGGCTTCTCTGTGCCTCTTTGCACCTGCGGAATTCCCAGCAGCTTGCTCTAAGGAATAGGAAGGAAAATGTTGCCCGGGGCACAGGAGGTATGCCAGGAGCCATGCTTCCCACACTGCCATGGGTCTGCCTCCCACTGGGTTGCTGACACCAAGTCTCCGTGACCTTGTATTTATTTAGACCTTTGTTCTCCTCAGTGCCAGGAAGTGGTGGTGGCTGACCCGAGTCTGTGGCCACCTATGATTTCCTTAGTGGGGCCGTGGGGGTAGGGCCCTGAGCAGTCCATGGTGTCATCACCGTGCTGATAAAGAATGCCCTGGGCAGGGCTGGGCCATCAGGGGCCTTCCTGCTGCCCCTGGTTACCTTGGCCATGGGGTCCTGGAATTTTAGTGCCCACAGAAGGCTTGGAGACGCCCTGTTGCAATTCCTTTTTTAGTTTTTTACAGATGGGGTAACTGAGACCCACTGTGAGGAAGTGAGTTTCACCTCTGGATGAGGCAGAGCTCGTACGCAGGGAACTTTCATTTTTGGACCTGCCTCCAGAACCCTGGGGATTTCCACTGGAGTGGTGATCACCCCCACTGAGAATCCCAGACTGCTTGGAGGGCCCAGGGAACACAGACAAGTCAGGGACTGGAGCTCTCTCTGCCCCTGTCCCTGGGGAGGAGGTGGAGGAAGCCAGTGGCAGCCTGAGGTCCCCCGACAGGGGAAACTCTGAACTGCCGTCCCTGAAAGTCCGTGACGTGGTTCTTCTCTCTGTCTGACTTGCTCTTCACCTCCCTCTCACTCGAAAGAATGACTGGACACTCCTGAAGCCTGCAGTTACCATCCAGGGGATTTTTTGCACCACCAAGGGTAATTCCTGTCTCTTCCCTGCTGTGACTCAGCTGTGACGTCAAACCATACAAGCCAGCGAGAAGATAAAGGCATCAGCCGCCCGCATATCAGAGCCGGTGGCCCAGCAGAGAGCAATTCTCCAGCACAGACTTCGCAGGGCTGGGCCCCTGCCCCGAGGAGCTTTGACCAGGCCCCGCACCCCCGGCCCGCCTGGGACCCCGGGATGGCCTCTGGCTCAGCCAGCAGCCCCCGCCCGGCCCCCGATGAGAACGAGTTCCCCTTTGGGTGCCCCCCCACCGCCTGCCAGGACCCCCCAGAGCCCGGCCCTGTCTGCTGCGCCGTCTGTCTCTCTGAGAAAGTGAGGTGAGGGGTCGGAGGAGAAGGGGAGGTTGGGGAGGAGGCGCCAGGGAGGGACTCCTGATGGGAGGCGAGGGCGAGCGGACCCCTGGCTCTCAGGCAGGTGACTGCATCTCTCTGGCCTCGGCTTCCCCGATACCACCCCATCTGACTTCTGGTGGAAGGAGAAAGGGCCACAGAAAGCCCTCAGCTCCCTCTGCTGAAGGCCGTCAAGGGTGGCAGAGCCTCTGAGCCCAGCTGGGCTACTTACTTACTATATGGCCTGTGCGCATGGCTTAATGTCCCAAAACCTCAGCCCCCTTGTCAATAAAATGCCCGTAAAGTGATTTTCTACCTCCCAGGATTGTTACAAGGCCCTATCAGTAACATTTCAAAAGATTCTTATGATAGGGAATTTATCTATAAACTCCTGGGTAAATGACAAACCGCTGGACAGATGTGTCTCCTTCCACAGTATCACCCGTCACCTCGGACTGTGCTGAGAAGTCTTCCAAAGGGGACAGAAGTATCTAGTACACTGTTGTATGTTCATGTATTACAGATTTATATATGTGTATATTGGCTTCGTTCAGTTGCTAAGTCATGTCCAACTCTTTGCGACCCCATGGACTGCACCACGCCGGGCTTCCCTGTCCTTCACCATCTCCTATATATTTGTACATAAATGTCTTTATATTTTATATTGTATACAAATACCTTTATATTTCCCTGGTGGCTCAAATGGTAAAGAATCTACCTGCAGTGCAGGAGACCTGGGTTCGATCCCTAGGTCAGGAAGATCTCTT
Source organism: Bos javanicus (assembly GCF_032452875.1). Lineage (NCBI taxonomy): Eukaryota > Metazoa > Chordata > Mammalia > Artiodactyla > Bovidae > Bos > Bos javanicus. The sequence goes on along the minus strand of NC_083875.1, from coordinate 110,952,556 downwards.
GGAGAACGGAATGGTGACTCACTCCAATATTCTTGCCTGGAGAATCCCATGGACGGAGGAGCCTGGCGGGCTATGGTCATGGGGTTTCAATGAGAGTCAGATGCAATTGAGCAGTGAACGCATCTTTATATATAATACATGCATTTGGCGTATGTATAAAAATATACAATATACACCATATATATTAAAATGTGTATATTATAAATAATTCAAAGAGGTGTGACATCAATATGATCATCAGTATCCCACCTTATTATGCAACTATTATGTACCAGCTGTGTGCCAAACACTCCTCAGAAGAGCCTTGAAAAGGTGGACACTGTTATAAGAGGACAGCAAGGCCTAATGGAGAGATGAGGTCAGTTTCCTGGCAGAGGTATTCTTAAATGGCCATGCGCCCCCAGCGTGACCTTTGCTGGGGACTTTACAGGTTAGGGAGGTGGGAAACTTCTGAGGCAAACTTGAGAAGTTCAAATGCTTTGACTAAGGAGAAGGCTAAGAGAAAGACAAGAGAGGTGGTGATGCTGGCAAGGGCAGATGGGGCGGGGAGCAGAGCTTGACTGGTCTTACCATCCTGGGCTCGTCTCAGGCTTTGGCAGTGGGTCTCTTGGTTTCCTTCCCTTTTCTTCCAAAACGTGGTGGGGCGGGGAAGGGTTCCAGGTCTGCCCTGCATCTCTCTACCTCGGGCCACCCCTACGTCCTCTGAGGCCTCGTTCTCCTCCCTGTGAAATGGGCCTGACCGGGGGCGCTCGCTGGGCAACAGATCACTTTACAAAAGCATGTAGGCCCATGTGTCATCGCATTCAGAATCTGACACCCACTCCTGGTTAGGAATCCCAGGCTGGGCGTTCTCGGAGGCCCCTTCTTATTCTGAAAGGCCGGAGTCATCTGTAATTACTAAAAATAAGAGACCAGAATAAAATAGAGGAACCTGCAAAGAACGTATATAGTACACACCCACAATCCCTTAACCGAACCCCTGGGCTCAGATGTATTGAAGAAAAAAACGAGGAAGTTTTTCAGATTTTTGAAAAGCCAGTCAGTACATCACTCTGCCATTCTCCCGGCAGGTTCTGGGGACATGCCTTATGTTCAAGCACCAAGCTGTGATATTTCTGCAAACGTAAATATTCATACTAAGTGGGATAAGAAGGGCTTTAACAGCCTAGTCAGTTCAAATCAGGTTCGGCTGCCAGAGAAGCTCACTGCAAGCTATGGGAAGACGTTGGGTGCCCAGTGTTTTTGAGGTGTGGGAATGGTGGGTCTGGGATGGAGCTATATGCTCATGGGTATCAGCTGCCATGCTGGGCAAGGCCCAGGCCTCTGGGGCTCTGGGGATGGAGGTTGGTGTCACGGAGTCTTGAAGGCTTTGCTCAGTGGCATTTGTTCTCGTGTTCCCAGGAATGACGAGGATCGGATCTGTCCCAAATGCAAAGGGGATGACACCCCATCTGAAAGTCCAGGAAGCCTTCTGTCTCAGGAGAAGGTAAGCTGGTGCTGCCGGGAAAGATTGTCCATTGTCTGCGCTGGCAGGCACCTCCCTGCTTGTCCTGAGTCTAGACTGTTCACAGCGGGAAAGCTCCTTGTCCCACGCCTCCTGGCTGACCCACAGGTTCAGGGTGAGAGTGGGAGTCTGTTCGGGGATCCACACACCACGGCCTTTGGGCCCAGCCCGGCCTGCCCCCTGTTTGTACACAGTCACGGGCTGAGAATGGTTTTTACACGTAAAGGGTTTTCAAAAGTCAACAGGGGAATGAGATTTTGTGACGCATGAAAATGATCCAGCCTTCAAGCTTCCAGATCCCTAAATAGAGTTGGATTGGGTCACAGCCACAGCTCAGTCATGTATGTCTTGTGGCCGCTTTGGCCCTGAGAAGGCAGAGGTGAATAGTTGTAACAGAGGCCTTCCAGCCCCCAAATATTCACTCTCTGGCTCTTTCCGGAAAGAGTTTGCCAACTCTTGGTGCAGACAGCTCTTTCTGACCCTGTTTGCTCTCTGACAGGGTCAGGCCAGCCTCAGCTCACTACTCCGGCTTCCCCAAGCTGTGTGGAAGGAGTAAGAGGGGCCAAAGAGACATCCTCAGGCACCATTTTAGAACCCTGACCCTTCTGAGCTGGAAAGACCCTTGCGGGTCATCTGTCCAGCCCAGAGGTGCCCACATGGCAACCCACCCTGGTTCATTCCCAAACCAGTTCATGACAAAAAAGGTAAAAAAAGAAAAAAGAAAGAAAATTGCCATGACTTTTTCTTACAAAACTAAGTTCTTTGCATTTATAGAATCACCCTTTACTCTGAGACGATGCCCTTCCTGTGCTTGTCTTTGTATAAAGGAAATGATCGTGACAGATGATGGAATTGGGGTAAAGCCTTTTTTGGGGTAAAATTAAAAAGCGGCAATCTTTATGTTGATCTCCTAATTTAAAAAGCAAACAAAACTGGTACTGGTCTGTGAATCCAGAGCTTTTAACCCCGGCTCTAAATCTAACCCCCTTTTCTTACATGTGGGGCCCCGACACCCACTGGGGATTCTCATTGCAAAGCTCCCTGGTGACCAAGGTCTCACCAGCCCAGCCACCCGAGCTGTCCACACTGCCAGGCACCCGGCTCCTTTGGACCAAAGCTCTTCCCTTGGCCAAACTGTGGCCCTGGGTGGGGGTAGGGGGCATCAGGAGCCTGGTGTCAAGGATGGCTATATAATTCAGCGCACGGCTGAGATGGCTCCTGTTTGTCTCCCTGTGAAATGAAGACGCTGCCTTGGACACGGCCTTTTCAGTGCCCGCGATGTCCCACTGCCAGTCACTGGCTGGCGGGGCGCTCTCCCTCCTGCTGTCCAGGTCTCCATGCCTCCTTCCCCCTTCCCCGCTCCGGCCCCCTCTCCTCCAGAAAGTTGGGGGGACGCCTGTCCCACCAGGGCTGGTTTTGAGGGCTTTCCTCTCTTCTCTTCAGCAGCCCTCTGCCCCACAGACCCTCAAGGGAATCACAGTAAGGATCTAATGCATTTTCCCGGAACTTTATTCTCTACCACTGGTGAGAGCTGATAGGATTAACACCCCTGGAATAACTTCCCAAACCTCCCTCTAGGGCATCTTTGTGCTCAGTGGGCCTCCACCCTTTGTGCTGCACCCTCCAAAGGCAACTACCTGCCTGAAGGCATCAGGACGATTGTTTCTGGTTTGCTTTAGTCTTGTCTCTTAACAGAATGAATCCAGATGCATTGTGTAAATCCTAGCTAACATAAAGCAGAGATATTTTAATATCTCCCAATTCAGTAGTTCTAATTTTTTCATCTTTGTTAGTGTGAAATCAGATGAAAGTAGAAGGGGAGCCTGGACCCCTGGCCCTGCGGTCACCCCTCTTCCTTCTGCCCCAGCCCCCGGAGACTGTGGATTCCTAGGGCCCTGCAGGGTGCAGTGTGAAAGCTGATGCCTTTGACCCAGTGGAGTGGCTCCAGTGATGGAATTACAGGCTCTCAGCAGGCTACAGCGCAGGGGGTGGGGGATGCACCCCGTGGAAAGCTGGGGGGCGGCGTGAGCCAGTGGTCTGACACCTGCACAAAGCCACAGTGGAAAGACCAGGGACTCCGCCAGCTCCTGACCCGATGGGAACTTTGGGGGGACTTTTGACCAAAGGAAAGCAGCGGATGATAAAGCAACACTTTGCACACGTGTCTGAGGAAACCTGGTAGTGGAGGTGGGTGGGGCGGAGGGGCGGGGCCGGAAGCCGGCTGAGCTGAGCCCTCTCTGCGCTCCTCAGTCTGTCCTCCTCCTCCGGCTTTGTTAAGGGTCACATCCCTCCGAGAAGCGCTCAGAGCCCTGGACTGATTAGCTCCTGTAAGAAGCAGACGTTAAAGGATGGTTGTTGAGCCAGTTAGAGACTTGGTTCTGGCTGGAATGACCTTCCTCCAGGAGTGACCGTGAAGTCGGGACTGCCTGGCGGGACAGCCTGGGAAATAGCAATCAGTCCTGGCTGCGGGAGACCCTGGGGACGGGATTGCTGCTCTTGTCTCTTCCCTCTGAGGCCACTCGAAAAGATCGAAAGCAGGCTGGCCTCTGCTGCCAGTGGCTTACAAGAATGCCTCAAATTATCCTAGAATCTGAGAACCATCAGAGATCGAGCCGTCTAGTCCCATTTCCGTTCTGTACTGGATTCCTGCCAAGTGGCTTGGTGTCCCTGCAGTGACGGGCAGCTCATCGCTGCACAAAAGCACCGTGTCCACCGTGAAGAACTAACTGCCGTGCATTTTCTTCTCCCTTTGTACTGAGCTGACGTGTCTCCCTCGGGGCTGCAAAAGGCAAGGCGTCAGCCTCCTGCGCCCCGAGGCCGTCCTGCGTCTGTGTGAGGACGCTGACTGCTTCCCTCTCGAATCCGTCTTCGGCCTCCATGCTGATTGTGTCTGTTGAAATCCAGCCCCTGGAAATGAGGCCCCTCGCACTTCTGAGCTTGGCAGTTGCATCTGTGACCTCATCTGTCCCATGACATCCTACGTCATGGGCTGTGGCGATACCAATGGGTGACATATGGAGGCTCAGGGAAGAGGCGTGCCTGCACCAGTCTTAGCGCAAAGGGGAAGCAGAGCCAGCCTCCTTCTTCCTGCCCCCGGGCCTCCTGGCACCTCTCTACTGCCTCCAGAGGGGGGATCACCCGAAGTGTTTTGTTTACACAGGTTTAAATACCTAGTCAGTCTTAAGTGCTGGAATCCAGCAAGTACTGGGAAAACAGGAATGGGCAAGACTCCTTTCAACCAGGAGAATCAAGCAGGACTTCCTGGAGGAGGTGGCAGTTGAGCCAAGCAGAGGTTGCCAGAAAGGAAACTGGCTCAGATGCAGAGGAGGGCAGGACCTGGCGGGTGGACCGGGCCCACCCTGTCCTGGTAGAAAGCCTCTCCCTCAGCGCTAACTGAGATGTAAGCAAAAACACCCTGTCCAGCCCTCAAAGACCTTGGCCAGCCTCTGTGCCCAGCACAGCAGTGTGGGCAGTGCCCGGCACATTGCAGGCCCTCTCTTCCGTGCGGTGGCTTCACGGAGGTTTCTCTCGTGCCCCCAGTATCCTCTTAACACCCACATTATCAGAGGCCCCCGGGTCCTCAAGTGGAGGCCCCCCAACAGCCCTCTGCTGACCCCGTCCCAAAGGGCCTGGGTCAGTAGGCAGCCGGGAACACCACGCCCCCTGACTTCTCGGACGTGGACAGAAGGACAAGTGTTCGCTCAGGGCTGGGATTGTGTTTTCTCTGTTTCCTCCTCAGAGGAAATTCCACCGCAAGTTTTATTTTTAGCGGTTTGCCAGCCATGAGGCCGCTCACACAGGGGCCGCTTGTGGCACAAGCTTGGCCCAGGACGGATGCCCTCGTCTTCCTCCGTGGCCCCAGCCCGCTTGCCTCTCTAGTGCCCTGGGTGCCCTGCCTTCAGATGAGCTACCCCTCTTTCCCCAGTGGGGAGGAAGGGCCCTGGACGTGGATCCCAGGCGCCTGGCCTCCACCACAGCTTTGCCCCAAACTTGCATCGTCTCCTATAAGTCAGCAGCCTTCCCTGAGCTTCAGTTTCGTCACCTCCGTGAAGAGAAGCAGAACTTCAGAGCCCCGACCTCCTCTGGGTGGTCCTGGGAGGCCCAGCAGGGCTGTGCTCACTCGGGGGTGGAGAAAGCCGCGGCCCCGGAAGGGCTCGTGCCTGCGGGACACTGGGCCCCTCTCTGGTACAAGCTCCGCATGACCCAGGCTGAGCCACTCGCCCAGGTCTCCCACGTGTACTGAGGTGAAACCAACTCCACCCTGCCTGCCTTGAAGGATGACTGCAGGGATCCTAGGATGTGGCTTGCAGAAATGCTTTGGTTCTCTAGAAATACACGGGCATGTAGGGATGCTCCTCGCCTCGACCAGCCCCTGAGAAATCCAATGGGGAAACAGGGTTTTACAGAATTCCTGCAACTTTGAGGTGTGAAGATTAAACAGGTGTGTGTGTGACAGCCATGAAGGGGGAGGAGAAAGATGTCCCACGGGCAGTGCTTCATCCACACGAATAATTATCCTAATAGCAGGTCTGCCCCTGCTCATCAGGGCTAAACCAAGTATGTGTCAGGCAGAATGATGCTCCCCAGAGCTGTCCACGTGTTAATCCCGGGAACCTGTGAATACGTTGGCTTCTGTGACTATTAGTCTGCTCGGGCTGCCGTGACAAAGGACCACAGACTGGGTGGTGGGAACAGTAGAGATGGATTTCTTCGAAGTTCTGGAGGCAAGAAGTTCAGGCAGGGTCAGCTTCTCCTGAGGCCTCTCTCCTTGGCTTGTGGATGCCGTCTTCTCCCAGCATCTTCGCATCCTCTTCCCTCTGAATGTCTGTGTCCTCGCTTCCTCTTCTTATAAGGACACCAGTCACACTGGAGCAGGGCCCATCCTAATGACCTCATTCTAACTTAATCACCTCGTTAAAGACCATGTCTCCAGGGACTTCCCAGGTGGTCCAGTGGTTAAGACTCTGAGCTTCAAATGCAGGAGGCACAGGTTCAATCCCTGGGTTGGGAAGATCCCCTGGAGGAGGGCATGGCAACCCACTCCAGCATTCTTGCCTAGAGAATCCTGTGGTCAGAGGAGCCTGGGGGGCTGCAGTTCATAGGGTCACAAACAGACAGACACTGCTGAAGCGACTTAGTACGCACAGACGCTGCTCAGCCCATGGCAATGGCAAAAGGGTCTTTGTACTTTGCAGACGTTACTAAGTTAAGGATCTTGTGATGGGGAGATGACTCGGTTATTTGGTGAGCTCACTGTAATCACAATGGTCCTCAAAAGAGGAAGACAAGAGAGGCAGAATCAGAGGGAAGCTGGAAGATGCTCTGCTGCTGCCTCTGACTCTGGAGGGAGGGACCATGAGCCAAGGAATGCAGGCAGCCTCTGGAAGCTGGAAGAGATCAGAAAACAGGTTCTCCCCTCTGGTCTCCAGAAGGAACACAGTCCTGCTGACACCTTGATGTTAGCACTTATGATTTCCAGAACCGTAAGATAATAAATGTGGGCTGTTTAAGCCATTAAATTTGTGGTATGTTATTATAACAGAATAGGTCACTCGTATCAGAATTTATGTGTATTGTGGCATTTAATCCTCACCATAACTCCATGGGGTGGGGGGGTTCTATTATTGTCTCCATTTTCCAGATTGGGAAACTGAGACGTGGGGGAGTTAATAAGTCCCCCAGGACCACACAGCTAAGTGTGTGAACTGACAGAAACGTGCTTTGCACCCCAATGGGGCGGCTCCAGAGCCACCCCCTGTAGGCACCCCAGGGAGCGAGAGGCAGTGGCTGGCGGTGGCAGTCTGGCCGGCCCCCAGCAGCCTCTGCTCTGCCTGCATGAGTGGCCGGCCCCAGGCTCCTCTGCCACACGTGGTAACCAGGATGCCTGCTCTGAGCACGCAGCGCTTGCCGGTCCGCCTGGGCTCTCATGCACAGCACAACGCCACGAGGCTCAGCTGCCAGAGGGACGCCTGCCCCCAACCATGTGCGACTCTGGGACCACAACATCAGTCTTCTCACTTGCACCTTCTTACCTCCCTCTGCCTCTCACTTCGAGCCGCAGAGGATTCGAATCGTGGGCTTGGAGGCAGTTTCAGGGCCTGAGCAGTCACCCTTCATCCATCACCAGGTCCCCATCGGCCTCGGGTCTTCCGCGCTCCCTGCACATCAGGAAGCTACCTGCTGGGAGATGCTGCATCGCGGGGTACTTTGCGGAGCCCGCCTGGTCTCCCTGCCAAGGCTGCCTCCCTCCCAGAAAACATCTGTTTTCTGTTCCTTGTTGGGAACATCTTGTGCCCGAAGCCTGAGGCAGTGGGGCCCCGTGGGGCGGCCCTCTGCTGGGCTGTGCTCTGTGTTCCAGTCAACTGCCTCGTGAAGCCCACAGCTCTCTCTTGTTTAACTTGTACGGAAGGACGACTAGTATGTCTTTATATTTGCCCAAAGACTTCTATCATCAGGTCCAGATCTCCCCTCACATCGCCCCGTGAGCTTATTAAAAACAGCAACAAAGCTCTTGGAAAGTCAGTATATTATTTATGTGTAATAAAATTCACTCATTTTAAGTGTACAGATCGATGGATGCCGGTAAATACCTGCAATCATGTGACCTGCAGTTAAGAACGTGAGTGCTTCTGCACCAGATAAAACTTTCTTGCGCCCCTGGCTAGTCAGCCTCCCCCAGCTGCAGCCCCAGGCAGCCACCGATCTGCTTTCTGTTTACGGTTTTGCCTTTTCTAGAATCTCATGAGAATGAAATCCTAGGGACTTCCCTGGCGGTCCAGTGGTTCAGACTCCGCACTTTCAAAGCAGTGGGCACAGGTTTGATCCCTGGTCAGGCATCTGAGATCCCACATGCTGCATGGTGAAGCCAAAACAATTTTTTTTTATTATCAGAAGAAAAAATTAACTTGGAATAGAATTCTAGTATGCGGTCTTCCGTGTTTGACTCTTCATTCAGCAGAATGTTTTGAGGTCGCTCTGTTACTGCACACGTTAGTAATTTAGTCCATCCAGTTGCTGAGTGGTGAGTGTCCTTGGGTATGAACACCCCACACTTTGTTCACCCATCTACCAGCAGATGAAAACTCGGACAGCCTCCAGTGTGGGCCTGTTACGAGTAAAGCTGTGGAACGTTTACATAACACATGGAAACATTTTCAGTTTCTCCTGGGTAAATCCCTAGGAGTGGAATGTGTGGGTTATCTGCTAGCTTGGTAAGCATGATCTGTAGGTTCCTTTATGATTTAACTTTATGAGATGATGCCATAGTTTGTCCCAAAGCAGCTGCACCATTTTGCATTCCCACTCAGTTCAGTTCAGTCGCTCAGTTGTGTCCGACTCTTTGCGACCCCATGAATCGCAGCACGCCAGGCCTCCCTGTCCATCACCAACTCCCAGAGTTCACTCAGACTCACGTCCATTGAGTCAGTGATGCCATCCAGCCATCTCATCCTCTGTCATCCCCTTCTTCTCCTGCCCCCAATCCCTCCCAGCATCAGAGTCTTTTCCAGTGAGTCAACTCTTCGCATGAGGTGGCCAAAGTACTGGAGTTTCAGCTTTAGCATCAGTCCTTCCAAAGAACACCCAGGGCTGATCTCCTTTAGAATGGACTGGTTGGATCTCCTTGCAGTCCAAGGGACTCTCAAGAGTCTTCTCCAACACCACAGTTCAAAAGCATCAATTCTTTGGCGCTCAGCCTTCTTCACAGTCCAACTCTCACATCCATACATGACCACAGGAAAACCATAGCCTTGACTAGACCGACCTTTGTTGGCAAAGTAATGTCTCTGCTTTTCAACATGCTGTCTGGGTTGGTCATAACTTTTATTCCCACTAGCAACCTGCAAGTATTTTCCAGTTCTTCCACATTCTCCCAAAGCTTGGTATTGCCATTCTTTTTAAATTTTAGCCATTTAGTGAGCAGACAATGGCATTTTATAATAATTTGCGTTTCTCTGACAGCTGGTGATGACCCTACTTTCATAGGCTTGTCATTTATGTGTCTCCTTTTATGAAGTATCTGTTCAGTGTTTTACCCATTTTGTGTTAGGCTCTCTGTCTTATTGAATTGTAAGAGTTCTTTATATATTCTGTATTTAAGGCCTTTATAGGTGTATGTTTTGGGGGGAAAAAAAGTCCTCCCAGTCTCTCTTGGGTTTGCTTTTGGTAAGAGACAGAGATGGCATCACCAACTCAATGGACATGAGCTTGAGCAAATTCTGGGAGATAGTGAAGGACAGGGAAGCCCGGAGTGCTGCAGTGCATGGGGTCAAAAAGAGACCGACACGACTTAGCGGCTGAACGACAACAAGAGATATGTGGTGGGAAGAGTCCTGGAGCTGTGCAGCCTCCTAGCTGTTCCTCCTTGAGTAAATCCCTTCCGCTCTGTGAGCCTCAGTTTCTTCATCAATCAAATGGGAACAGAAAACCTACCCTGCCATCCCAGAGTGTTGTTTGGGGCCCTCAGAAGAATTATGACCATGAAAGCCATTTTCCAAACTCCTCAGACCTATGCATAGGTTAACGGTATTGCCAGGTTGCTTGTTTGGGACCCTCGGGGAGCTCCCAGACCAGTGGGGGCAACCAAAGAGTGAGTTGGGTGGAACCTGTCCCAGCAAGAGGGGCGGCAATGCTTCCCAGGATCACAGCAGGAGCTCTGATCTCTTTTTGAAGGAGGGTCACAGAAGGGCTGAAGCTTGAAGGGTGGAAAGAAATCAGCCAGGCAGAATGAACAGCTTGTGCAAAGTTTCGTGGCCCAGCCCAGCCCCTGCCTGGCGGATGCTGGTGCTTCACAGACAGCGCCCGTGCCACTGGCACCCACAACATCCAGTGACGTGGTTCTTATTTCCAGGATCACCCCGAGGTGGCTGAGGCTGGAGTTGGGTGCCCCTTTGCAGGTGTTGGCTGCTCCTTCAAGGTAAGTATCTAGGTGTGAGAAAGGAGGTCTGTACACTGCAGTCTCAGACCTCCTTGCTCAGCCCCTCGGGTTTTCCCCCAACATCTAGCTGCTGCTCTGGATGTACCTTACGTGGCTCACAAGCCAAAAAATCACTAGTAAATCATCTTTGTATTCAGGGGAGTTCTTCTTAAAGTCTCACCTGAGCATTGTAGTAGCATCACAAAAATGACCCTCCCCTCCCCACTGCCCCCAACCCCTGTGCCTCTCTCCATGGTCCTGAATCATCACTGTGCTGAGGGCAGGACAGAATGGCTGCTCTGGAAGCTGGAGTGCACACGGCTCAGCACGGGCGTGTCTAACGCCAGGGCCCTTCTCCACATCCCTCTCGCTGTGTACTTCCCGTTGCTGGGTGAATGGATATGACATCCCTTGGTAACCTGTGATGGCAGGACTCTCCTTGGCTCCTTGGTGCTCCCTCCTCCTCCTCCTCCTCCTCCTCCTCCTCCTCCTCCTCCTCTGTTTTCACTGATCAGCCCCACTCTTTCTGCAGGGAAGCCCAAAGTTCATGGAGGAGCATGAGGTCACCTCCCAGGCCGCCCACCTGAACCTGCTGTTGGGGTTCATGAAGCAGTGGAAGGCCCAGCTGGGCTCTGGCCTGGGGTACGGGCCCATGGCCCTGGAACGGAACCTGTCAGACCTGCAGCTGCAGGGGGCCGTGGAGGTGGCCGGGGACCTGGAGGTGGACTGCTACCGGGCCCCCTGCTCCGAGAGCCAGGACGAGCTGGCCCTGCATCACTTCATGAAGGAGAAGCTCCTGACCGAGCTGGAAGGGAAGCTGTGTGTGTTCGAGAACATTGTCGCTGTCCTCAACAAGGAGGTGGAGGCCTCCCACCTGGCCCTGGCCGCCTCCATTCACCAGAGCCAGCTGGACCGCGAACACATCCTGAGCCTGGAGCAGAGGGTGAGCCTGGGAGGCAAGTTCACCTTCAAGGCAGCTCAGGGCCCCCCTACCCCTTGCCCCATCTGGTCTCCAGAGCAAATGGACCAGCCTTCCTCCTATGCCTCCTCCCTGTACAGACCAGCCATGCCCTCATCAAAAATCTCTCTCCTGTGTCCTGAGACCTTCTAGGAAGAGGACTGAAGCAGAAGTGATAGTTCAACCCCCCATCCAGCTCTTCCTTTTGTTTGCGTCAATTCTTCTGCAGTAGACTATTCCCACCCCAAGCACCTCATTCCACTGTCGGACACTTTTCACGCTTAGAAAGCTCTCCCTCATACTAAGCCAAAATTAGTCCCTCTGTCTTCCCTGCTCCTTGGGGCCCACAAAACATCTGACTTCTAGCCCCCATGGAAGTTCTTCAGAGATGAGAAGTCAGTAATAATGCCCTGGCTGAGTGTTTCCTTCTTTAGGCTAAACACCCCCAGTGTCCACACTTCTTCAGAGGACTGTGTTTCTTGTGTTCTGGCTCAGTCTCTAAAGAATTCCACCCTTCAGCATGATGGTACCACACCACCAGATAATTCACTTATCTGACAGTTCTTGGTTGAGTCAGACTGTAACCTCCTTTGTTGCAGAGCTTATACTTCTCTTAATATGACCAGTCACAATGCTGTGTTGCTTCTTGTGGGGCAACAATATTACATCACCATCTTATGTTGAGCTCAGCCTGGATTTTGGTTCCAGGCCCACCATTCACTTGCTATGTAGATCTGAGCAAGTCACAGGACTGTGACTTTTTCATCTGTAAAATTAGGGATTTGATTTTCTTTAAGGATGCTCACTTCCATTCCTGACTTCCCTACCTGAATATCCCTGGGAATAAATTTGTATTTTTTTTCAAATGTCAATGGAGGAACTACTAGAAGAGCCCAACACGGGCTTTGAGGGACAGAGTGAAGGATTGATTTATGCAACTCTTGCCCTCGTTGGAAGGCAGTGCCTGCCCGCTCCCCACAAGGGCAGTGACCATGTCTTCAGTTCCTTGACAAGTTTTGTGGCTCAACCCTTACATGCCAGGCACTATGCAACTCATGTGGAAGCCACTCAGTCACGTCCAACTCCTTGGAACCCCATGGACTGTAGCCCGCCAGGCACCTCTGTCCATGGAATTCTCCAGGCAAGAATACTGGAGTAGGTTGCCACTCCCTTCTCCAGGGGTCTTCCCAACCCAAGGATCAAACCTGCATCTCCTGTGTTGCAGGCACATTCTTTACCATCTGAGCCAAATGGCCACAGATAAAATGAGCATGGGCCCAGCCCTTGATAGGGGAGACCATCTATCCTGTAGGAAAAGCAGAAAAATATATTGCAGATGCTTGTAAGAACAGAGAGGGAAGAGGGAAACCAGCGGAACTAGGGCAGTGGTCGAAGACTTCCCAGGGGAAGGGCTATGTGAGCCGGGTTCCTGACGGATGAATAGGAGTTGGCCAGTGGGGAAGGGAGGGAGAAGAATTCCAGGCAGGAGGGCAGCATATGCAGAGAGAGACGCCTGCAGCTGAGGGAGGCAAGGTCAGGAAGGCCATCTGGGGAACAGCTGTGTCTGTCTCTACATCCCGCCATCCATACCTCACGCTCAGGCTGGGTTCTGTGCCTCTGGCTAAATGGGTTCCCCCGCCTCAGGTGCTGGAGTTGCAGCAGACCCTGGCCCAGAAGGACCAGGCCTTGGGCAAGCTGGAGCAGAGCCTGCGCCTCGTGGAGGAGGCCTCCTACGATGGCACCTTCCTCTGGAAGATCACCAACGTCACCCGCCGATGCCATGAGTCGGCCTGTGGCAGGACCGTCAGCCTCTTCTCCCCAGGTAACTCCTCCCGGGACGGCAAGCGCGGGGCGGCCGGTACCGGCACCTGCAGGGGAGGCAGGCCCCACGGGGCCCAGGAGACAAGCCGGGGGTAGGGGGTGGTCCGCTCTGACAGCAGTGCTGCATACGGTTAGGCCTGCGGCCGTTCAGAGGCCCGGCCCTGCCAGGCCTGTGGAGATGGCGGGCTCCTCCCCACCCTGCCGTGTGGAGCAGTGGCTGTGGGCACCAGGCTGGCCTTCTGCCTCCCTGAACACCGGTTACATTCTGCAACTAGGAATAAGTCACCTCAGTCATTTGTGTGGATACCGGTTTTGAAAGGGAGTGCGCTGTGAACCCGAGTCTGTGCAGACTCGAGGGGAGTGGAGGACGGCTTTCACAGGTGCCCCAGCCCTCCGAGACCCAGTGACCTGAAATCAGACAAGGGGAGATCTAGGTAAAACCACAGGCATCTGTGTACAATTGTGGGGAGCATGTGAGTGAGTATTGTGTAAATCAGGGCAGTTCTTACTCATTCCTGGGATCCCGGGGCCTGGCACACCATCTTGCGTAAAGCAGGCAGTTACTCGGTCGGTGTTGCTGTTCCTCAGCTGAGACCTGCTTATGTAACGCTGTGTGTGTCTGTGCTCAGACCTTGTGCTTTCCCGCTTGCCTCCCTCGTGTGCGTCTAAGGAAGATGGGTGGGTTGTTAAGGAGGATTTCTGCTGAAGGCAGTGTTAACCCCCACTCACGTCTGCTCCAACCTCATGCCTTTCCAGTCCGTCAGCTCCTCTGACTCACCCAAGCCCAACAGCGCTAGGATTAAGAGGGGGCATGGGAGTCTGCCCCACCCCACAGGGCAGGTGGGCCCCCAAGCCAGGCGCCTTGCCGCAGGAACCGGGGCAGCTCCTTCGTGGGGTGGCCTTGCCCTCTACACGGAAGCTTTCTGTCCTGGCTGCTTTCCAAAGAGGGAGAAAGCAAGCAGTGTCTCTGGCTTCCTGTTCCACCGAAGCACAGAGGGCAGACATGAGTCAGACCGCCAGCCTGTCCCCGCTCCACGCCTTCCTGCCCTGCACAAGCCGTCCCCGCTCTGCCCCTCCCAGACGGGCCCTCGTGGGGACAGCTGCTGGAACCCACACTCAGATGGCTCTTTCAGCTGCCCGGGAGAGAGCCCACAGGCCCTATACCTAATCACCAGGGGATGATTCATCCCAGGGGCCTGTGCCGAGGCAGGTTGCGAGTCTCCCCACTCCCTCCCAGCCCCCAGGAGACCCCAGCCGCGTAGCCTGGGGCTGCAGAAAGAGCTGCGTGTTGGGACGTAGGAGGCCGGGCCCCTCACTCTGGCCCTGACCCCAGCTCGCTGTGACTTTGTGGGCCGGTCACTTCCCCTTGCTGGGCTCCGGCTCCTGACTACGAAGTGCACGTCGGTTAAATCGGGAGTGTGGTGGGGCCAGCAGCGCCTCTGTGCCCTGGCAGAAACATAAATTCTCAGTCCTCACCCTGCACTGCTGAGTCAGAAACTCCAGGCCTGGGTCCTGGCAGTCTGCGATTCTGGTGGCCCTTGATATCCAGCGGTTCAGGTGGTCTCCAAGATTTAATGCTCTATGTTTTTGTTTATTGTTGAGTCGCTAAGTCATGTTCAACTCTTTTGCGACCCCATGGACTGTAGCCCGCCAGGCTCCTCTGTCTGTGGGATTTCCCAGGCAAGAACACTGGAGAGGGTTGCCATTTCCTTCTCCAGGGGATCTTCCTGACCCAGGGTTTGAAGCCGCGTCTCCGGCCTTCCAGGCAGATTCTTTACCGCTGAGCCACCGGGGAAGCCCCCTGATGCTCTATGGTGGAGAAGCGGCTCCAATCCCAGATGTCACAGTCTGGGGCCATGACCTGGGCTTGCCTAACTGCCAGCCCCAGTTTCCTCATCTGCAAAGTCTAGCACTTGCCAGCTGCCCTGGCAATGACTCTGGCTTCCGCATTTCAGCTTTCTACACCGCCAAGTACGGATACAAGCTGTGCCTGCGGCTCTACCTGAATGGGGATGGGACGGGGAAGAGGACCCACCTGTCCCTCTTCATCGTGATCATGAGAGGGGAGTATGATGCTCTGCTGCCATGGCCTTTCAGGAACAAGGTACGGAACTGGGAAACGAGGGGCTTCCTCGGGTGGAGGAGACCTGGGTCCTGCTCCTGGGTTAGCCACGAGCTTATCTGTGTGCAGAGAGCCTTTCACCCTCTGTGTTATCAGTTTCCCCGATTATGAAACAAGAGTCTGAGTTCCCCTCTAGTAGCCAAGGCTGCTGCTTGCATGAGTCCAGGAGCTGAAATGCCTGGACCAGCCACCCTGGAAGACATGTAGAGATGGAGTACACACAGCGGGGTGAATAAAGAAAACTTCCTATAGGAGGTACTGTGGGTCTAGCCTGCCAGCAGCACTCTCAGAAAAAGGGCAAGAGGCAGATGCCACCGTATCCCTTTAAGAATGGCCACAATCCAGTGCTGGCAACGCCAGGTGTTGGCAAGGACGTGGCGCAGCAGGGACCCTCACGCATGGCTGGTGGGAGTGTAAAATGGTCCGGCCACTTTGATGACGGTTTGCAGTTTCTTACAAAACTGAACATACTCTTACCATGTGACTCCTTGGCATTTACTCAAATGAGTTGAAAACTTAAGTCCACCCAAAACCCTGCAGACAGATATTGATAGCACCTTTGTTCATGACTGCCAACACTTGGAAGCAGCCAAGATGTCCTTCAGTAGGTGAATGCGTAGATAAACCGGCCCGTCTAGACAACAGAGTATTATTTAGCCTCCAAAGAAATAAGCGAGGGAGCACGAAAAGATATGGAGGAACCTTAAATGCATGTTAACTGAGTGAAAGAAGTCAATCTGAAGAAGCTACATACTGCTGCTGCTGCTAAGTCGCTTCAGTGGTGTCCGACTCTGTGCGACCCCATAGACGGCAGCCCACATACGGTAGGATTCCAATTATATGATATTCTGGAAGAGGCAAACTGTGAAGACAGTGAGAAAATCAAAGGTTGCCAGGGTTTCATGGAGGAGAGGAGAGATGAATAGGTGGAACGCAGAGGATTTAGGACAGTGTAAATACTCTGAGGGACTTCCCTGTAACTCAGACAGTCAGGAATCCGCCTGCAGTGCAGGAGACCCGGGATCGGTCCCTGGGATCAGGAAGACCCCCTGGAGGAGGGCATGGCAACCCACTCCAGTATTCTTGCCTGGAGACTCCCATGTACAGAGGAGCCTGGAGGGCACCGGTCCATGAGACTGCAAAGAGCTGGACACGACTGAGCCACTAGCACTACACTCCTGGACACTCTGATATGATACTGACAGATTCCTGTCCTTACACACCTTCCAGACCTGAGAAGGTACAAAACCAGGCGTGAACCTTAAAGTAAACTAGGGACTTCGGGTGAATATGATATCTCAGCACAGGTTCATCAGTTGCAGCCAACGTTCCTCTCGGGTGGGGGATGTTGACAGTGTAGGAGGCAGTGTGGCGAGGCTTGAAATCTCTGTATTTTCCATTCAATTGTGCCATGCACCTAAAACTGCTCTAAAAAATAAAGTTTGTTAAGAATGTTTCAAAGGGCAGCCGGAGGCGGAGGTGTGGCAGGCATTCCCCCGAAGGTGAGCAGCAGCAGCAAGAGGGTGGGGGAGAGTGTGGACTCCAGACCTCAGCGGCGGTGAAGGGGGATGAGGGAGAGCAAATGGCTGGGGGCGGGGCACCACGGGGTCTGGGTATGAGTCAGTAGGTCAAAACCGGTTCCCATACGTTCTGGGGGAGTTTTAAAAATTCTAATGACTGGGCCCCACTACCGTAAACGGTGAGCCCTGGGCACTGGGAATTTTCAGACCTTCCCAGGGAATTCTAAAGTGCAGCCGAGTTTGAGAACCATTGCGGCGGGGGTGACGGGTATTTCAGTGGTGTGGGCCGGAGGGGAGAATATATGTCACTTCAAGATCACTGGCTTCCTGGGGACACACAGGGCCCCTGTGCAGAACAGAAGCTGGGTTTGTGTTTCAGGATGGAATTGACATCTGCTCAGTGGAAGGCCTGGCTGCTCTTACCCCTCTGCCTTGTCCCAGAGGATCCAGCTGCGGTTGAAGGGTCAACCTCTCCGAGCAGAAAGGGGCATCTTGGCTTAAGGGGTCCAGCCTCCTTGTCAGGACTCAGTCTCGCCTTTAGCCCCTAACAGCCAACCACAGTTGACAGTTGCCCCTTCCTGTCAGATAGAACGTCTGAGCCCTGATCGTAGAACACCCCTGGAGCCTACTCACGGTACCAGGAGTTTCTACTTTCAAGCTCTCACCACGTGCCACGTGTGGCTTTTCTTTCTTTCTTTGGCTTCTGCTCAGCGTGAGCTCAGGCTTTCCCGGTGGCACAGTGGTAAGGAATCCACCTTCAGTACAGGAGATGTGGGTTCGATCCCTGGGTGGGGAAGATGCCCTGGAGAAGGGAATGGCTACCCACTCCAGTATTCTGGCCCAGAAAATCCCGTGGACAGAGGAGCCTGGCTGGCTATCGTCCATGGGGTTGCAAAAGAGTCCGGAGGAGCTAAATCAAAGCAACAGCAGTGTGAGCTCAGCATCAGAGGGACGGCAGGGTGAGACCCGGGCCTGACCTAGCACGCTGCCCAGCAGGTCACCTTCATGCTGCTGGACCAGAACAACCGTGAACACGCCATCGACGCCTTCCGGCCCGACCTGAACTCCGCTTCCTTCCAGCGGCCCCAGAGCGAGACCAACGTGGCCAGCGGCTGCCCGCTCTTCTTCCCCCTCAACAAGCTGCAGTCGCCCAAGCACGCCTACGTGAAGGACGACACGATGTTCGTCAAGTGCGTCGTGGACACTAACACTTAGAGCGGCGGGCCGAGCCGTCCACGCCCGAGTCCTTGGGAGACCCGCTCGGAAGAGGCTGCACGATGGCCGAGGTCCCGGCCCCCGTGCCCAGGACCCCAGGGCACGATGACGGGCCGGGGCTGGCACCACCTGAGCCCGGCTGACAGATTGGCTGGGACTCGCCGTCAACTTAGTGGCGGGACCCTGGGGCCGACCCATGAAGGCGGAAGGTCCAGAGGGAGGTGGTGCAGGACTGACCCCCCGGCACTCACCACGCAGAACTGGAGGCCAGAGAGCCACCCCAGCCCTGAACGTGGAGATGGACTCTGGCCAAGAGCGGGAGGGTGTGGGGACCAGGCTGGGGCGTGGATGCTGAGCTGGAGATGCGGGACCTCAGCCAAGGGCTCCAGGGATGGGGAGGCCTCTGCGGGTCACCGTGGAGACCGTGCTTGCTCTCTTCCTGCTCGGGGGTCAGAACCGGAACCAGGGGTGGAAAGGATGGAGCCCAGTGTAATTCAGTCTGTCCCGGGCTGGACTGAGTTCCCCGGCACTGGAGGTGAACAAGCAACCGCAGAGGGCTACGCTTTGGGGAGGGCATCAAACGGGGGTGGATTTGAAGACCTTCACGGTTCCTTCCAAGCCCAGAAAGTCTCTAACTCTTGGCCCCCTGGGCCAGCTGAGGCCACGAGCTGCAGCGTTCAGGAGCCCCATGCCCTCCAGTGTCCTGACTCACCTTCGGCACCTCGAGGTGGGCGAGCTGGCCCTCATGGCACTGCCCCTCCTGGGCCTGGCAGTCGGCTTCCCCTCTATGCAGAGCCACACGCAGGCCCTGTGTCCTGCGCCTCCCCCAGCCAAAGGCCCCTCCACCTCCTCCAGGTGAAACCGGGGCTCTGAGCTCCCAGGAGCAGCCGGTAGGAGCGTGGAGAAGGAGAGGGACCCACACTCCCTGTGCTGCCTGCCTGGGGGCCCCACCCTCGGCCACAGAATCCTATGTCACCCACTAAACCCAGGTAACCACATCTCTAGTTGACGGGTCAGGACCTCTGAGCCACCCGCAGATGCTGTCCTTTTGTGTGTATAAAACCAGAGAAAGAACCGTTCTTTAATCTCGTTTGCAGTTTTCATGAAGGGTTGTGAGAGTTGGTGGTGACTTTTGAGCTCTGGGTGGACTAGTTTTGCAAGTGGCACCCAAGCTTCTCCTCCTTGGTCCTCTGTCTGTAATGGGGGAACTGCCCCGCCTGCCTCACTCACCAAGTTCGCTGACCTCAGAGGAGATGCTACACAGGAGAGGCTGGCAAGAAGCGGGGGCACGCTGCCTGCCTGGCTGGGCCAGGGCTCGCTTGTCCTCTCACCTTGGAGGTCGCTACGCAACCTGCTGCAGGACCCTGGCCCATCCTCCCAGAGCCCTGAGGCTTCATGTTGCCATGCAGAGCTCCAGAGCAGCCCCCTCACCTTTCCCCCTCCAGCCTTCTCTGCAGCTTACTCCTCCTGTACCTGCTGAGGCTGTGAATCACTCCTCAGACCCTCAGTGTTCTCATCTGTGAAATGGGTTAGCAGCCCTGCCTGTCCTCTCCAGCCCGATGTTTCTGAGGCTGGCCCTCCCTGGGAGGTGAGGGGGCAGCACGGCCCAGTGGGCTCAGTGTATCAGAAAACCAAGAGCCCAGCCCCCAGGACAGACCCGGTATCCCATCTTGCCTCAGCCTCTTCACTTACAAAGAGAGAAGCGCCCTGCCTGGCCCCGCCCCGCCCACAGGGCTTTCACGAGGCTGAAATACAATGCCAGAGCTCCAGGGTAGTGGCATCTCGCCAAACACGACAGGCTACCAACACGTCAGGACTTCTTTTTCTCGTCCCCAGTGCTGACAACCTGTCATGAGGCTGACTTGCTTCCTTGACGCGTGTGGAAACCAGAGACGAGTGATGGGGACACTTGTCTCAAAGCTGGTGTCCTGACAAAGGAATAACCATGCCTGCTCGCTGAGCTAATAAGGGCTTTGTGGGACGAGCACTTCTAGAGACAGCTGCCCCGCTGTGCCTTTCACCACCTGTGTCTGATGGGAGGAGACACGCTCTCTTCTGACAGTGTGAGCCGCAGCCATTCTTTCGTCCGAGCGTGATTGAGACCTACGGTGCTGGACCCTGGTGGGCGGGGAAAGATAAGCGGTGCACTCTGTCTTCACGGAACTCTTAGCTCAGTGGGCAAAACAGATCCGTAAGATCAATGAAAGTGATACATAAGAGAAGCTCGGAGAAAGCATGGGAAGTCCAGACCCATTGGTTGAAGCAGGGAGGGCTCCCTGGAAGAGGTGGCGTGTAAACTCAGCCTTTAAATATTTGGAGATGCAGAGGATAGGGGTGTGGGGAAGAGTAAACGCCCAGAGATGGGATGCTGTCTTGCCTTCAGGTAACGTGTGGAAGGCAGAACCAAAGAGGAAGAGGCAAGAATGTAGGATGGGCTGGAGTGTAGAAGGCATCCTAGGTGGTCCCAACTGCCTGGCATTATCAGGGTGGGAGGGCCTCCAATCACCTGTGTGTGCCTTCAGGCAGTTGGCAGCAGGGTGAGATGGTGATTTTAAGCCTTCACTCATTTATCTTCCGCCAGAGCCCTGTGTTACATGCGCCGTGCCCCGAGGCCCCACCACTTACAGGTGGTTCAGGGGCGGGGAGGCAAGACGCAGGCAAATCCACTCTTTCGCTGGCTCCTCATAAACCCCTATGAGGCAGGCAGAGCTGAATATCCTTTTAGAAACTGGGAACCTGAGGCGGGGAGACCAGGTGCCCTCCCTAAGGTCAAGTGGGAGCAAGGGAGGCAGTGGAGTTAGGAGCCGGTCTCTGGCTTCTAATTGCTCTCCTTCTAGACTAACGAGGAATTTCCGTTCCTTTTGTGTCTTCAGCCAAGATGAGGTCACATCTTCATGGGGGGCCTTGGGAGGAGATGGGTCTCTCTGCTCCCAGCCTGAGGGCCAGCCTGTGGGAACCACCCTGTCACCCCAACGGTGCCCGTGAGGAGGGGCATGTGGGCACAACCGCAGGAACTTCACTCTCACTGGGCACTCATAGGCCAGCTCAGTGGGGTCTGCAGGGCATCTCGGACCACCCTGAGCCATAGGGGCAGCTATTAGGTCTGCCTTTAATTGTCCATTTCTAATGGGAAGAGACATGTCCTCTGGTAGAAACACTGGATAACTACAAAAGTGATGTACAAAAGGAAGTGAAAAAAAAAACCAGTCGTGGGCCCAGTGTCCTGAGAGAGCTACTGGGAACATTTTAGTAAATGTTCTTTGTCGTTTTGAAACAGTACATACACAAACACACACAGAGAGAGACTTAAAAAAAAAATCCGTTTAAATCATACTAATTACAGCTTTACCCCCGTTTTTTCACTTAACACCCCCTTATCACACCCGCCCGTTGGCTCCTGTTTGTAGGCAAAGACACGGAAGCTAAGAAGAGGGAAGTGATGTGTTCAAGCCCCATCCGGGTCAGAGGTGGGGTCAGGGTTCACTCTTCCGGTGTGAGTGTTCAAGCCCCATCCGGGTCAGAGGTGGGGTCAGGGTTCACTCTTCCGGTGTGAGTCACACTCAGATGGAGAAACCAAGGCCCCGAGAAGAGGAGGTCACTCGAGGCCACGTGACTGTGGGGCTCCTGGACCCTTCTCTGCCCGCCCTGGGAAGTCTCAGGAGAGGATCTGCCCTCTGGGTCTGGAGGAGATGGTGTGTGCAGGAGCCAGAGGGTGGGATGCTGGGCCCGCCCGGGCAGCAGGAGAGAGACGTCCTCTGCCTTCCCGCAGCTGTACCCCAGGAGAGCAGACAGGCCCTGCACCACCCCTCATGGCCCCTGCTCCCTACGGACCTCCAGACCAGAGACCTGCTGAGCCTCGGTTTCCTTTTCGGCATGAAGGTGAAAATCCTAGCCTCGCAGGGTTGCTCTGAGGGTGCCAGGGTCCAGGAAACCACTCACTTTGTATCCTGTGGGGTCCCAGTCTAGTAATAACAGAAACAAGAATCCCAGACAGTGATGGAGTGCCTGGCCGACTGACAGACACCAAGCTGAGCGCTCACAGGCATCATTTCATGAAACTTGCATAAAAAACCCCACGAGGAGGTGGGATTATGATCGTCCTCTTTTATAGAGGAGGAAACCCAGGCTCTGAGGGGTAAAAAATCACTCACCCAAGGTCACACCAGGGCCGGAAGCCAGGACTTAGACCGAAATGCCAGATTCAGACCCGTAATCCCCTGATGTCATCAGCGTAATATTGTGGAAAGATGAGATGGCTTTTAATTCTGCACAGGCTGCAGGTCCATTTTTAAACAACCATGAAATGATGAGAACTCCCGTTTACTGAGCGCCCACTGCACTTGCTTCACTCGTGAGCACCACCCTTAAGTTGGTGACTGACCGGGGAGGAAGGCATGTTTTCCCCACTTTATAGATAAAGATACAAGCTGAGAGAGGTCAGGCCACTTCCCCAAGGTCACACAGCTAACAGGCAGACCTCTGTTTTATCCGTGACAGTCAGAGGTTTTACCGGATGGCGGGGTCCTCTCCAGTGCCTTGGGAGCAGGAGAAGGTCAAATGGATGTGATGTCCCTTCTGGACTGACTGTCAGCCCTTCTCCTCCAGGGGAGATGCCCCTGCCTGGAGTGCTCAGCCTGGCGGGACCCCTTTGGGTGGGATTGACACAGACCACGGGGATGAAGGACGAAGTTGGGGGAGCCACTGGCGGGCCAGTGAGCCTTTGCCAGTAGCTGGATCTCCTTTGCTGCCTCGGCGTCTGGGACCTGAGAGTTCATTTTAACCAAAGCACAGTTAGGTGGCACAGAGGTAGGGACCATTCCAGAGGGGCCGGGGTGTCACAGTCGTCTGGGTGATGCCAGCTCTCCCTTTTCTGGTCCTTTCCTCAAGCCCTACCCACTTCAAGGCATTTTCCTCCTTAGAAAACCTGGGGTGTCAGGTGCTAAAGTCATCATCGCCGCCCCAGCTGATCTTGGTAAGGCCGGGAGGAAGGTCACCCAGTGGGTCAGGGGCTCAGCTGCGGTGGCCTGTGATTCCTCTCTGGTGGGAAGAGGTCAGCTGAGCCATCATCCCTCCCTGTCCATTGCTCTCTCCCTCCTGCCAACTTCTGGGCAGCCGGATCCATTCTTTTGGCAGTAGGGCCCCGGCTACCTTTGTGCAAATGAACAGAAGGTGCTCAGAGAAGAGACTCCCTTGGGGCAGCAGGTGCCTAGAGGCAGAGCCGCCCAGCCCCGGCATCTTCTGCCACACACACCCCTGCTGCACCCCTAACGTGGTGATGTCAATACTGCAGAGTCTCTCTATGGGACAGCTGGTTTCTGTCCCTCACAAGCACGGCCCCATTGGTGCAGGAAGCCCAGGACCAGCACTGGAGGAGCATCCACATGGGACACAGGTGTCTGAGACTGGGCTGAGTGAGAAGAGCTCTTCTCTGCTGCTGCTGTGCCCCCTGGAGGGTTGCCTGCCCTGTGGACATCTCCTGGGGCCAGGGTGGGGGCCTGAGGACACTCCCAAGCCCCTAGACTATCGAGTGCCTGGTGTCCCGCCGGCCGGGGACTCCATGCTCTGGCTGTGGGACCTTGGGCCAGTCACTTGCCGCCTCTGAGCTCACGTTCCCATCCGCACAGTGGATGGGTGGTTGGGAAAGATGCAAGGCTGACCATGTGGGATTCTGGGACAAAGAGAGCGACGGAGGTCCTCTTCCCCTGGCACAGGAGAAGCATGCCCATGCACGGGTCAGGGCGTGCAGGTCACTTCAGACCGCACCCCCGAGCCTCACACCTGCGTGCATTCGGTCAGGAGCAGGTGTTGGAGTCCGGCAGTCCAGTTCAAGTCCTGGTTCTGTCACTTAGTAGCTGCGTGTCCTTGGGCAAGTCATTTAACTTCTCTGTGCCCCCATTCCCCCACGGGTAAAAAGGAGATACGAAATTCCTACCTCGTGCGGGTGTGGTGGGGATGAAGCAGACCAACACACAGGAGGAACTTGGATGGAACTCCGAGGGTGAAGAGTACCTAGCATGCCTGCTACAGCCATCATCAGGGTCCTGACCCGCGGGCCCGAGAAGTCAAGGCCGTATAGCTCTCCTTCCACCAGCCCTGGCTGCCTCCGGATCACTGACGGAGCTGGGGCCAGCCCCTTCCCCTCGTGGGGCCTGGGTGACCCCGCCCAGAAAATGACCCTCGGACTGTAAGAGGGCGGGAACCACGGTGTCTTCACTCTGGATCCCAAGACGCAGAGCCGAGCTGGCACTGAGACAACAGTGAACAGATCCGCCGACCAGGCGCCCTTGCCCCTCGGGGGCTGTTTCTGCAAAGTCCCGGGTCTCCCGCACCCCAGGGGGCCGGGGCATGCCCACCCACTACTCCCTCCAGCGTGGAACTTCGCTAAACAGCGAGATGGGTTGTTAAGACCTGGAGAGGCCCGTTCTCAGCTGCAGTCAGGTGTTTTCTTTTCCTTTCTTTATTTTTAAATGAAACAAAGATGAATATTCTTAATGATAAAAGGTACAATTCACAAAGAAGATAGACATCATAAACCACTAGATACCTAACAACAAAGAAACAAAGATACATAAAGCAAAAATCAGAAGAAATGTAAGGGGAAAGAAAAAAATATATATATAATCATAGTGAGACATATTAACATTTCTCTGATAATTTAAATATAATACATTTATAATTATAGTAATTTATATTATAGTCTACACAAATACATTTAAAATTTTGTAGCTCATACATTGTTATTAGATTTCCACAGGACAGTTAGAAAAATTGGCAAAAAGATAAACATGACTACATTTCAAAAAGCAGAACTCTGATTTTGTGTGATTCAGTTGTGCATATACACATATATTATTTTTGAATTATTTTCCATTATGGGTCATTACAAGATATTGACCATAGTTCCCTGTGCTACGCAGTAAACCTTTGTTGCTTGGTGCATATCTATTTTTGTAAATTAGCAATCTAGCATTCTATTCATTAGTCAGGCTTTTTCAGACCTCCCCACTGATGCCGACACCCACTCCTCCTGACACAGAGGCCTCTTTGCGGCTCCGCAGGACAGCCCTGCCCCCTGCCCGCTGCCCGCTGCCCCCGGCCTCGGTTCAGGTTGGAGCCGGAAGGCTGGTGGGAGGAGAGAGCTGGATGCAGATGGAGGCCCCCCTGCGTTCCTGCTTCACCCTGCCTCTCCCCGGGGCCCCTGCCATCCCGCCAGCCCTGCTCACCTGTGCAGCTGGGAGTTGGAGTCAGGAATAGATTGTCTTTCGGCTCCTGTGAAGACAGTGAAGGAAGCCCCAGAATCCTAGGCTCGCGGGGCTGTGGGCATCTCTGTCCCCTCCCACCCTCTATGCAATCGGACACAGGGAGGCCAGGAACGTGCAAAGGCTGCTCAGCCAGCAGGGGAGTGGAGCTCCTCCATCCAGGCCTGGGAGAGTGCTCACCTGGCCCCCTGCCCCAACCAGAGCACAGCACCACCCCCCACCTCCCCCCAAGGAGGAACAGAGCTTAGGGAGGGCCATGCCCACAGGAGGTCACTTTTCGGGAGAGGGCTGTGGGCCCTAGTCAGCCAGCGGAAAGCCTGCCTCCTGCCTGTCTGAGGCTGGCTTCTAGAAGTGAGAACCAGGACGGATAAACAGGACTGACACTCTCCAAGGTGCCCAGAGCCTTGCAGGCCGGGTAGGTAGAGGGAGCAGCCAGCCCTGCCCTGGAGGGAGGCCATAATCACCTGTGCTCAGGTGTCATGTGACCTTCCTTTACCCAACCCTCTAGCTGCTTCTTGAGCATATTCACACCTGAGAGTTCTTTTCACCTCCACAAAGCCTGAAAACATGTCATTATTATTTGCATTTTATAGTTGAGGAAACTCAGGGGGTGGGCAGGGAACAGTGTCCCACTGGATCCCCTCCCTGGCTCAGCTGCCAACTCATGGGGCGCTCTGGCAAGCCTCCTCTCCACTCTGGGCCTCAGTTTTCCCATCTGCAAAATGAGACAGCTGAACCCAATGGCCTCTGAGGACCCTCCTAGTATTCAATTCTCCCACCGCAGGGCAACAACCCTCAACAGCCTGTTAACTGGACTGCTCCCACGCCTCTACAGCTGAATAAGCTCCTGTGTCCCTCCCAGCTTGTGGCATTTTCCAAGCATGGCTTGTTATCAACCCCATTTTACATACAAGGCAAGTATAGGCAACCAGGGGCAGGAGGAGACTGCTTGAGATCCCACCAGGAGTCAGTGGCTAAAATGGAGTGTGAAGCTAAGAGATCCAACTAGATTTCCCCCCATCTTCCCTAGATCTGTGCTGTCCAGTCCGGCAGCCACTGGCACATGTGGCTGTAAAGTGTGTGTGGCTGGCGGAATAACGCCCTCCACAGGTGCCCACATTCTAATCCTCGGATCTGTGAGCACACTACTTTACATGGCAAAAGGGACTTTGCAGGTGTGATTAAGGATCTTCAGATAGGGGAGGTCATCCTGGATTTTTGAGTGGACTCAGTATCATCCCAAGGGTCCTCATAAGAGAGAGTTGAGAGGTTTAGAGTCAGAGAAGGCAAAGAGACAACTAAAGCAAAGAGAAAGAAGATGTGACAACAGAATCAGAGTTTGGATTATGCACTTTGAAGATGGAGAAAGGGATAGATGGATGGGTGGATGGGTGGATGGGTGGATGGGTGGATGGATGGATGGATGGATGGGTGAGTGGGTGGATGGATGGATGGATGAGTGAGTGGATGGATGGGTGGGTGGATAGATGGATAGATGGGTGGGTGGATGGATGGATGGATGGTTGGGTGAGTGGGTGGATGGATGGATGAGTGGGTGGATGGATGGGTGGGTGGATAGATGGATGGATGGGTGGGTGGATGGATGGATGGATAGATGGGTGGGTGGATGGATGGATGGGTGGGTTGATAGGTTGATGGGTGGGTGGGTGGATGGGTGGATGGGTGGATGGGTGGATGGGTGGATGGATGGATGGGTAGATGGATGGATGGGTGGGTGGATGGATGGATGGGTGGATGGATGGGAGGGTGGGTGGATGGATTGGAGGGTGGATGGATGGATGGGTGGATGGATGGATGGATGGGTGGGTGGGTGGATGGGTGGATGGATGGATGGATGGATGGATGGATGGGTAGATGGATGGATGGATGGGTGGGTGGATAGATTGATGAATGGGTGGGTGGATGGGTGGATAAATGGATGGATGGATGGGTGGGTGGATGGGTGGGTGGGAGGGTAGATGGATGGGTGGGTGGGTGGATAGCTGGCTGGATGGGTGAGTGGATGGATGGATGGATGGATGGATGGGTTGATGGATGGATGGATGGGTAGATGGATGGATGGGAGGGTGGATGGATAGATGGATGGATGGGTGGGTATGTGGGAGGGTGGATAGTTGGCTGGATGGATGGATGGATAGATGGGTGGATGGATGGATGGGAGGATGGATGGATGGATGGACGGATGGGTGGATAGATAGATGGGGGACTCCTGAGGCTCGATCCCGCCTTTGCGTATGCCGAGCCTCCTCCCTCATGACCTTTGTCATGGGCGGAGTTCCTCACACTGGCTCCCGGCAGTGATAGAATTCCAGTTGAGCTATTCCAGATCCTGAAAGATGATGCTGTGGAAAGTGCTGCACTCAATATGCAATATGCACTCAATATGCAATATGCCGGCTCCCGGCAGATAGGTGGATAAATGGATGGGTGGGGGGGTGGATGGATGGATGGGGGGGTGGATGGATAGATGGATGGGTGAATGGGTGGATGGATGGGTGGGTGGATGGGTGGGTGGACAGATGGATGGATGGATGTGTGGGTGGATGGATGGATGGATGAATGGGTGGATGGATGGGTGGGTGGATGGATGGATGGATGGGTGAATGGGTGGGTGGATGGGTGGGTGGATAGATGGATGGATGGGTGGATAGATGGATGGGTAGATGGATGGGTAGATGGATGGATGGATGGATGGGTGGGTGGATAGATGGGTGGGTGGATGGATGGATGGGTGAATGGGTGGGTGGATGGTGAATGGGTGGATGGATGGGTGGGTGGATGGATAGATGGATGGGTGGGTGGATGGATGAAAGGCAGTCTGGAGAAGACAAGGAACCAATTCTCCCCTGGAGTCTCAGGAAGAAATACAGCACTTGATGACATCTTAACTTTCGTCCCATGAGACTCATTTCCAAACCTTTCTAACCTCTGGCACTGTAAGATAATGACTTTGTGCTGTTTCAAAGTATTAGGTGTTAATTGGAAACTAATATGGCACTTGACATTGACAACTCCAAACTGAGACGAGCCACGAGTCTAAAATACACACCACATTTCGAAGGCTTGGTATGATGAGAGGATTTCATTGATCTCCTTAATATTTTTTATGTTGATGACACGTTGAAACAATCAACATTTCATTATATTAGATTAAATAAAATTTATTAAAATTAATTTATCCTGGTCTTTGTTTAGTGTGGATATTGAGAAATTATACGTGCCGCTCACGTGATACGTCTACTGAGCATCCCTAGAAGGCTCTTCTCATTGCCCTGGTGAGGGGCAGGCCCTACCCCGCTGTTGCAGCTGGGGATGGGGCCCTACGCTGGGTAAGGGAATCACCGCCCACACACACACACACTGCAGACTGGGGACCTTGGTGGTGGGCAAGAGTCCCGGCCACGCCCCCCCCACTCCCACCTGCCTGGGCTGAGCCCTGCCTCCGGGCCAGCCCATGTCCCTGCTAGACGTGACTTCTATTTTTAGCAGCTGTACTCACTGCCTCTGCACAGCTGGCTCCAAGGCTTGCTGGGTGGGGGCCAGCCCCAGGTCTGCCCTCTCCCCGCCAACGGGGGTCTCAGGAGAAGCCGACTCCCTGGCGCGGGGGCCTCTCAGAGCACAGAAGCTGGCCTAGCGGCATCTCTGGCAAATGAAGACTGTCTTCCTCTCATGTTGTCTGTCATGAGGCCGGGCTCAGAGGCTCTCCAGGCTGGGAGCGGGCAGGGCAAGTCTGAGTGTTCCTCCCCAAGGCCAGACCTGCCCAGGGAGGCGGGCAGTCACCCCTCTCAGGGGGCCTTTCTCTGGAGCATTTTCTACCTTGGAAAGTATTTTAAGCCAACGAAAAGGAGAGGGAGGGAAGAAGGGAGGAAGGTGGATGAGGCTAGCTCCAGGGTGTGCAGCTGACCTCTCCTGACACAGCCGATCCTGAGAGGACCAGCACACAGGGAAAGGAGCACGGCTCGAAACCCGGGGCTGCCTCCTGGTTAGAACTCAGGCCCCGGCCCCCAGGACAGCTGGGCTCCGTTGCTGCCCATCTGTTGGGGCCCTCCTCCCCCTCCTCCACTACGCCATCGGCAACAGGGGGAGTTAGAGGGCACGGTGAGGTCCTGGGCGCAAGTGCCCAGCCCTGGGTCAGGCACCCAGGAGCCCTCCTGGGTAAACACTTGCTATTGGTAGTATTTCCCCAGGGCTCAGAGTCCTCGTGTCAAAAGACCCCACAGCTCGTGAGGTCACTGTTCTCATCATCCCCATTCAACAGAGGAAGAGACCGAGGCGGAGGGAGGTGAGGTGTCTTCAAAGCCACGGCTGGTGAGGGGCAGAGCTAGGAAGTTTTGGGTAACAGTCCTAGGAAGGTATAATTAAGATATAACTCACATAGCGTACAGCTCACCCACTTAAATGTGCAACTCAGTGGCATTTATATATATTTTTTCTGTTTCTTTGGTGGAACCCTAACTGATACAGCTACAGTCTAGAAGACTTGTTTTCAGTTTTAAATAATGTTCTGTTCTCTAAACATAAATTTGTTTTTAAATGGACAAAATACATGATCATTTAAAATTATATAAAGATAGGGTGCATTTTATGAGAAGTAAGTCATACTTCAATAAAGCCATTTAAAATAATAATATAAAAGTGATAGCTGCTCATTATTTTTATTCTTTTTTTTTTTTTTTGCTCACTATTTTTAAATGGAAGAGAGAAATAGAGAAAAGTGTCTCACTGCTCAGAAATAAATACTATTCACTTAGTGGTGCATTTCTTGCCAGATACAGATAGATAAATATATACCAAATACACACACACACACACACAATCTTCAAATTGGTATTATATGTGTATACCAATCTTTATCTTTCATTTTCCATTTCATATTATTATTATTATTATTAACATTTTTCCATACCATTAAAGATCTATGAAAAATTATTATCACGACAGTGTTGTGTTCCATTATATGGAGGGGACAGAAGAAATTTAGCCATCCCCTACCTGCCTCTTGAGAAACCTGTATGCAGGTCAGGAAGCAACAGTTAGAACTGGACATGGAACAACAGACTGGTTCCAAATAGGAAAAGGAGTACGTCAAGGCTGTATATTGTCATCCTGCTTATTTAACTTATATGCAGAGTACATCATGAGAAACGCTGGGCTGGAAGAAGCACAAGCTGGAATCAAGATTGCCGGGAGAAATATCAATAACCTCAGATATGCAGATGACACCACCCTTATAGCAGAAAGTGAAGAGGAACTCAAAAGCCTCTTGATGAAAGTGAAAGAGGAGACTGAAAAAGTTGGCTTAAAGCTCAACATTCAGAAAACTAAGATCATGGCATCCAGTCCCATCAGTTCAGTTCAGTTCAGTTCAGTCGCTCAGTTGTGTCCGACTTTTTGTGGCCCCATGAATCGCAGCACGCCAGGCCTCCCTGTCCATCACCAACTCCTGGAGTTTACTCAGACTCACGTCCATCAAGTCAGTGATGCCATCCAGCCATCTCATCCTCTGTCGTCCCCTTCTCCTCCTGCCCCTATTCCCTCCCAACATCAGAGTCTTTTCCAATGAGTCAACTCTTCCCATGAGGTGGCCAATGTATTGGAGTTTCAGCTTTAGCATCAGTCCTTCCAAAGAACACCCAGGACTGATCTCCTTTAGAATGGACTGGTTGGATCTCCTTGCAGTCCAAGGGACTCTCAAGAGTCTTCTCCAACACCACAGTTCAAAAGCATCAATTCTTCGGTGCTCAGCCTTCTTCACAGTCTAACTCTCACATCCATACATGACCACTGGAAAAAACCATAGCCTTGACTAGATGGACCTTTGTTGGCAAAGTAATGTCTCTGCTTTTCAATATGCTATCTAGGTTGGTCATAACTTTCCTTCCAAAGAGTAAGCTTCTTTTAATTTCATGGCTGCAGTCACCATCTGCAGTGATTTTGGAGTCCCCCAAAATAAAGTCTGCCACTGTTTCCTCTATTTCCCCATCTATTTCCCATGAAGTGATGGGACCAGATGCCATGATCTTAGTTTTCTGAATGCTGAGCTTTAAGCCAACTTTTTCACTCTCTACTTTCACTTTCATCAAGAGGCTTTTTAGTTCCTCACTTAATGGCAAATAGATGGGGAAACAGTGGCAGACTTTATTTTTGGGGGCTCTTTTTACACACTGAAAATTGTTTTCCAGAAATGATATATTAATTTAAAATTTCCAAAGTACTATATTGTATTGAGGTATATATATCTCATCCAAGTGTTGCTATATGTGTTAATATACTAGATGCAAAATGGCATTTTCAATTGCCTTTGTATCTGGGGAGGATAAACCTGATTCATACGGTCAGTAACTATCTACACTTCATGTGAATTGTCTACACGTGCCCTGTTTCCAAATTTCTATATACATGTTAGTATTTTTTTATTATCACAAACATGGTAATAACTGTCATACTTATTGTATTTTTCTCACTTTGCTATTTGGTTTTCTGATTTCTTTCATGATTTTTAATACACTAAAGATTTTAATTTTTTGAATAGAGTTATATTTCTTATTGTTTAAAATGATCCCATCCAAATAAGGCACATAGTTGGTTAACAGTGTCACACTGCCTTCAGTCCCTTTGTTTTGAAAGTGTACTATAGTTACGTCAGAGGTTATGATTAGGGGGAACCATGTGATGACGTGCACAGGAATTCTGTACTATTTTTGCAACATTATGTGAGGCTTAATTTTTTTTTTTTTTTTGGCCACACCATGCAGCATATGGGATCTTAGTTCCCAGACCAGAAATGGAACCTTCACTCCTTACCCTGGGAGTGCAGAGTCTTAACCACTGAGTCATCAGGAAAGTCCCTATGGGAGTCTTAAATTATTTCCAAACACAAGGTTAAAAATAATTAAGTTGAAAAATGTTCATTTAGATTTTCGTTTAAGGTTTATGGACTCATATTTAAACTCTTTGCTCCATCAGTAATTTATTTGATATTAAGTGAGAGGTGAGATGCTGATGTAATTCTTAATTTCCAGATGGCTGGCCGACTGTCTTAGCCTTCAGGCTGAATCATCCCTCCTTTACCTGGTGATTTGGGCACCACCTTTATTATACACTGAAGCCCATAAATGATAAGGACTGTTTCTGGGCGTTTTTGTTCTGATGCATTACCAGATACATTAATAATGGATTCTGATGCCTTATCCATTCCTTATACCCTTGCCTTGCTGTTTTGATTACTACAGCTTCAGAGTGTATTTTATAATGTGACGTGATGGGTGCCAGTTTCCTTCATGCATCAGAGTACCCCTTTTTTATTACTCGTATTCTTCAACATGTTAAAATTCTTATTCTTCCAGTTGGAACAAACACAATAAAAAATATTTCAGAGATTTTTATGGGAATCTCATGAAACTTGCAAATTACCCTGAGAAAAGTTGACATCTTTACAACATCCAGTTTTCCCATCCAAGACCACAATAGCCATGGAGCCCCATTTATTTTTTAATTTATTTTGTTTCTCAGAGAAGATTTGCTGTTGTCTTCTCAGCTTTTCACATTTCTTGTTAAGGTTAGTTATTGATGTATTATGACTGACATTTTTTTAAAATTATGTTTTCCAATTGGTAATGTTGGTATGTAGATGGTATAGATATACAGGACAGTGGCTGTCTTTTATATCCAATCATCTTGCTGAATTCTCTTATTTATTCTAGTAGCTTTTTCAGTGAATTTTCTTGGTTTTCAAGATGGACAAAGACCCTCTTTAAATCAGCATAATTTGTCTCCTTTACAATGGCAGTAACACTCTATAGCCACAAGGGTCATTTGGTGGATATATATATAATATAAGAAAGTTTCTGATTATCTTACTTCAGTTCCTTTACAAGGAAAACAATGGAAATAATGCTAATATATAAAATAACTATCTTGTTAAGGTGCTATGAGTTTTCGGTAAAATAAGATATTTACTCCAATTTCAGAGTCCTTAAGAAGTGGTAATCTTTTTGCTAAGTGCTTGCTTCACGTCTTACTGCAGTGGCTAAAACTTTCAGATCAATGTTGAATAATGGTATTGGGTTTCATTCACTATCAAATTCCTGATTTCGACTGGAGAGCTTCCAGGGTTTTACCCAAAGAGCCTGTTAATCAAGCAATGGTGCCTCTAAAGCTTTTACATAAATGCAACACGAAAACCACAGACTCCTCTTTAAGGCAACCTTAAATCTGAAAGCTCGAAACCTCTAACAAGTCTGTTATTTATACATCAATAAATAAAGTTGAAACAAAAACATTTTTTAAGGTTGCTGGAGGTTTCCGTGCCTTGCTTTCTTAAGGTGTTAGTTCCTTCCTGCAGGGGTCTTAGGACCTGAGTGAGGACAAAGCCCAGGAGGTCAGAGCACCTTCAAAGGAGTTTCGTTCCCTTTGGAGTTTGGACAGAAAGGGCCCTGGAACTGTAATTCTTTCACTGGCTTGCGGATCCCGACCAGCTCCTTGCTGGTTGTGAGACCTCGGGCAAGTCCCATCACCAGCTCTGAGCTCCACCATCCTCATGGGCAAAGCCGGGTGGCACAGTCCCCACCAGCCGGGTTATGAGGGGCAGCTGGGATGACACATGGAAAGTCCAGGCACACAGAAGAGCCCCCGGAATGTTAGCTGAGGCTGAGCGTGCTGAGGGATTGTGTGCTGGGTTTACGTAAGAGGAAGAATCCCTCAAGCCTTCTACCACGAAGCTGTTTATTAGGTGTTCACTCATCAAATCCTCCCAGCGTCTATGTTCCTGGCACCGGGCTAGGCTCTGTGATCGGGGCTCCACATCCCAGCGCAGGGCGGAGGGGAGACAGGCAGTAAATGAGCACAAATAAACGTGCCTCCCCGCAGGGCGGGGCTGGCAAGGGCCTAACGCGGGGGCAGCTGACTGCCAAGGTCCGGCCCCGCCCGCACCCGCACCCATATGGAATGCATTGAGCGGCTGGCGCATTCCAAACGCGCGGTTCGGCTCTCCCAGGCGCCTTTTCCTGGACCTCACCAGGCCTTCTGCAGGCAGCCAGGGCCTCAGCGCCTGATAAGAGGGCCTCCCGCGGCTGCCTTCCACGAGAGCGAGAGCGCTGCCAAGGCCAGCGGGGGAGGTGGGAGGGGTGTCCTTGATGCTCCGTCTCTTCCCTCCACAGCCCCACCAGGGACCGGGGGATGGCTGGAGAGAAAGGGCCAGTGGCCCCAGGGGCCGCTGGAACCAAAGCGCTGGGTTGCTTTGTTGTAGGAAAGTAACGTTGAATAACTGAGTCAACCCCACGAACTGTAGCCCGCCAGGCTCCTTGGTCCATGGGAGTCCCAAGAATACTGGAGTGGGTTGTCATTTCCTTCGCTAAGTGATCTTCCCGCCCCGGGGATCGAACCCGAGTCTCCCGCATTGGCAGGTTGATTGTTTACCGTCAGGGAAGCCCAGAAAATTAATAGAAATATTTCAATTAAAAGTTCCACGGTAGAGCACAGGGAACTCTATTCAATATCCTGTGATAAACCCTAATGGAAAAGAATATCCAGATTTTTCTTTCATCTTATTTTTCATATTTCATATTTATACATATATATATATATGAGTCACTTTATATGTATATAAGTGAGTCACTTTGCAGACATATAACTGAGTTACTTTGCTGCACAGCAGTACTTAACACAACATTTTAAATCAAATATACTTCAATTTTTAAAAAGGAAATAAAATAAAAATCATGAAGTGGTCATGTAGGGTGCCCCCAAACTTTCTAAGCAGGTCTCCCTTCCCATCCTTGATAGAGTCAGGACTCTAGGGGTCTGGCATTGATTCTGGGCCTGTCACAGAACAATGTCAGCTCATCCTTGACCCTCAGGGCTTGGTTTAATGAATGACTGGGTGAGGGATGGCTGAGCACCAACTTTGTGTGGCCACGAGTCCCAGGCCAATCTCATCTCCCTGACAGATGGCCCCTGCTTTAGGCATGGTCTCTATTTACAGAGGAGACAACGGAGGCTCAGAACTGGAATCCAGGCTCCATCCTTCCCTCCACTCCAGAGGTCAGCAAGCTGCCATGCATCCAGACCAGGTTGAGGGCTTGTTAAAACAGAGTGCTGGGGGACTTCCCTGGCAGTCCAGAGGTTAGCACTCCATGCTTTCACTACCAGAGCTGAAGTTCGATCCCTGGTTGGGGACCTGAGATCCCACAAGCCATTTAGCTGGGCCAAAAAAGGGGAAAGGAGTGCTGGTCCACCCAGATTTTTTTTTTTTTTTTCAGCTCAGTATTTCTGGAGTGGGGCCAGAGAATTTACATTTGTCACATGTTCCCAGTTAATGCCAATGCCCTTGGTCTAGGACACACTTTGGGAACGCTGCCTACACTATGGCACCCCCTCTGAATACACATTTAGTGGTTAGGGAGACCTGACATTCACCACTGGAAGTGAGATGGGCTGCCATCCCTATACCCATATTAGAGAATTCTGTTCTGTCTCGCCCTCTGGGGAGCACCCCCCACAACACACGGCGCTACACGCAGTTCTCTAAGCGCTCCTCCTGGACGCTGGGGGACACAGACTTTCTCAAGGGAGGGTGCACCCGTCAAGCAATGAGAACAAGTGATTGTCGATGATGAATTTTCTTCTGTAAGTGACCCCTGGGAGACAGGCTAGTCAGAGCCAAACAAGAGCTGGACGGCTTGGAGAAAACTGCCCAAGGCTTTCAAAAGAAAGGATGTGCAGGAGTAGGGCTGGGGAGTTGAGTGATGGGGAAGGCATGCCAGGGGCCGAGCATTCTAGGAAGAGGTGATGGGGCAGCTGCTGACCTGGACAGGAAGCTAGTG
The DNA here is from genome assembly GCF_032452875.1 of Bos javanicus. Classification (NCBI taxonomy): domain Eukaryota; kingdom Metazoa; phylum Chordata; class Mammalia; order Artiodactyla; family Bovidae; genus Bos; species Bos javanicus. The sequence continues at coordinate 110,916,399 of NC_083875.1, read as the reverse complement.
TGTCACCGCTGAAAGCAGGGTACGCTGGTCAGCAGAGAGCTGGGACAGAGAGTTGAGGAAATGGAGGGTTTCTCGGAAACTCTATTTTATTTCCCCAGTGGATACTTGTGGCTTCTTTTTCAGAGTCTAGCAGACTTGAGCAGGGCGAGAGTACCCCACCCGTGCTGCACACATTTTAATTAGACTATTAAATAAAGACACAGATACATGAGGGGGTTTATAATTAATCATCACAACTGCCATTTAGTGTGTCTATTATGTACCAGGCACTTTATATATAAAGCCTCAATCAGGTCTCCTAATGACTCCCAGAACGTGGGTGCTGAGATTATCCCCTTTTTTCAGACAAGGAAACTGAGGCTGAGAGAGCTTAAAGAACTTGGCGGAGACCCTAGTCGCTAGGAAATGACGGGGCTCCTGTCTCACCATCTCTAAACGGTCGCTTTCCTCTCTACTGTCCTGCCCCGCCTTTCCTGAACACCTGCTCCGAGCCGGGCCTGGGTGGGACCGTAGATGAATCATTCAAGTAGTTATCAATTCAGCAAGCTCTTTTTTTTCTCATTGAGCACCTACTCTTCTGTAAGGGCTTCTGTATTTATAGCATGCCTTATTCCAGAAAACACTTAATATAACTTCTTGATATACAAGGGAATAAAATTTTAGAGGCATGGTCATGTGACAAGGAACAAATGGAAACAGAAGCTGGGAAGGTCTGAGGAATCCAGGAGTGAGCCAGGCAGACCGAAGGGGGCACACGGGGTCCTCTGCGTGACGGGGGACAGACCCCAAATTGTCCTGAGCTTTCCAGCGGCCAAAACCGAATCCACGAGGTTCAGTGTTTGTGAGATACCCATGACTCAGGGGCTACCGCGAAGGAAGACCTTCCTGGGGCCCTGAGACCAGAGAGGCCTTCTCCTGGGGTGCGGGCATGCAAAGCACACCATGGACGCTCAGGAGCGACGTCCCCAAACGGCGTCCCTGCTGCCCCTACAGCGCAGGCCCCGGGCGCTGTTTCCTCTGCCCACTCCGTGCTGGCCCGGGTCCCAGAGCGGCTCGGAGCAGAGATCACAGCACAGGGTGAGGCGGCCCCTCTCCACCCTCCAGTTTAATCCCCCTGCAGCCTTTATAGGAAACATTTAGAACAAACTGGCATGCCACTAGCTGCCCGCAGTCCTCAGGTAAGCTCTAGTTTGGCTTGAGAAGTATATTTAAATGATTTGGATTCGTTGTCAACTTTAAATGGTTAGGAAATTTCACCTAAAAAGCCAGATTGGAAAGAAAAAAAAAGGATTTGACTACCCAGGGCCCACATTCCCTAAGGATAAGAACTGGCTCAAGCTGAGTAGTTTTCCAATGAGCCCCCATGGTTCCCTGAAGGCCCTTTTGTTTGCAGCGTCCCTGCCTGGCTTACAAGTCTTCAGGAGCTTGCAGCCTAGGTTGGGGGGGGTTTTGAGTTGTGTCCCTGCAGTGCGTGTCGGAAGCAGTCGGTAACCGGTTTACAGTGGGGGCTCTCGGGCCGGGCTTCTGGGATCTGAGCGCGTGCGGGGCGCAGGCTCAGACAGTCTGTCAGGCGTCGAGGTACAGGGGCCTCTCCTGGGAAGCTGGAAGCCTGGGGGGCACCCGAGGGCGGTTGTACAGCTGTTCAACATCACCAATCCAGATAAAAGGATGAGTAGTGTTCTTTCCAACTCAACTTTTGGCTAAGGCAGTGGGGCGGCGAGTTCAAGATCATGAACTTGGCAGATGCTCTTCTGAGTCGCTGGGGTTAGTCCTGAGTCAGGTGCTGTCAGCCACAGTGGTGCTTGTCAGGTGTGAGGGGCCTGGCTTAAAGAGGAGCACTTCCCCAGGATAGCTCTGCTGCTGGCTGGAGAGACGCTGAGGCGAGGAAGACGCCGGGGACAGAGGAGAGGGCGGAGGCAAGTCGGTGGATCATCCAGGTAAATGCGACATGTTCTCTGGGATCCCCCAGAGACCCACTAAGCGAGGCTGGGGAACTCAAACCCTCCACCACCCCATCCTCCGGAGGAGAGGCCTGGGCTGAGTTTGGGGAATAAATACCATCCAGCCACATAAAGAAGAAGAAGGAACATCCCAGCCAAAGTGAGGGTACAATCCAAGGCTCTGAGAGGCCCAAAGGGAGGCTGGGAGGAGACAGAGGGGAAGGCGGTCTGGCGCAGCCCAGACAAGGGTAGGAAGGATATGAGACAAGACCACGGCAGCGGGAAGAGGCCAAATCACAAAAGGCCTTGCATGCCAAGCTAAGGAGAGGGAACTTGGCCCCGAGGCTCAGAGGAACTTCTGCAGGGTTTTAAGTCCAGGCAACATATGGATGAACGAATCCATAATAGGCTGGGGTTATCAAGGAGGGCTTCCTGGAGGAGGTCAGACTTGAACTGAAGGAGGGGGAGGATTTGGAAAGCTGGCAGGGAAGGAGAGGTGTGCCTATTCTGATCAACTTGTTACAGTTAAATCTCTTCAAAACCCTCCCTCCCCCATGGCCTTTGAAACCGTTTGAATCACAAGCTGTCTGTGTTTAAAGATGTGTTTGTCGGTTATTTGAAAGCTGTGGTTTCTCTTTAGCTGATTCTGGGCCCCATCCTTTGACTAGGAACCAGAAAGGAATGAAGAACGCATCCTCTTGCCCAGAGAGCTAATTATTGAAATACTGTGGGCCTCACCAGGGTTTATGGCGTCACTGAGCTCTATCATCCAACAGCTCCTAATTTCTAACTGGTCAAAGTTTTCAGTACATTTTTATGGGCCATCCTAAAGCCAGCTGGAAGCTTTTTTTCCATAAACTCTCCCTGAGACAAGTAGCCAGGTTTCACATATTAAAATGAAAACGTCAAAAGGTTGTTAAAAAAATAAAATGCAGCTCAGCTCACACAACCCACATTGGAGTCCAACAGCATCTGCCTGGTTTTTCCTGCAAAGCTGAGACTCAGGTCAGAAGATGATGTTAATCCCTTGATCACTTTATCCATTCACTTAACAAGCACTGGGGGTATTTTTTGGGTACCCAGACTTGAGCAGGGCCCCAAGATCAGAAGGTGCCTCAGGCACAATTACTCCATCCCCAGGACCCTCTGGAGCTCAAAACGCTCGGTCATTTAGAACGTGTTTTCACGTGTAATTTTGTGAGCTGTAGGTACTCTTATTATTCCCATTTTTTTCAGAGGAGGACTTGTAGAGGTTAGGTAACCTGCCCAGAGTCACAGTAATAGTATGCGGTAGAACTTGACCTTGGGTCACACGCATTCAGGCTTCCTTGGAAGCTCAGACGCTGGGTTCGATCCCTGGTTGGGAAGATCCCCTGGAGGAGGGCATGGCAACTCACTCCAGTATTTTGGCCTGGAGAATCCCCATGGACCGAGGAGTGACTGGGCACTGAGTGACTAAGCACAGCACAGCCACATTCAGAACCTACATTCTGTCCACTTCTCCCTGCCCTTTCCAAGCAACACCATCCAACAGTTATCAGCTTAGGTTGAACAACGGCTCTAAGAGGTTTAGCTGCCACTTATCTGTCCAGTATCTGCCCTTGTTTTCGAACCTGATTTCTCTCCTCTGAGGGAATTCCCCCATTGTGAGGCCAGAAGAAAAGTAGCACCCACCTCCCGCTGCACCATCGCCATAGAAGCCTAGCGAAGCCCAGTGCCTCCCCAGCACCTCCCGCCTGCACAGTGGGCGTGAAAGACACAACCTCTGCCAACCAGACATTCGCTCCTGGGACTGACTCTTGAGTGAGTGGTGAAATGACGCCTGGAGGTCAAAATCACCCTCAGTAAGGACCCTGGATCAGACTGTCTGCAGTATTCCCTTGGCTGACTTCCTGTGACTCTGAGACCTCTCAGCCCTTCAAGCTGACACCAAGCTTGCTCTTCCATGGGATTCCATTCCCATCTGGGTCCTTCTAGCCTGCTAAGCAGAGAAGGCAATGGCCCCCCACTCCAGTACTCTTGCCTGGAGAATTCCAGGGACGGGGGAGCCTGGTAGGCTGCCGTCTATGGGGTCGCAGAGTCGGACACGACTGAAGTGACGCAGCAGCAGCAGCCTGTTAAGGGTCAAGAGTGTAAAGAAAGAGGCTAAGGGAAAACCCATGGGTATGAAATGCTGAAGGAGCAATGGGCTGGAATACACAGAAGGGCAGGAGAGAGGGGAATAAGGGGACCTGAGTATGTGCCAGGAGATGCTCAGGACATGGGCTGGGAAGGGCCTGATCTCTGTTCTCAAGGCTCTGAAAGAGGGTTCATCAGTCAGGATTCTCCAGAAAAACAGAACTGATGGGGATAAATAGCTATTGATGCATAGATGCATATATATATAGATAGATACATGCTGTGCTGTGCTTAGTCGTTCAGTCATATCTGACTCTTTGTGACCTCATGGACTGCAGCCCACCAGGCTCCTCTGTCCATGGGGATTGTCCAGGCAAGAATACTGGAGTGAGTTGCCACGCCCTCCTCCAGGGGATCTTCCCAACCCGGGGATTGAACCCAGGTCTCCTGCATTGCAGGCAGATTTTCTTACCATCTGGGCCATGAGGGAAGCTCAAGAATACTGGAGTGGGTAGCCTATTTCCTCTCCAGCAGATCTTCCTGACGGAGGAATCAAACTGGGGTCTCTTGCATCGCAGGTAGATTCTTTACCAGCTGAGCTACCAGGGAAGCCCATATAGATACATACATATATAGATACAAAGATAGATTCATAGATGGATGATTGAGAGATACATCTTGTTGTTGTTCTTTAGTTGCTAAGTTGTGTCCAACTCTTACGTGACCCCATGGACCTGCCAGGCTCCTCTGTCCATGGGATTTTCCAGGCAAGAATACTGGAGTGGGTTGCCATGCCCTCCTCCAGGGGAATCTTCCCAACTCAGGGATCAAAACCACATCTACTGCACTGGCAGGCGGGCTATTTACCACCGAGCCACCAGGGGAGCACAGATAGATACAATGACAGATATAAAATAAATATGTATATACAGTTTTAAAAAGAAATACCTTAGTTTTAAGAAACTGGCTCATGGGATAGTGGGACTGCCGAGTCTAGAATCCATAAGGCAGGTGGATAGACTCAAATGCAGACAAGAGTTGATGCTGTGGTCTTGACACAGCATTTTTTCTGCGGGAAACCTCAGTATTTGCTCTTCAGACCTCCAAACGATTAGAACGAGGCCCCCCAACACACTGTTAGGGTCATCTTCACTGACTTTTTTTTTAATGTATGCTGCTGCTGCTAAGTCGCGTCAGTGGTGTCCGACTCTGTGTGACCCCATGGACTGTATGTAGCCCACCAGGCTCCCCCGACCATGGGATTTTCCAGGCAAGAGTACTGGAGTGGGTTGCCATTGCCTTCTCCTTTTATGTATGAACACTTTGTAAAGTCTTTGTGGAATTTGTTACAATATTGCTTCTGTTGTTTCTGTTTTGGGTTTTTAGCCATGAAGCATGTGGGATCTTTGTCCCCTGATCAGGGAGTGAACCCACACCCGCTGCATTGGAAGGGGAAGCCTTAAGCACTGGATTGCCAGGGCAGTGCCTTCCCTGACTTTCGATGTTAACTGCACCTACAAAATCCCTTTACAGCCGCACCTAGACTTGAGTTTGATCGCTTGTGTGCCAGAATTAACCCCCCTGGAAGGGTCATCCCAGGTTGGTACCTCCTGGGACTGTCAGAGAAGGATGACTGCAGACAGGACCAGCAGTTGGAGTGAGAGACACTCAGGGTGGCATTGGGTCGTCTCCTGGGTGCAGAAGAGGACACGGCTCCTCGGGCTTACCAAGGGTTCCTTGCCAAAGCTGAGTCGGTGGTGAAGGGTTTGTGCACAGGTGCCTCCTGGCTTGAGTCTGTGTTCTCTCTGCTTCCCCTTCAGCCACACAGAGCCCCTTGCTGCAGAGACCCGTCCCTGCGTCTCCCACTCCTGTCCCCCTGCCGCCCCCCATCCCCGCCACCGGGCCACTTTATGTCTGGCTGCCTCGGCATCTCTATTTCAGCTGCCTGTTCAAACAACCTGTGCCTGCCATCTGCACCAACTTAGGTCCTAGGGCCTCTTTCCTGGATGCCCTCTGCTCTGGATTCCCTCCCCCCTTTCTCTAGCTGCTCCCCACCCTGGCCCCCAAAACACACCCTGGGCCTTTTGAACCGTCACAGGTGGGATCCAGACCGCAGTGGTCTGAACCACGTCTGAAATGAAGAGCTCTTGGGTTTCCCTGGTGGCTCAGTGGTGAAGAATCCACCTGCCATTGCAGAAGACACGGGTTCGATCCCTGATCCCGGAAGATCCCATACGCTGCGGAGCAACTAAGCCCGTGCACCGCACCTATGGAGTCTGTGCTCTGGAGCCTGGGAGCCACACCTACTGAGCCCACGACGATTGAAGCCTGTGCTCCCCAACGAGAGAGGGCACCACAGTGAGAAGCCTGAGCTTGGCAGCTAGAGAGCAGCCTGCACAGCATCAAAGACCCAGTACAGCCAAAAAAAAAAAAAAAAAAAAATACACTTTAAAAAATCAGGTTTCTTTAAAAATTAAAGTGAAATGAACAGCTCTTGGCTCACAGGCTCCTTACTCAGGGCGTCTCCCACACAAATTGGTCTGCATCCACGCAGCTCTGGCCCAGGTGTTTCCTGTCCATGGCAGGAGGTATATGGGATCTTGAACTGTAATCTTGAAAGGGGCAGCTGTAAAACACAGATCCAGGTGGTCCCCGCTTAGGCCCAAAGATTGGGGAGCAGAACAGATCACAGAGTGAATGAGAGTTTCTTGTGAGGACAGCAAAAGAACAAAGGTGCCCTTTAGACCATAATAGACACACGGCCTCTCCAAGCTGATTGTCACCTACATATGCCCCCACCCAGGCAGGGACACCCTCAAAAATTCGCAAGAATGTCGCATATCACAGAACACTCAACCAGAAGGGTTTAAAAATAAATTTTGGCAGTAGGAAAACTCGAGAGGACCGCTGGAAATCTGACAAAAGCAACAAGACATAAATCTCTTCAGCAGGGAGGCAGAAACTTTGATCAAATTATGGCTCATTGACTGATTTACCACTTGACCTTAAACACGTCTTCTCCTGGATGACTTTGAGCAAGCCTCACCTTCTCTCCCCATACCAATCTGCCCATCTGAACATGAGGAGTTGGGAACATGACTTGAAAAGTCCTGTGTTGTGGAAAAAATCATTTTAAATTGTAAACCATTAATTTAGAAACCACAAAGTTACTAAAATAATAACATCAAGGTGAAATTTACCCCTTCACAAGACTAATATTTAAGGAGTTATTTTGTTTTAGACAATTATTTAAATATCACCCAAATGTCTATGAAATGGAGACTAGTTAAACTGTAATAATCCATACAGTGGAATATAATCAGACAAATGTAACAATATATACAGTGAAATACATTGCAATAGTTTTAGTTCCTTTTTGCTTTTTATTAATGATGTAGATATCTACAAACTGATATAGAAACATTCCCAAAATGTTTCTAGAAAACATTGTTATAAATTACAAAGTGAATAAAGGTGGGGGGAGAACAGTTTATTACATTTGTTACACTTGTGTTCACAAAAGGAAGTGGTTTTTTTTTTGAAATTGAGATGTAGTTGACATAAAATTGTATTAGTTTCATGAGTATAACATAATGACTTGGTATTTGTATATATTGTGAAACGTTCGCCACAGTAAGTCTAGTTAACATCCATCTGCATGCGCTGTGCTTAGCCGTGTCTGATTCTTTGGGACCCCATGGACTGCAGTCTGCCGGGCTCCTCTGCCCATGGGACTCTCCAGGCAAGAATACTGGAGTGGGTTGCCATGCCCTCCTGCAGGGGATCTTCCCAACCCAGGGATTGAACCCAGGTCTACTGCATTGCAGGTGGATTCTTTACTGTCTGAGCCACCAGGGAAGCCCAAGAATACTGGAGTGGGTAGCCTATCCCTTCTCCAGGCGAGCTTCCTGACCCAGGAATCGAATCGGGATTTCCTGTATTGCAGGCAGATTCTTTACCTGCTGAGTTACCAGGGAAGCCCTATCCATCTGCATATATAGTTACAATTGTTTTTTTCAACACAAAAAAAAATCAGTTTTATTCCTATACATTAACAATAAACTATCCAAACAGGAAATCAAGGAAACAATCCCAATTATGGCATCAAAAAGAATAAACTATTTAAAATCAAACTTTACCAGAGAGGTAAAATACTGGTACATGGAAAACTACGAAATACTGATGAGCGAATATACTGAAAGACGCGAATATATGGAAAGTCCTCCTGTGTTTATGTCCTGGAAGAATTAATATTATCTAAATGTCTATACTACTCAGGTGGTTATATTTTGTCTCCTTCATGAAATGCCCAGCAAGGGGTTTGACTCCCGGGAACCAGGTCCTGTCTGTTTCCCATCTGCTCTTCGTGGAGCTGGGTGCTCAGCCACCAAGTTGACAGATTCATGGATTGCTTGATTCCAGAAAAGAGGCCTTGTAATTATTGGAATTCACTAATAAATGCTTATCTGTATTTTAATGTTTGATAATTTGAAAGATATCTTTACTCCCCCCACAGAAGTATCTGCTGTACAATGGCATAGATTAACAAAAGAACAAGCACCCTAGCTTTGGACTAGAATTCCATGTACTTATCTATTTAATCCTATCTTTTATAACCACATTCTTGTATCATACCAATCAGAAGTTCTGCTTGAATGTAATGTACTCGAGTCTGACTCGAGCCTATGCGCAATAGTGTTCCAGGCTCCTCTGTCGGTGGGAGTAATAGATGGACCTAATTCATAAAAACGGGGAAGGAAATGGCAACCCACTTCAGTATTCTTGCCTGGGAAGTCTCATGGACACAGGAGTCTGGTGGGCTACAGCCCATGGGATTGCAAAGGATTGGACAAAACTTAGTGACTAAGCCAATTCGTGAAAAAGAGAAGACTAAACAACTCTTAAATAATCAGTGTGGTGTTTCATGGATCAGATCTTTATATAAGATCATTTGCAGAGAATGAGTAGAAACTCGTCGTTTATTCTAAATATTATGTTCTGACCAGTGAGAAAATCTAAAGCAGAGACTGGAGAAGTGACTTACTCAGGGTGAGGGAGAAACAAAGCTTAGATTAAGTTCATAAAATCAAATACTTTTGTAGTCAGAGGCACCTTAGAGCTCATTTGTATTTACTCAGGACTGACCACTCCTTGTCAAGAGCCCATTTTGTTCTTTTTTTTTTTTTTAATAATTTTTATATGAAAAAATTCATTTTAACAGTATTTTTATAGAAATAAAAATGAAAACATAATGAGAAGTAAAAGTACAAAGTTTTTATTGGAAAAAAATAAAATTTCTGACAATACTTAGTGTTGGTTGGTTAGATACATTCATTGGAAAGACTGATAATAAAGCTCCAATACTTTGACCATCTGATGAGAAGAGCCAACTCATTGGAAAAAACCCTGATGCTGGGAAAGATTGAAGCCATGAGGAGAAGGCGTTGACTGAGGACGAGATGGTTGGATGGCATCATCAACTCAGTGGACATGAGTTTGAGCAAACTCTGGGAGGCCTGGTGAAGGACAGGGAAGCCTGGTGTGCTGCAGTCCATGGGGTTGCAGAGTCGGACCTGACTGAGCGATCGAACACCACCAACCAAGACAAAGCAAAGCCACAGTGACCTGTTGATGTGTCTGTCCACTAACCCTATGGCTGGATCTGGGCTTCTGAAAGCCAAAGACTGGGATTTATCCATCTCTGTGGCACATCTCCCTCTGCCCCTAGGAATACTTGGCATGCTTGCGCCTCACGGGCTGCTGAATGTTGCAAATGTGAATAAAGCTGTTCTTTAACAGACAGGGAGATCAATCCAGAGAAGAGAAGGGACCCACCCCTGGTTCCACTGCAAGCTTGGGAGGCACGGGGTGGGGCCACCAGGATCTCCTGCATCCCAGCGGAGGCACTCCTGGGCTCATGGAGAGGACAGACACTTGATGTCTCTCATTTCCCCCACAAAAGCCACAGGTAAAGCTGTTTATGGCCTGGCAGCCGACCGAGGCCACAAGCACTGCCACAGGCCACAGTCTAACCCTGTCAACGATTTCTTTCTTAAAAAAAAAAAGAATTTAAATTATGTTAACAATCATCCTTTCTATCATAATTTGAAAGCTCTCAGCACCTCCCTGCCGAGGCCATTATAAACTGACCCCTAAATTCAGGCAATAAAACACAGGCCCGCCCCGCTGGCCACTCACTCTCAACGATGGAAACACCTGTATCTTAATTATTTCCAAAACTTTTATTAGAATCATAATTATTCGAATTCATGAAAAGCATTTTTCTTCTTTGTAAGAGCACTGCCATACATGCTAAGTGGGCTAGTACTCAAATATTTCCAAACCAATCATGGCCTCTAGAATGAAGAGACTGTTGCACATTTAAAGTAGGTGAATTTATTTTATGTGAATTATTTGTTGTTGTTGTTCAGGCATGTCCGACTCTTCGCGACCCCATGGACTGCAGCACGCCAGGCTTTCCTGTCCTTCACCATCTCCCGGAGCTTGCTCTAACTCATGTCCGTTGAGTCTGTGATATATACCTCAATAAAGCTGAATTAAAATGTAAGACAGTGCGGGGACCTGACTGGTGGTCCAGCGGTAAAGAATCCACCTACCAATGCAGGGGACGGGGGTTCAATCCCTGGTCCGGGAACCAAGACCCCACATGCCTCTGGGCAACTAAGCCTGGGTGCCTCAACTACAGAAGCCCACACGTCGCAACAAAGGCTCAACATAGCCAAAAACGATAAATAAATTAAAAAAATAAGACAGTGAAAAGCACACGTCACTTTCATTTTCTCCCTTGGGCTTTTTTATATTTTCTGAGGTTCCTTAATTGAAAGCAAAAACAGAAATGGCCAGCAGTTGGAAGAAGATTGATTTTTGCAAGGTGGGGGACCTCTTCCTGACATTCTTCGGCCTTTGCCGGTCTCCCCTGAGACACAGCTGACGGTTAGAGGACTCCTCCCTCCTGTGTGTGGCCTTGCGGAAGTCACCCCATCTCTCCAAGCCTCTGTCCCCTCGCCAGTGGACAGATCCAACGCCTGCCATGCCTGCGTCACCAAACTGTGGGACCAGACATGTCAGGACTCTGTGAGCTCTGAGGGCCCAGCACATGCGACAGGTCAGTGCTGAGACCAAACCTTCTTTGCTGTAATCTCTCTGCACATCCCATCTTTAAAATTACCAAATATTTCCAACATACAGAAAATAGAGGAAAAAAGTTTTAGACCTGAGAAGAAGGTCAATGCAAAGAACTACAGACAAGCCACCCAACTTTGCCAAGTCTTGACACCTTGCCATACATGCTTCAGATTTTTTTTTTTTTTTCTGAAAAATAGAACAGTACAGATTAAATCCTCTGTGTTCCTCTCTGATCTCATTCCCATCCCTCCCTACCCAGGGGTAACTGCTGTTCTAAATTTAGTATCTTTGATTTCCTATGCATGTTTTAACGTTTACTATCTGACTATATCCCTAAAAATACATATGCAGCATAGTTTTCAATTAAAAAAAACCTTTTTGTATCACACTACTCTACCACTTTTCTAGACTGTACCTATGTTGAGGCAATAGCCTGAGTTTCTTTTCCCTCCCGTAGATTATTCCATTGCACAAATAGGTCACAGTCTATCTGTTGATGGACAATTCATCAATTCCTCAGTTTTTACAACTACACGCTGAGTGAGGGGAGGGAAGTCACTGAACGGTAGATAAGAGCATCTTCAACTTTAATAGAATTTGCCAAACTTCTTCTCCAGAGAAGCTGTATCCTTTTGCTTCTCCATCACGATGGTACAGGGTTCCCAGGGTGCCACATCCTTACTCCCTTCATCCCTTTGCCCCCACTGAGAGACTGCTGACTGCTTGCCAGTTTGGTGAATGCGAAATGGTGTCTCCCAGCTCTTAGCATTTGCATCTCTCCCATGACCAGTGAAGCTGAACATCTTTTCGTATTTTTGGCCACCTAGGTTTCCTCTTCTGTGAATTGCCTGTTGATACCCTTAACCCATTTTTTAAAAGAGATTATTTGTGTTTCTTTCGTTTGTCCATACTTTCAACCTACTTCTGCCAGATCCTCCCAAAGCAGACTGTTCATGGTCCTTCTCTGTTCTAAACTCCCTGTGGCTCTCTCTAGAATATGCACAACTCTAGAATATGCCACAGGGCCTTGCTCAGTGGCCCTGATTCGCCTGTGGGCTGAAAACCAAACTCAGCCCAGGACACTCAGCTCCTTCTCCTCCAGTCTTGCCCTGAACTCCAACCTGAAGGACACCCAACTCGCTCAGTCCCAGGCCTCCAGCACACACCACGCCCCCAGCCTGGAATGCCTCCCTCCTATCTCCACATTCCATCTGAATGCCACCTTTTCCGCAATCCTTCTCCTCTCTTCTCAACTCAAAGCTGGATTTGCCTCTGAATCACAGGTGAAAATATACCTTTCTAGTGGCATTTATTATTTCTCCTTTTGTCATGTTTAAACAACTTTGCATTTTGCCCACTACTTTTTCATTTACAAAAGCACAGCTTTTTATTGTGCTGTTTTGGCCTCATCTCTGCAGTGGTCCTGTGGGACAGGGTAGTCATTTACCCTCTTTGAACAGATAGGGAAGGTGGTTTACCAGGGCACTAGTTCACCCAGCATCTCCCTTTGGCTCAGAGACAGAGCTGGACTTGAAGCCAGGACTCCTCCGATTCCACGGCCAGCTCCACGCAGCATGCCCCTCCTGTTCACATCCGTGCTGTTGCTGCCTGGGCCAACCCCTGACTCCCCCTTGAGATCGTGAGTCCCGCTGCCCCCAGTTCTGGTCTCACTCCTGCGGGAGGAGGGGGGGCACTCAGTGAGTACATGATTTCTTGACAAAGTTACAATCATCACTTATTGCACACCCACTGGCTGCTGAGGGGTTTGTATACATTAACCCCAACCTTCCCAACAACTCTAGATGAGGAGACTGAAGTTTGAGTTGAAATGCTTTGCTCAGGGTCCCACGCCCCGTGGAGCTGGCCTATGACGTGAGTGCCTTATGCATAACAGGGGTAGACCCAGCCAGCCAGAGAGACCGTACCCCGAGGTCCTCCCCAGAGAGTGAGTCCGGATGCGGACATTTCTGCCCATCCTCCCCAGGGCCAGGGCCGATAATGACTGGAGCCATGCCCCCAGCCTCAACCCGCTATTCCTATGACTCTGTATGCTCTTTCGCCGTGTGCCACTTATTTAAATGTTGTGTGTGTGTGTGGGGGGGGGGGGGTTCCAGTTGAATCTTTGTGTTGTGTTTCTCCGCTTCGCGTTTGTGTGCAATCTGTTGCTGGTGTGTGTTACTGTGCTGTGACTCTGTGCCTGTCCGCTTTATATGTCTGTTTTGCTGTGTGTCTACGCTGTGTACACTCTTGCGTATCTGTGTCGAGACTCTCTAATGTGTGCTGTGTCGTGTAGATCGTGTGTGGTCAGCTTGCGTTTGTGCCGTGCGCTGTGTCTGTACGCAGGCCGTCTCCGCTGCAAGCGCCGGACGTCTGTGTGTTTCTGTTGTGCTAATCCCGTTTGGGTTGTTCCAGGTCTGTCCGGGCAGCGCGTCCCTGCGCCTCCGCACCTCCCCGCTGTGTGTCCCCGCCGGCTGACGTCTGCGCCCGGCGCGCAGAGCTGGGTTTCCTCAACAAGTGTGTGCCGGCCCCGGGCGCCGCGCGCGCGCCTCCGCCGAGGGGCCGTGCCGGGGCCCCGCGTCCGTGTGCGCCCGCGCCGCGTGTCTGCGCCGGGCGCGCGGTGGCGGAGGATGCGCGCCCGCGGGGGCGGGGGCGGGGGCCGGGGCGCGGCGCGGGGGCGGCCCGGGGGCGGGAGCGGGCGAGCCGGCGGGCGGGCGGTGCGGCGGGGCCCCGCGACCGCGGGCTCCAATGGCGAGGCCGGCGCGGCCCCCGCTAATTACATAAGCGGGACGTCAATAATTCGCGGGAAAACGCGAAAAAGATGGCGCCCCGCGCCCGGGGGGCCCCTTCCTGAGCGCCCGGGCCCCTCCCTCCTCCTCCTCCGGCCCCCCTCCTCCCCCCGGCGCCCCCGCCCCGCCCCGCCCCCGCCGAGACCCCGACCCCGGCCCCACGGGCGGACACTCGGCCGGGCAGCCGCGGGCCGAGCGCAGCCGCCTCCGCCGCCGATGCGCCTGGTGGCCAGACTCCAAGTGGGACCGGCGGACACGCAGCCTCGCGGTAAGTTCAGCGCTGCAGGCGGCCGGCCCCGGCCGGGGACTCCTCGCCACTCTCGCCTCTCCCTGCAGTCATCCCTCTTTTGGAAGTTTCCCTGGACTTTGGCGGGTCAAACGCCTCGGGGCCGGGAGGGGGGTTTGGAGTCCTGGGGAGATGCACGCCTGGGGGGGCGCGGGGTGGTGGAGAGGGGTGAACGGTGTCTGTGGGGCGGCGGGAGCCCCGCCCGGGTTCCCGAGCCTTTGGGGGGGGGGGGCGTGTGTGACAGGTCGCTCTTCCCGTGCCCCAAATCTTTACTTTTCCTGTTCGGTGGGGGGACGGGCCTGGAGACCGACGGGGCCGTTTGGGATTTTGCTCACGTCCGAAGTCAGGCTGCAGCAGGATGGGGATGGGGGGAGGCCTGGCGTCGGAGCGATTGAAGATCAGAGCGCTTGAACCCGAAGGGGGGTCCTTCTGCAAGCGTTTTCCCCTCCCGAACACCCTTTTTAAAAAGCCAACGGCCGCCCTGGGAGAGGCCCCGGCGCATGAATCATCCTCGCTTCCTGCCCCCGCCCGGCCCCGCGCTCCGGGTGCCGCGGATTTGAACTGGACGCCGACGAGAACCCGCAAACAGGCATTTCTTTGCAGATGGGTTTGAATCAGCCAATCACAGCCCGCGGGGGCCCGCTCCGGGAGGATGGAGGCGCGGGTGGAGGGGGGGCCCGCCACCCGAGGGCCCCCGCCCGGTCAGGGAGGGGGGTGCGGCGACTGGGCCTGCTCCCAACGGCGCGGCGGGGGAGGAAGTGTCAGTTTGTGAACCTGCCGCGGGCCCGGGCCAGGCCCGGCGGGGCAGGACCTTGCAGCGCTCGGCAGCCAGGTGGCAGGGAGAAGGCAGAGATTTGGACCGCACACCCTGCCCAGCGCCTGTGCGCTGTGCCCTGGAGAGGAGGGACGAATTGGGGGGTGGGGGGGCGGGTGGAGGGAAGAGGATGCGGCCGCGCCACCATCTGGAGAGCGAAGACCCCAGCAATGCCCTGCGTGCCCCGGGGCCCTTGACATGCACACACATGTGCTCTGTTTCCTATACTCACTGCCACAAAGCTGTAGACATCAAACACCGTCTCACAGGAGCACACACGCACTCACACGGAAAAACACACGACTGTCTCCCTGTAATCTACAGGTAATCATAACACCAGGTGCCCAGCGCCTGGGCAGAGAAGGAGGGGACTGGAATAGTGGGTGCAGGGAGCAGAGGGGGCTGTGCTTAGTGGAGAGTGTGGAGCCGCCTGGAGCCAGGTGAGCCCAGATTGAGGAGGAGGGGGCCTTGGGGTGGGGGACTTTGAATGCCACTGAAGGCTTTGGGGAACCACAGAAGGTTTCTGGGAGAAGAAGATGGGAATTGTTGCCCCTGGTGAGGAGTCTGGTGGGGAGGCAGGAAGACAGGGAGTGGCCTGTTTAGGGCTGTGCCTAGGTGGTACCATTCTGCATCCCAGGTGCCCAGCAGCTGAGTGAGCATGAAACAGTTATTGAATGAATGGCCCGGGCAAGATGAGGCCTGAACTCAGACCAGGCCAGGGAGATGGACAAGAGGAAGCCAAAAATCACTGTGCTTGAAGTTGGCTGCTTGTGGCAGGCAACTCATCGGTTGGAGAAGTCAAAGATGCTGGGGTGTTCTGGGGACCAGAGCAGAACTGCTAGCAGAAGTGGGAAAGCAGCAGGAGCAGTGGGTTTCATAGGATGGGGAGAGACAGATGTAGAGAGGCTGGCATGGCGATGACTTCACTGCTTGGAGCCAATTTGCATCTGAGTAAAAGCATAAGTGAGTTTAAATGTCCCAGAATTGGTTTCCATTAAATCATCCCATAACTGAGAACAGAAAAGGAGATTACAGAAGACCCAGATGGCCAAGTCTATACCAGTTCATAAGCCACCAGGAGTTTTCCTTTCTAGGTGAGTTTTCTCCAGCTAGCTCTCGGGAGGGAGCAGGGGTCTGAAAACCCCCCACTGCTCTCCTGGAGAAGGCCCTCCACTCAGAAAACACAGGGTGTGTTTGCTTTAGGGATAAAACCTCTGGCTCCAAAGCCACGGGGTATGGTTCAGATCTGCCTCATACACACCTGGGCAGGGGGATTTTGCTCTGTGGTTGGCTGAAAGAGCCGTTCTCTGTACAAGGTTGCGTGGTAGGGGTGGAGCAAGTGCAGAGTAGCGAATCGGCTCACCTGGTTAAGGACCATGGCTCTGCCTCTGAACCCAGAGCCGCTTCCCCTTGCCAGACTTCAGTTTCCTGACCTGTAAAATGGGAATAACAGTGACAACCTCACAGGTTGTCACGAGAATCCAGTGAGATGATAAAAGCATCTGGCACAGCACAGGTTACATAAATGGTAGCTGCTTTCCTCTCTCCCCTCTCTCCTGAAGTAAGGAGTAGAAACCCTGTTCCTTTCTCTTCCAGTGTCAGTGGAAGCTGATGGAGAATCGAGCTCTGGACCCAGGGACTCGGGACTCCTATGGTGCCACCAGCCACCTCCCTAACAAGGGGGCCCTGGCAAAAGCCAAGAACAACTTCAAAGACCTGATGTCCAAGCTGACGGAGGGCCAGTATGTGCTGTGCCGGTGGACAGATGGACTGTATTATCTCGGAAAGATCAAGAGGGTAAACCCTTCCTCCCTGGCCCCAGTTCCCCAGGCTCAGCATCTCTCTGCTCATTCCTGGTGCCAGCCTCAGACCAGGGGTGGAGGATGGGAGATTGCTGGCAGATTCCTGCTGTGCTCTCCTGCTCCAAAGCTGAAAGTGGAAGGAGGTGGAGCCTGCAAAAGCAGGTGCCATCCTTAGGGCACCTAAGGACATCTTTAGACAAGTGCTCTGTGAGCCTACAAAACAAAATCAGGTTGGAGAGATCATCTGGCCTCGGTATTCCCACCAAGTTGCCGTCACCTAGCCTCTCGCTGCCCAATTCCAGGGAGTGGGCGTGCACAGCCTTCAGGACCGCCGTTCTCCTTCTGGCCTGGCTCTACTTTTTGGAGCACAGAGTGACTCTTTGTGACCCCATGGACTATTCCAGTCCGTGGAATTCTCTAGGCCAGAATACTGGAGTGGGTTGCCATGCCCTCCTTCAGGGGCTCTTCCCAACCCAGGGATCGAACCCAGGTCTCCTGCATTGCAGGCGGATTCTTGGAGCACAAGGAGGGAGTCTGATCTCTCTGCCCTGTGGGGGCAGAGATGGGAGAGGAAGACCATGTTCAAGTGGCTTTTCCCCAGCTACCGTCTCACCCTGCTCCTCCCTTTCTCTGCTCCAGGTCAGCAGTTCTAAGCAGAGCTGCCTCGTAACTTTTGAAGATAATTCCAAATACTGGGTCTTATGGAAGGACATACAGCATGGTGAGTATTGCTGACTCCTCACCCCTGCCCCACTCTCCTCTTCTGCCTCCATTTTCTTCCTGCTCTCCTTCTGTCTCGTAACTTCCGGCATCTGGCCATGTCCTTGGAGATTACCAGTTGTACGTTTACACGAGAACTCATTTATGACACCTGTCATCCTCTTGAGCATTCATCCCTCACGAGGGAGGCAGGCAGATGGAGAAGGCAGCTTGAGGAGGGGTGGGAGCAGGGTTGTGTCCCAGGCCTGTGTGTATTTCCCGGCTGCCCAAAGCTCTGGGTCCCTCTGGGGCTAGGAACAGAAGGGGCCCAGGCAATCGGAATTGAAACCTTTCGGTGTAAGCACAGTGTCCTCTATCAGCATGTTAAAAAACAAGGAGGCAGCTCTCTCCATGGGGGAGAGACCCACCAAGCCTGGAGCAGGCAGCGTGATGATGACGTAGCGGGATGGAGCTGGGCCCGTTTCCAGGGCTGAAAGGGAGCTGGGTTGGGTATCATCCCTGCCCTCAGACGGCTGACACTGTCTTACAGAGATGACGAACTGGGGGCATTCTTGCCACCGTTCTCCCCTGCCATGTGCGTGACAGACATCACTGATCAATCAGAGCACTCATTTTCAACATGGAGCACCAGGCAGCCACTCCCAATGAGTTACCGTGTGAGAACAGACCTTTTTACCATTTATGCTCTAACAGGAGGACTGACATGGTGGTATGTGAGGAAGAGACAGGGTTTGGAGCCCGCCTTGGACCAGGCTTCCCCGATGGCTCAGCAGTAAGGAATCCATCTGCAATGCAGGAGACACAGGCCATACGAGTTTGATCCCTAGGTCAGGACGATCCCCTGGAGAAGGGAACGGCAACCTGCTCCAGTATTCTTGCCTGGGAAATCCCATGGACAGAGGAGCCTGGCAGGCTGCAGCCCATGGGGTCTCAGAGTCGGACACGACTTAGCAACTACAGCACCACCAGTGGTGTGGAGTTACAGGGAGTCAGTTTCTGAAGAATCTGTTACCTTGAGAGATGATTTCAGGAGCTTGCCAAGCAAAGACCACAGGACCCAGCCAGTTAGAAGAGTTTCCAGGGTGCCTTTTTCTCCAAGATGTTGTGGCTAATGCAGACTGATGCTTCTCCAGGCCCTTCTCACCCTAAATGTACTGTTTCAAGATCCAAAGCAATGAGGGGCTCCTCTCCTGGGCTGCCTGCTTATCGAAAGCAGAAGGAGCCAGCTGATGAGGAAAGACAGTTCACCTTAGCAAACCGTGAGTGTGCCGGGCACCAAGAAGGTGCGGCAGTGCTCAGCGGAGGAGCTGCGTGGACCCCAGATCACTGCTCCTCACGGAGGTCGGGCCCTCTGCGTCCACCCGGTGAGAGCACAAGGCTGAGCTTGCTGTAGGTGCCGACCCACGGCTTCATTAAGCCAGTGGAGACTTGCTGAGACCACGGTGCTCTTGATGCTCTTAAGAAATATAACTGCTGTCAACTGGCAAAAGGTCATTTAGTATCTAATAAGTAGTAAAGGAATGGAGAGTAACACAGTTACTATAATAAGCCAACCTGTTATTTCCTTTTCTAATCAAATGAATGCGAGTTTACATGAATTCCTGAGATTCAAACTTTTCATTTTTTAAGTAACTGCTATATTTTCCTGGGATCATATTCAGGAATAAGAGGCAAGAGACCATTTATTCAACAAACAGGTCATGAACACATGTGATGTGCCACACCCACGTGAGGTCCTGGGGACACAGATGAACAGATACCTTTTGTGTCCTTACGGAACTTTCCATCTGCTGAGGGAAATGAGACTGAAACACACATGAAAACATACTTTATTCATTCAAACCCTTCACACACAAACACATGTTTATTCTTCAACAGCAATTGAACAAACTTAAAATTGTTATGGACCATTGAGACAATTTGAAATGTGAACGCTGAATTTGTTGATGATACTAAGAAATTATTTTTAATATTTGGGTTCCATAAAGGTACTAGTTTTTTTTTTTTCTTTAGGAAAGTATAATCTTTCAGAGATGCCTACTGAAATATTTATGGAAAATGATTGGGTATTTGGGGCTTGATTCACAACAAAACAGGAGGGGTAGTGGGTGGGAATATAGTCAAAACAAGACTGGCTGTGAATTCGTGACTGTTGATAAGAACATGGAGTTTCGTTATAACTTTATTATTATGCAATAATAAAAAATGTTTAAAAGTTATTTAACATAAAAACTTTAACAAGTCAAGTTAAATTAAGCAGGAGAGGCAGAATGGTATTGTCAAAAGAACAAATGATTTGGGGGATTTCCCTGGCGGTCCGGTGGCTAAGACTCTGTGCTCCCAATGCAGGGGGCCCAGGTTCAATCCCTGGTCGGGGAACTAGATCTGACATGCCTCAACTAAAAGAGAACCTTTGCCACAATGAGTATTAAAAAATCCTACATGCTGCAACTAAGACCCTGCATATCCAAATAAATAAATACTAAAAGAAAAATTATTTGGGACTTCCCTAGTGGTCTAGTTAGGAGCATCCCCTGGTGCCTCAGACAGTAAAGCGTCTGCCTGCAATGCAGGAAACCCGGGTTCAATTCCTGAGTTAGGAAGATCCCCTGGAGAAGGAAATGGCAATCCACTCCAGCACTCTTGCCTGGAAAATCCCATGGACGGAGGAGTCTGATAGGCTACAGTCCATGGGGTCGCAAAGAGTCGTACACGACTGAGCGACTTCACTTTAGTGGTCCAGTGGTTAACACTCTGGGCTTTCAATGCAGGGGGTGTGGGTTCAATCCCTGGCTGGGGAACTAAGATCCTGCATGCCTTGAGGTGTGGCCAAAACAAAACAAAAATCAAACAAGTTGATGTCAAACAGTGGTGGATTTGAATCCCCCTTCTGCTTTCTAGCTGAGCAAGGGACTTAACTGCTCTGAACCTCAGTTTTCCCCATCTTTAGAATGGGGTGCTGGTCACAGGCAGCTCAGCATGGTTGGAGAGGCTCAGTGAGTCGGCCTCTGGAGCCCAACACTCAGACCCAGAGGCGCGGCGCCTGGTTTTAAGACCGTGGGTCATTCCCATGAACCCAAGCTGACCACGCAGGGTGCCTTTCTTTCAGCTGGTGTTCCAGGGGAGGAGCCCAAGTGCAACATCTGCCTGGGGAAGACATCAGGGCCCCTGAATGAGATCCTCATCTGTGGGAAGTGCGGCCTGGGTAAGTGTGACCAGACCTGGGGGTCCCCGGCCCCCGCTGGCTTGGGACTCACTCCACGTCCGATCCTCGGGGCCTCAGCCGGCTTCCTCTTTCTCTTGGCGGGGCAGAGTGACAAGGCGGCCAGTCTCTGGGAATGGGGGCCCAGGGAGGTGATCCTGGGGGAGAGCTGGGGCTTCTGGAAAGTGAGGGAAGTTAGGCGCTTTGCAGGTGGAGAGGATGGGTAGCAGAGATGGAGCACAGAGGCTGAAGTCAGACCCTGTGTGCTTCCCGCACGGGGCCCATGCCAGCTTTGGGTGGCCTGCTTGGACCCCAGCTTGGCTGCTGTGCCAGCCAGTAAGTACCCTGGCAGCTGGCAGGCACACGGCTCCCAGCACTCGCTGCCGCCCTCCCCAGCCTGGGGCCGCTGCTCCCTCGTGGGCACTCACCGCCCTCCTTTGCCCCGCTCCTAGGTTACCACCAGCAGTGCCACATCCCCATAGCGGGCAGTGCCGACCGGCCCCTGCTCACACCTTGGTTCTGCCGACGCTGCATCTTCGCGCTGGCTGTGCGGGTGAGCCCTCCATTCTTCCCACCTTGCCCCCCCTCCCCGCACCCGTCCAGTCTGGAAGCCCAGAGACTGTCTGGACTCAGGCCTGACTCCTGGTCCTAGCGCCTGGCTTTGGAGGCCGACAGCGGCTGCCACTTACCGGCTGTATGCCCTTGGCCCGGTTCCTTAGCCTCCCTGAGCCTGTTTCGTCCGCTGCTAAATGGATGCAGGTTTGGTGTCAGGTGTAGGAGGCCCCCAACAAATAGCGCTTTGCTAGTAACAGAAAAACCCATGTAAGTGCCCACTGTCGATACATATTGGCTCTGGTGACTTTTATTGTGCTTATTCCTGTTAATACTACTGAAAATGCAGATCCCTGGGGATAGAGAGAGGCTGGATCTGAGATCGATGAGAAAAGGCTCCGTGCGTTTCTGACTACATTGGAAACGCTTGTCCCACCTGGTCCGGCATCAACCTTGATAGCTTTGATGGGGATCCACGTGTGGCCCAACCGGGACCCCCGGGGGGTGACTCGGGCCCTCATCTCCCCGCAGAAAGGCGGTGCGCTGAAGAAGGGCGCCATCGCCAGGACGCTGCAGGCCGTGAAGATGGTGCTGTCCTACCAGCCCGAGGAGCTCGAGTGGGACTCCCCCCACCGCACCAACCAGCAGCAGTGCTACTGCTACTGCGGCGGTCCTGGAGAGTAAGGCGGCGGGGCGCGGCGCGGCGGGGCGGGGCCTCCCCGATGGGCGTGGTCTCCCTGGTGGGCGGGGCTCCAGGGAGGCATGGGCGAGGCTGGCTGGGGTAGCCGGACCCCCAGAGAGGAGCCCGCAGCCTCCCACAGGCTCTGGAGAGCCAGAGGCTAGCACTAGGGGGAGGGGGGGCGCTGGGGGTGGAGGTTTTCTTGGGGCTCCATGGAAGAGAAGGAAGTGTCGAACAGCGGTTAACAGCCTGGTCCCGAGTGTCCACGTTCTCCCAGCCCCTTACAGCTATGCTGTCCCTGAGCTCCGTTCTCATGATAGCTGTCCCGTGGCTTGGGGGTTGTGAGTAGAGCGTGATTTAGATCATTCATGTAAAGGCTCACACAGTGCCTGGCACTTGGCAAGCACTTAATAAATGTGAGCTCTTCCTGTTGGTGCATGGACGTTTGGATAAACCTTTCCATCATCAGAAGCAGTGAAACAGGTTGCTGGTGAGAGATGAAGGTCCTTTTCCCTGGAGGTGTGCAAGCAGGGCTGGGCATGTGTGAGGAACTTTGGAGGGTGTTCTCACCCTGACTATAGAACAGGAGCCTTTCTTTGATTCTTCTTGTGGCCTGGGCCTGCGTGTAGCTGTGGGTGATTGAGCCGGTTCCCTTGGGTTGACTGCACCAACCTTGTGGGAAGAACCACAGGAGTGAGAGATGGAACCTCTGCTTG
This sequence comes from Bos javanicus, assembly GCF_032452875.1. Lineage (NCBI taxonomy): Eukaryota > Metazoa > Chordata > Mammalia > Artiodactyla > Bovidae > Bos > Bos javanicus. The sequence goes on along the minus strand of NC_083875.1, from coordinate 110,893,638 downwards.
CAGGGAACAGCCCACAGGGCGCCCTGAAGCCCTGAGTCTCAGCCCCCAGTTCTGCTGACAAGCCCTGGGGGTCTGAAGGCCGTGCTTACGACCTAGCTGGGTGATTTGGGCAAATCACATGAAGTGCTTCATCTCTCAAGTGAGATTAATAACCTTGGCCCATCACCTTCTGTGGGTGTTGTGGCCTTTGGGATTACAGGTGGAGACATACTTATAGAGACCTTTGCAGCACTGAGGTGGTGGTTCTCAATGCTTACAGGGCAGAGTTGCTCGGGCGATTGTCAAATATGCATCTCCCTGGGGCTGCCCCAAGATTGAGTAGACCTGGAACAGGTCCAGGAATCTTCTGCATTTTAACCTAGACTCCAGGTGATTCTGACGCAGGTGGTCCATGGACCACACCTGTCAAGTGTGTTAGTTAAGAAAATACCTTTTTTGGTTTTCATTCTTATTCAGTGAGTAGTTGTTGAATGGTTTTAACAGGATGGATACAGCCTCAGGTGAGGGGCTCACAGGACCTTTATTTTCCCATGAAATGCCCTGGGCAAACCTTTGCCCATCAGTGGTGCTTGGGAAGCAACGTGTGGGGCACAGACCCGAGAAGAGGGCTCCAGTGGGTGACAAAGAGCATGGGCTCTGGAGTCAGGAGGCTAGGATCTGAGTCACTCTCCACCCCTTGCCTCCTGAGCAACCTTGAACAAGCTATCTGTAAAATGGGAACAGAGGCCCGTGTTTGACCAACTGGGTAGAGCAAATGATACCATGTTATGTCCTGCTGCTCGGGCCTCCCCTGGCACAGCCCAGGGCTTGGTAACTGTGAGTTCTCTTCCCTTTCCCCCGCTGGAGGGCAAGTTTGTGTTGGGGAAGGTTGCTGAGGCCGATTCCTGGCTGGGAGTGCGGGCCTGGCTGACCCTGGCTCCTCTGGCTCTCCAGATGGTACCTGCGGATGCTGCAGTGTTACCGCTGCAGGCAGTGGTTCCACGAGGCCTGCACCCAGTGTCTCAATGAGCCCATGATGTTCGGTGACCGGTAGGTGCTTGTCTGGTCCGACTCAGCCTCGGGGTTGTGGCGGGGGATGGGGGCAGAGGCTACAGCAACTCCTTCAGATTGCCTGCCAGACCTCAGAACCCTGGGCTCTGGGACAGCGTAGCCTCCTGTCTACGGAGGCTGCTCAGGGTTGGGAGGTCTTCCCCGTAGAGGGACCAGCTGAACCACATCCCCAGTCTCCACTGACTTGCGGGGGACCTTAGACAAAGCCCTGCCTTTCCCAAGCCCCAGTCTCTTCAAGGGTCTGGGAAGCGGGAGAGACACAGGCCTGCCCCACCCCTGCCCAGGATTGTTGGAGGAGCCACAGCGGGGATGGATGACTTGATCTGGCCTCTAACAAGGGGGCTAAGCTAGTGGAAGGTGTATGTGTGTCAAACCAGATACTGTGCGTGTCTTGGTTGGTGCCTCATGAGGTTTGCGACTAAAGTAGGTGTGCGTGCGTGCACGTGTGCACGTGTGTGTGTCTGTGTCTGTCTCTGTCTCTCTCTCAGGCAGAGGGGAAGAGGTGGCCCCTGCAGCCCAGCCGTGTGTGGCTCCCTCTGAGCTCAGCCACAGTCCAGGGCAATGCTGTTTGGGAAAGGGTTTGAGGTAGCGGTTGGAAGGGGTGGGGGAACAGTTCTTGGTCCCTGTTCTATCCCATCTTTGTCCCCTCGGAGGAGGAGATGAAGACAGTGCTGACTGTGAACAGTAGGTCGGGGGCGAGGGTGCAGGACTAGGGTGGGATGGCAGAGCCCCTCCTACCACTGGGCCCCTTTTCACCCCCACAGGTTCTACCTGTTCTTCTGCTCCGTGTGCAACCAGGGCCCAGAGTACATTGAGAGGCTGCCCCTGCGATGGTGAGAGGGTGGGGCTTGGCCCAGGCCCCTCCTGGCCCCTCTCAGTGTCTCCCCTCTGCGTCCCTCCGGGAACAGTTCTGCCTCCAGCCCCCAGGTCCCAGCCTTGCCCCCGCCCTTCAGCCTGGGTCCAGGGCGTTGCGACCCTGGCTGCTCAGGCTGCCGCCTCACGCCGGCCCCACCTCCGTGCACCCTTGCCCAGGGTCGATGTGGTTCACCTGGCCCTCTACAACCTGGGCGTGCAGAGCAAGAAGAAGTACTTCGACTTTGAGGAGATTCTGGCCTTCGTTAACCATCACTGGGAGCTCCTGCAGCTTGGGAAGGTATGCACAGCCGTGGGCCATGATGAGGATGGCGGGAATCCTCTCCACAGTGGGGTGCCCTGAGTCCAGAGGGGTGAAGGCTGTGCCCAGGGTCACACAGTGCAGAACCAGAGTCTGGGTCTCTGAGCACAGCTTTTCGAGAACACTGCCTGTCTGTGAGGGCTGCTGAGCGGGTACCAAGGTCCAGTCTTTGAACTGCTGTATTCCTGAGTCCAGGCTTCTGAGCCTGGGCCCTGCAAGGGGCTTCCTGACCCAGGCTTTGGTAGTAGGTGGCTTAGGGCCTCACCGACTCATCTGTAGGGAGCTGGGGGTCAAGTCTGGCTGGAGAAGGCCTCTCTGCAGTGACCCACTCCAAATTACCTGGCTAGGATGGAAAGTGAAGTGGGCCTGCCCCCTGCTGGCCGTACTCTGAATAGCAGCATATTCAGAGTACTCTGAGTACTCTGAATTCTCAGGGGTATTCACCAGGGGTCCCGCGAGCTGGGAGTCACCAAGTGCAGTAACAGACCAGAGACTTACAGGATTTCAGAGGTGGAGAGCCGCTTGCTGGTGACCGTACGGCTTTGGAGCTGAGCCAGGGCCTCCCCAACCACTTCCCTGGCAGGGCCATGCCGCCTTCCGTGACACCCTCAGACCCCCTCCACCATATCCAGAGGGAGGCGTCTTCACTGAGTGCCCAAATCCTTTCATGAAACGGGGATTTTTAAAGTAATCTTTATTCTTGGCAGAAGTTCCTCATGTAATAACATCTTCATTTACAGTGTTTGATAATTTATTAATGACATACATATTATTAATGTCAAGCCCTAAAAGATAGGTAGAGCTGATATTTTTTTAACAAGTTTTTTTTCTGATCTATATACATAAAAAAGTCCTACATGTGCCTGGTAGAAAATTCTCAAAGTACCAAAAAGTATAAGAACGTATACTTAAAACCATATGCCTGCATCACGCCGCTCAGAGACATCTATTAGTAATGCGCACAGGCACACATCGTTCAGTTCTTTCTTCTGCGTCTGTTTTTCTTTTTACATGAGGTTATACGGTATTTGCAGTTTTTTATTGAAGTAGAGTTGATTTAAAATATTGTATTAGTTTCAGGTATAGACAGCAAAGTGATTGTTATAATTTATGTATGTATTTCCGGATTATTTTCCATTTTAGGTTGTTACAAGGTATTGAATATAGTTCCCTGTGCTGCACAGTAAATCCTTATTGCTTATCTGTTTTATATATAGTAATATGTATCTGTTAATCCAATGTCCCTAATTTATCCCTCCCCCATCCTTTCCTCTTTGGTAACCGTGAGTTTGTGTGCATGCATGCTAAGTCCTGCAGTTGTGTCTGACTCTTTGCAACCCTATGGACTGTAGCCCACCAGACTTCTCTGTCCATGAAGAAGGGATTCTTCATGGCAGGGGGTTCTCCAGGCAAGGAGACTGGAGTGGGCTGCCATGCCCTCCTCCAAGGGATATTCCCAACCAGGGATCGAACTCTTATGCCTCCTGCGTTGGCAGGAGGTTTCTTTATCAATAGTGCCACCTGGGAAGCCCAACCATAAGTTTGTGGGAAGGTAAATTGGTGCAGCCACTATGAAAACCAGTGTGGAAGTTCCTTTAAAAACTAAAAACAGAGCCACCATATGATCCAGCAATCCCAGTCCTGGGCATATATTCAGAAAACATGAAAACGCTAAATTTAAAAGATACATGTGCCCCAGTGATCATAGCAGCGCTGTTCACAATGGCCAAGGCAGAGGGACAACCCGAGTGCCCACCAGCGGATGGTTGGTGTAAGAAGATGTGCAAATGTCAAGAATGGAAATATTCCCGTGTGCAGTGCAGCATGCATGGATCCAGAGAATATCGTACTAAGCGAAGTCAGGCAGAGAAAGACAAACACGCCGCTTATGCGTAGAATCTAAGACATAAAGAAGCCTGTATATAAAACAGACTCATATACAAATTTAAGTCACGTTTTTCAGCGTGCATTATATCATAAATACTTTTCCATATCACGGGAGTTTTTGTCAACATTTCCCACGGCTGCATTGGTTCTCTCCATAGTTTATTTACTTGTCTCCGTCCTGCTGGGCACATAGTTTTCTCCCCACATTTTTCATATTTGCCCATCGTTGGGAACATGCTGCAGTGAACGTTTTTGTATATAAAACTTTGTTGGTGTGTCGTGTCCGTACGATAGGATCCATGAAGCACCATTATTGGGTCAAGGGCAGGGACATTTTTAAAGCTCTTGGTACATTTACGACAGGAGTTATTCTCGTTTACAGATGGGGGTGTGAGGTCAGAGAGGTGAAAAGACTTGTCTGAGATCATGGAACAAGTCAGTGGTCCTCACCTGGAGGACTCAGAGCATCCAGGGCTTGAGGGGAAGGGAGGGGACGGGGACTGAGGACTTCTCGGAGGCCAGGTGCCGGGTCTGACTGTCCTGCTCCCCCGTAGCTCACCAGCACCCCTGTGACGGACCGAGGCCCACATCTCCTCAATGCACTGAATAGTTACAAGAGCCGGTGCGTACAGGGAAGGACGGAGTGCTGCGTGGGGGTGGGGGTGGGGGTGGGGGGTGGGAACTGATGGGCTGTATGTAAAGTGTCCTCCTGCCGCATTACCCTCGTACCAGCTGTGCTCCCATCTGGGTCTCCCCCTGCTTCTCTGTGACTGCATCACCCATCCTTCAAGGTCCAGGGAGTACTCATCTTCTTTGGGATGCCTCCCCTGAGCACTCCAGCAGCCTGACCCTTTTTGCTGCTGGGTTCAGCTCCATAGGGGGCTGCCCCCCTGCTCTAGCCATCTGGGGTTCTGGGCCAGGCCCTGAGGCCTTGGTTCATCATCTCGGGTGGGCTGCAGCCTCCTAACTGTCCCCAGCCTGTGTCTTCCCACCTGGACTATTGAGTTCCTCTTGGGACACACATGTCCCCACCACAGGGAGTGCCCAAGCTCCTGAGCTCGGCAGTCTGGGCCCGGTATGATCAGATCCTGCCCACACCTTCCGCCACGGGCCCTGTGCGTGATTTCCTGAGTGCCACCCACTCTGAACCCTTTGCTTCCCTCCCCAGTGCTTTTCTCGCACTCCTCACCCCAGACCCTCTTCAGTCCCTTTCGTCCATTTGCTCCATCAGCGACTGTCTGTTGAACTGTGTCAGCCCTGTGTAGGTGCTGAGGCCACAGCGAATAAGACACGGTCCCTGACTGCTGTGAGACCTCCCCAGGCCTCTCTAGAGAGGGTTATCCACTCTGTCTTCCATCTTCTTCGACTCTGGGGCCTGGACACAGCCCTACCTACGCCTGAGCACAAGGGGCCTCTTGCCTTCTCCATGGGCAATCTCCTGGGGGTAAACTGCAGCGAGGCCCCTCTGAGGCCCCCACGCAGCTCAGCCCGTCACAGAAGGGTGAGGGCACTGCCTGCAGGAGCTCTCCGGATTCCAGGGCTGTGGAACCCTGTGTTGCCACCATAAGGGTCCCCTGGGGGCGGGGTGAGGCTGTCCTGCAGGCCGAGCTCTCGGGGGCTGGTTGAGGCAGAGAAGGGGAGAGGAGCGCGACGCCCGAGATGAGGAAGGACAGGGAGGAGCCACCTGAGCCCCCGATCCCGCAGGCCTTGCGGACTCAGTGTCTCCACGGGCCGCTCTGGATTTTAGCGCTGGGTCCGGGAAGGCAGAGAGGGAGGTTTTTAACACTTGGCTCTCCTCCCCAGGAGGATGGACGGACAGGCTCCAGAGCTTTCTCCTCTCCCTGCCCACCCCCAGGTTCCTCTGCGGCAAGGAGATCAAGAAGAAGAAGTGCATCTTCCGCCTGCGCATCCGTGTCCCACCCAACCCGCCCGGGAAGCTGCTGCCCGACAAGGGCCTGGCGCCCCCCGAGCACGGCGCCGCCTCCGAGCTGCGGAGGAGAGGGAAGAGCAAGCCCAGGTCAGTGCCCGGGACCCCAGGGCGGGGCCGCGGCCGGCCTTGGGCTCTCTGCGCCCCGCTCCAGCGCCAGCCCCCTCCGACGGGCTGTGCGGTGACATCCGAGGGAGCGAGGGCAGGACTCCGGCCAGTTAGTCCCAGCCGGAGGCGCCCTCGTGGGCCAGTCCGTGGCTAGGCCGGGGCCTGACCCAGGCCCCACTGCCTCCACCACAGCCTCTCGCTGGCCTTGCTCGGAGGGGAAGCCGGGACCCAGTCTTGCTGGCTTAGGGCCAAGCCAGCGAGGCGAGGGGCAGTGAGAGTGGGGGAGGGGTCCCTAGCGCTCCTGGCTTCTTCCCAGGTGGTGCTGGTGGGAAAGAACCTGCCTGCCAACACGGGGACAGAAGAGATGCGGGTTTGATTCCCGGATCGGGAAAGATCCCCTGGAGGAGGGCATGGCAACCTACTCCAGTATTCTTGCCTAGAGAATCCTCATGGATAGGGGAGCCTGGTGGGCTGTGGTCCATGAAGTCACCAAGAGTCGGACACGACTGCAGTGACTTAGCAGCAGCAGCGCTCCTGGCTGAGACCAGCCCTGCTTCCCGGGCATTGGGGGGTGGCGGGCAGAGCTCCTGGACGCCTGGGTGAGGAGCGGTGCCACCATACCCGCCTCCACCTCCCACGCCTGCAGCCCCCAGTTCCCCAGGGCTCCCCCGGAAGGACAGCCTGTCCCCACGCTGACCCCACCCATCCCCTGGGCCTTCGGGCTCTGACCGGGCTACCCTCTCCTTTTTCTGTCTCCACAGTTTGTTGCCTCATGAATTCCAGCAGCAGAAAAGGCGAGTTTATAGAAGAAAAAGATCAAAGTTTTTGCTGGAAGACGCTATCCCCAGTGTTAGTTGCTCGTTTTCTCACTCTCCACTTTCACACGTAGGGGCCACACCCACTAGGGATCCTGGCACAGAAAACCGGGTCTCCCAGACCCAGGGACTCACCCACGTCCCTGAAAGGAGAAAACCGGTTCCTCTGACAGCTGGTTACACAAGGAGGTGCTCCTCCTTTGTCTCCCCAAGTTCTCCTGAGAACCCAGAGCGGGGCTGGGCCAGGGTGGGTCGCAGCCTTGCCCCGCTGTCCAGGTGGGGAAACTGAGGCCCCAGAGAGCAGTGACTCTGCTGAGGTCACACCCCAGGCGGTGGCAGAGCCCGGCCCGGAACCAGGGCTCTGGAGCTCTCTTGCATCCACGCTGGGGCCCTCGCTGTGGGCAGTAATATGAGCAGTGCCTCACATCTCCCCAGGCCGTTTATAAGGCGCTTTCACGATCCTCGGGCTTCCCTGGTGGCTCAGCTGGTAAAGAATCCGCCTGCCATGTGGGAGACCTGGGTTTGATCCCTGGGCTGGGAAAGATCCCCTGGAGAAGGGAAAGGCTACCCACACCAGTATTCTGGCCTGGAGAATTCCATGGAACGTGTAGTCCGTGGGGTCACAGAGAGTCGGACACGCCTGAGTGACTTTCAGAATCCTCATTCCCTTCTGCCATGCTGACACCTCTGGGAGTCAAGCTCGGTAGGGGTCCTTACCCACCTCTGAGTGGAGGGAACCGAAGCCCACAGATGGGCCGGTCGGGCAGTCACCTAGAGACAGTCAGGACTGGCACCGGCGTGCCCCGCCTCCCCGGGCAGGACCGGAAGAGAGAGGAAGTGACAGGCGTGGCCGCGGGGAGAAGTGTGCTGGGGGCGGGGCGTGCTGCTCCCGGCTGACCCCGCCCCTTGTGTCCACAGAGCGACTTCACCTCCGCCTGGAGCACCAATCACCACCTGGCCAGCATATTTGACTTCACACTGGACGAGATCCAGAGTTTAAAAAGGTAACAGTGAGGGGCCCGGCAGAGAGGGCTGCTCTGGAGACGGGAATAGAACTGAGCAGGGAGACAGATGCCCCCTGTTCCCCCAGCCCTGCAGGGGGCGAAACACAGCCTTGGAGGATGGAGACACTCTCCTGGGGTCGCTGAGTTAAAGGCTCTGCACTGCAGAAGGCTGCCGGAAGGGTCTTTCTGCATCAGGGCTTTCAGCCTGACACCTCGCCCCCACCCCCGGAGGCCTGTGGGGCTCCCGGGGATAGCCCCCAGAGCCCAGCCCTCCCTACACCTCCTGCCCCCCTCTCCCCACTGCTTCACACCTGGCACCAGACTTGCTGTGGTCACCCCACATTCACGGTCCTCTGCGGAGCCGCCCCTGACCCTCCCCGGGCCCTGGCGGATGCTCCCTCTGCCCCACGGCACCTCGTCCTCGGTGCCCCTATGGGTGGGGCCGCATCCAGCAGTTTTATTCTCCTGACTATTGAAGGTTATCTCGGGCTCTCCTGTAGGCACGAAGGAGGGGGCAAGGACTTCGGTCAATGAGGCCTGGGCCCCAGCCCCTACTTGCCAGCTGCCAGCTATGTGACTTTGGCAAAGTTTTCTAACCTCCCTGAGCCTCCTCTGTGGCTTGGCTGTTAGGAGACTCAGAACCCTCTTTATCGTCTCTCGTTGTCACAGTGCTGTGTCGCCGACCGGGGAGGTGGTCAGGGAAGCCCTCTGTGGCCTCCGGGGCTTTGAAGGCTTGGTGGGCAGGCAGTGGATGGGGGAGGAGGCCCACCTGCCGCTGTGGTGGCGGGCAGCTCGGGGGGAAGGGGCTCGGCCGAGAGGAAGGGTGCCGGGCAGAGGGGCCAGAGATGCCCAGGAAAGCCCTGGGGCACTGAGGGCTGGCCGTAGGCTCACCCCTCCTCCTCCTCAGCGCCAGCTCAGGCCAGACCTTCTTCTCGGACGTGGACTCCACCGATGCCGCCAGCACCTCTGGCTCTGCTTCCACCAGCCTCTCCTACGACTCCAGGTGAGTGCCCCGGCGCCCCTACCCCCACCTGTGACGAGGGGCTCACCCTGCGCTCCTGTGTCGGGACCTGGCCTTCTGTCCGTGTGGGCGTCGGGGTCTGAGACCCGATGCTTTTTCCCACTCCTCTTCACCTGCTGCCGTGTGTGTGGCACCTCTTGCTGGGCAGTCTCAGATCCGGGTTCTGCCGTTCTCGGGCTCTGACCGTCATGTGCCAGGATTCTGTGACATCTGTGCCTCTGCCTGTGAGGTCCCTGGCCGTGGTTCTTGGCTGTCTGAACTGTGTCTGCCTGCTGGGGGTCTTTCTTTAAGGAGCAGAGCCTGACAGAGAGGGGAAATGTTCTCCTGCAAAGTGTGAGGACTGGGAGAGGGGACAGGAGTCCCCAGGAGCCTCGCGAAGGATACCACGTGCTTCACCACAGCAGGTCCTCACAGCAAAGGGCAGGGGGGTGCTGCAAAGCGCACGGACCTGCTCTCAACCGAGGCTCCTTTAACGGTGTTCAGGACACTCGTGGCCCTTGCAAGAGGGGAATTAAAAGCATCATGCCCGTCGAAGTCCGTCGTCTCCAAACACCTCTGGGTGTCATTCTCTGCTGCCGCCTCTGTGGTTTCATGTCCTTCTCGCTTCTTAGGTTCTTACTGGTGCTTTGGATCTGGGTCTCTAAGTGTCTGTGAATGTGTACTCTTCTTTAGTTTCTCTCCCCTCTGCCCTGTGGGGGTGGGGGGAGTGGAGACACGTTTGTTTCTTGGACTCAGGCAGCGCTGAGCTCAGTATAAAAGAGCGAGGCTCTGGAGATGGACGCAGCTAGGGTTGGGTCCCGGCTCTGCCACTCCCGGCTGGCACTTTCCCCCTCTGGGGTCTCCTCAGGGCTGCCATGAGGATTCAGTGAGCTACCTGGGGCATGGGGCCGGTGGAGCTCAGGGACAGGGACTGGTGGGGGTGATCCCATCTCATTTCCATCCTCCCCGCCTCGCCCCCTCCCCACGCAGACGGACGGTGGGCAGCCGCAAGAGGAAGCTGGCAGCCAAAGCGTACGTGCCACTGCGGGCCAAGCGCCGGGCAGCCGAGCCGGGCGGACGCTGCGCCTCGGACAGCAGCGCAGAGGGGGCCTCAGGCCCCGAGCGGCCAGACGAGGGCGTCGACAGCCACACGTTTGAGAGCATCAGTGAGGACGACTCGTCCTTGTCCCACCTCAAGTCGTCCATCACCAACTATTTTGGCGCGGCGGGGCGGCTAGCTTGTGGGGAGAAGTACCAGGTGCTGGCTCGGAGGGTCACACCAGAGGGCAAGGTGCAGTACCTGGTGGAGTGGGAAGGGACAACCCCTTACTGACCAGCCCCCCAAGGAGGCCCGGAGCCCTGGAAACCAAAGGAGAGGTGGTGGAAGCCACAGGCTCCCCGGTCCTCCCCAGGCTGCAGGAGGGAGGGACAAGACAGAGTTGAGGGCCCGGCTGAGCTCTGCCTGCCCGCCTGTGCCTCTGCTGCCCCGTCTGCTCTGGGCCCTCAGGCTCACCGCCCCTTCGCCCGTGTCTCTGCGGTCCCGCCGGCTGTCTCCACATGCTCCCTCCAGCTGTTCACCTGTCCCTCCAAGTTAGCATCCCTCCTGGCTCCCCAGTGTGTCCCCCTCCCTTTCCCCTTTTGGGTGTGTGCATTTGCACACCCAGCCCTCCCCTGGACATCCTTCACACCTGACCCATCCCGGGGACCACACGAGGAGGACGGAAGTCTTTGAGAAAGACGGGGTGAAGGTGGGTAAGAAGAGGCCTTGTGGAGCTCCTCTCTCACGTTCCTACCCCTCCTCCTGTCCCAGGGAGGAGGTGGTGAGGGTGGGAGAACGCCTCTGGGAAGCCTGCAGGGCAGAGACCCTGCGACTCTCAGGATCCAAGGAGGAGGAGGAGGCTGGGTCTCTGCTTCAGAAGGCAGGGGGTGCAGGCTGCGGTGTCGGCTTCCGAGAACCCCGTTTTCCCTTCTCGGGTCACGTTCCCTTTCTGTTGCCGTGGAGCGGGGCCTGGCCTTGCAGGCGGAAGGCATGAGGAGAGGTAGCCGTGTCCTGCTTGCTACATCTCGGACTGTCTCCTCTGCCTCCTACGCCACACAGCCCGAGGGCACGTGCACACACACGCACGCGCACACACGCACGCGCTTCCATCTGTGTGTGCGCTCTCACCTCCAGGCACACACATGGTCCCAGCCTCCAGGTGTACACACACCACACACATAGCCACACATCCCTTTGGGTGCCAGCCTGGCTCCTGCCCTTGGCTTTTCCTGGGCCCTCTTATGGGCGCCACGTGCTGCAACGAAATGTGAACGTCCAGCTCGGGCCGGTGAACCAGCCTGGGCCCGAGAGGGAAGCAGGGGGACTCACACCTTCTTCCGTACCCCCTGCCCAGCTCTGAAACTGACAATCACTTTTGGGGGCAGGTTGGGACTTTTTTTTTTTTTTAAGGGCCTGAGTCATTACATCCCCTCAAAAAAAGGGAAGCCTTTTGTCAGTGGGAGTAGAGTTCTTAGAACCGACGTTAAAACTCAGACCCATCTGGAGGGAGATCAAAAATGGGAGGGGAAGGAGACCCCTCATTTTTGCTGCTTCCGGAGGCATTAGAAACTGACTCACTTGATTGGAAAGAAGTGCCTTGACTGGGGCGAGGGGTGTGCCAGATGGGGGCCAGCCTTGCCAACTGCTGCCGCGGCCTCCGGCTTGGCTGGGTTTTGGAGGCTGCCAGCAGCAAGGCGAAGGGGGCAGCTGCAAGCCTGGAGCTGGTCTTTCCATTATTAGGCCACCCCCCATCTGTGGGCTTTGGGGTGGGGGTCGCTGAGAGCGCTCAGATGCCCCTTGCTTCAGATCCTGGCCCCAGCAGTGCCTTTCAAGCGGGCCTTCACCTGCGGTGCAGCCCCCACTTCCTCTGCTTCCCAGCCTGGTCCAGGCAGGGATGGCTGGTTGGGCCCAGCTTGCCCCCGTCTCAGCCCCACTGCTGGTGCTACTGATGCTCCCTGACGGGGGCCGGGTGGAAGAGAAGCTGAGAAGCCAGCCCCCGCTCAGCCGTGGGGTGGGACTGAGAACCAGTCCCTGGCTTCCTGCCTGGCCCCAGAGCACAGCAACCTCCCGGCTCTGCTCCCAGGCTTCTGAGAAGGTGCGGGACGAACACGGCCTGTTGGTGCCCCTGTGCCGCCTCTCCCCAAGCTCCAGAAGCTCTGGCCCGGAAGAGGGGGAGGAGGGAGACAGGGTCTTCCCCACTGGGAGGTCAGCGTGAGGCCTGGCAAAAGGCCACCCTGACTCCACGCCCCAGCCTTTCATTCCTACCTGGCGATAGCTGCATTACTGCCAACTGACCTTATAACCCTGTGCACCTTCAGAAAGATTTATGGTTTTGAATTGCTGCTTTTAATAACATTTGTTATATTAAAATTATAATTAATGTGTCTGATTTAAATTTTAAAGGCTCCCTCTGAAAAACGACCTATCATTGCTTTAGTGAAGTATCGGAAGGTGACGGGGGAATGGTGGGACCCTATCCCCTCTCCAATCACCCTGCTGCTCCGGCACCTGCCACCACATTCTCTTAGCAGTGTTCTTACCTTTACCGCCAGGACAGAGAACCTTTTTTCTGCTCTGAGGACCCTGCCCATGGGGGCAGGAAACATCAGCTGAGAGCCACGGAGATAAAAGCTGGGGCCTGAACCTCGAATGTGACCCCGTGAGGATGCTTTGGTACAGGCGTTGTAAAGCTTCACTAAGCACACGATTGCAGGAATCTGAAGTGTGCTCCTGGCCCCGCCCCGTCGGGCTCCTTTGCTTCAGTCCCCTTCCCGCACCCCCCACCCACCGCTTCACCTGCCTGGGAGAATCCCTGCTGGTGTTCAGCCCCCTAGATGCTGAGGGGACAACCTCATAAACACTACAGATTGCCACCTTACATAAACTTCTGTAAGTCGGGTAGTTTGGAGAGAGAAAAAGCGGGGGATAGGAAAAAGCTACAGGCAGGTGAAGGCCATGGGCCTAACTGAACTCTATTTCCAAAGTTACTGTAGCCTGTTAAACCCTGAGTGTTAATGGCTGACCTTAAAAACTGCTGGCCAGTTCTTTACGGTCTGACCTGCCAGGGACACCCTTGTTAACTATAGCTCCCACTCTTTCCTGCCCCTCCTGCGGCCTTCGACTGCCCTGGGAACAAACCGCAATTGAGGCCAGGGCGGGGGGCTCAGTCTCGGAGATCAGTGGAGTGGAGGGACAGGTGGGCGGCCCCAGGCACCCAGAGACTCAGGCTCTCGCCCAGGCTGCACAGTGAAGGGCCCTGGAGACCCCTCTGAGGTCGTGGGCTCGCCCCAGGCTGGAGGGTGCCCGTTTCTGCGTGGTTTATGTGAGTGCTTACAAACTCGCAACACACTTCTGTGTGCCTTTAGCATTTTGGAGCAAGAAATTAGAATTCTCACAAATTCCCTAAATCATAACTTACTCTTAAAATATGTCAAATATTCTTCATACTTTTCCTGTTATTACAGAAATCTGAAAAAAAAATCTGTTAAACAAATAGGATTATTAAACTTAGTAGTGTTTACAAAGAACTTCAGTCTCTAGGGAATATTTAAACCTTGGAAAACACCAGAGAACGTATTGGATAGTATTCAAATGTTAACATTCAAATAGCCTAACAAGGTTAAGAGTACAGACGAGTTTCAGAATTGCCAAATTAAGAATTTATTTTGCTTCCAAAGCTTATTTCTTAGAACACCACTCACAGGATCTGTATAAAGCATACTACGTGTACACATTTATCTTATTTGCAGGAGTAGCTCAGGGTTTGCAGTGGACAGGGCTAGACAATCCCAGGCAAAACGAGATGGAAACCACTCCTCTCCTATACTCCTGTCCTGGCTAGGTAACTGTACACTCAACTCTATAAGCAACCATTTCTTGCTCTAGTTTTTATCTGACGGAGATGGGTTCCTTCAAACCAGTAGCAGCTTTATGCTTTTAAGCTTCAGTATTCATGGATACTTTACTACTACTTCTCGTTCCCTCAACTGATTCTCCCAGGGTTCTGGAGTCATAAACTGTGTTTCCTGAGAAGTGCTAGGAAGGAATTCCCGGGTGGAAACCCTCATGTCTAGCCCCCGCCCCCACAGCACATCGAGGGCAGTGTGGTAGAGCTGGGCAAGCCTCTCAGGCTGTTCCCTCATCTACAGAATGAAGATGACATCACTGGCCTCCAGACCTGTGGGGAGAAGGAAACCACACAACATACCAACTCACCACACTGTTAAGGCAGATGTTTTAGGAATGAACAGCTCTTCCTTAGAGACGGCTATAGCAGATTCTCTGGCCTACAAAGAGATATAGCCAGCCTCTTTAAATGGCATTGAAACATGTAAAATATCATGTATGAAACGAGATGCCATTCCAGGTTTGATACACGATACTTGATGCCTGGGGCTAGTGCACTGGGACGACCCAGAGGGATGGTATGGGGAGGGAGGAGGGAGGAGGGAGGAGGGTACAGGATGGGGAGCACATGTATACCTGTGATGGATTCATTTTGATATTTGGCAAAACTAATACAATTATGTAAAGTTTAAAAATAAAATTAAAAAAAAAAATAAAAGAGACCGTTAAGAGCATCAGGTTTAGAGTCAGACACTTGGTTTCAGAGCCCATTTTGCCACTTATTTTAAGCGTCTCTGCTCTCCAATCTCAGGTTTCAACTGCAAAATGAGGGTAAGCTGGGTTACAAGGATAAATGTTAAGACCTAGGACAGTACCTGCAGAGAGAGCTGGTGTTCTCTATTTCCTATAGTCAGCTGTGACACTGAGGCAAAGGCAGGCCAAGAAACAGTTTTCAAAGCACACTCGGCACAGAAAATGAACCAATGATAGTCAGAGACAGGAAAATCTCCTTGGGAATTAATCCCACTTTAAGAAAGTTCAAGGAAAAAATAATTGGATTTTGTCAGCCTGGTAAATGAGAAAGTAACTGTGGAAAGTAGAGAAAGCTTTAGTTATTCAAATCCTTGAAACATCAATTTGGGAAATATATACCAAACCATGTGCAGGAGACCAAGTCGCCGTGCGCATGCCCCTCACCTGGTGCAACGCACAATCCAGGAGGAGACGGACCCGGATGCGCAGAGGGAACAGGACGCCAGGGCAGGGGTGACTCCCTCCAACTGGACACCAGGCCCGCAGAGGAGCAGCCACACTTCTCCAGCACTGGCGCAGAGGGTGCTCGGGCAGAGGCGACGGCCCCAACACAGGGCACCAGCCTGGCACCCACGGGTGCCAGGCAGGAGAGGAGAGGTGGAGGTGGCGGTGGCAAAGTGAGCTGGGGCAAGGCTCTGAAGGGCCCTGAGAGGGGGGTCACCCTGTGGCAGAGCCGGGAGGGGGGCCTAGGTCAGGCTCTCTTCTCACCCCACGGAGCAGGGTTAGGAGAGCAGCCAATGGAATGAGCAGCCTTGGCTCTCCCCTCTGTAACACAAGCGGCCCCTTTTCTGGGCCTCAGGCCAGTTCAATTCCCTTCAGTCATCTATAAAACTGGCTTTACAGATGCCACTGGGTCCTTGCTTGGCCTGACTGGCCCCACATCCTCTTCCAGCCTCAGGGGTCTTGAACATTACAAAATCTATAAGACTGGCTTAGGCTACTGGTTTACAAACTTGTAACAGCAAAAACTTAGCTCAATACATAAAAATTAATAATAAAAGCATGGGTGTGCTGGCTGAAGTATGAGCAGACCTCAGGGTCCCTCCTGTGAACCCCTGGGGTTCTGGTCTGGCAGCTCCCGCGGGTTCTTCCCACTTTAGGATGCTCGGCTTCCATGCTCACATCAGAAGGTCAGTGTGGTAGGCTCAGAACCCATGTCTCTGTTGAGCAAGGGACCCTAGCTTTCTGACGTCTGTCACCTTCGGGCTAGGAAAGAGTCAAGACCAACTCTCAATCCTTGGGGCTGTGTCTAAGCCCTCCCCTCCCAGTCCTCCCTGCATTCATGAAGCCCTTTCCCAGGCCCACTTCCTCAGGACTCGGGAATAACAACCACCACCTTCAGCTAGAGGAAATAATCCTGCTTGTCCCTGACATTCCACCATTAGCGATTCATCCTGTGGATAGAGTGCTTCCAGCTCCCCAGAAGGTGACCTTCACCCCACACACTCCTGGGTGACAGGCCGCCCGGTGATTCCTCACCAGAAGCAGGAGTGATAACGTACGTGGTACTCAGTTTAGGCTCAGTGAACAGGGAAGACCAGCCGCACCCTCACTGTGACCTTGCCGCTCCTGGCCACCTTTATGCATGAGGCACTCAGAGACAAGTGCCACCGGGTCCTTGCTTGGCCTGACTGGCACAGCATCCTCTTCTAGCCTCAGGGGTCTTGGACCTTCACCCTCCACAAGTTACTTAGCTCCTCTGTGCTGAGAAATGCATGGAATCCAGAGATGCGAGACAGAAGCCGCCCTTCAGCTGGAGAACAGATAATGATGGCTCTTAGGGGCACCCAGCAGGAGGCATGAAAGCCCCCACTCACTCCTCCTCCATGCCCTCCTCCAGCCACTTTAAATAGTGCACATCTCCTTGGTCCATGGGAAGACTGAAGAGCTCTGGGATTTCAAAAGGATGCACCAACCTTTGGAAAGAAAGCAGAGTCCCGTGAGTGGCATATAAGCCTGTGCCATAAAACCCAACTGGCCAGCCTCCCTTGAGCCCCTCCACAGTCGGCCTGCAGCCCACCTGTCCGGCCCCACAGCCCACCACTCCTAAGCCTGTGACCCATCTGTCACCAAGTAAAATTAGGCCAGATGGCATTAGAGTCTTACAGACATGGGTTCAAATTCTAAGTCTGCCACTTACTAGCCATGTAAGCACGGACGTATCTCTTCATTTCGCTGAAGCACCCACAAGAGGAGGGTGAAAATAGTACTGGATTGCTGGGGATTAAATGAGTGAGGTATACACGGCACTTAGCAGCCACACCGACAGGCACTGTGAGCATTTGGCAACAGTCAGCTGCTGTCTTTATTTATCACTACCCTTCACTCTTTACCGCGCCTGCCCCTGCACCTCTCTGTTCCCCTTCTACTCCTGCTGCTAAATCGAAAGCCTCTCTACTCCTCAAGGCTCATTGCAACCAATGACCTCTCCCCAGGGATCTTCCTTGACGATCCAAACCCACAGCAGTCTCTCCCTTCTCCTCGTCTCTCTCACCTAGTCCTGAGCACACGTGCTCTCTTCACTTTGCAAACTGACAAAGCAAAAGACACGGCCTCAGTCCCACCTGTTGAGCTGGGGCAACAGTCCTCTGCTCTCCTGACTTCAGGCACTGAAAAGCTCTCATGAGAGGCTGCTTACTAAATCACAACATGTGCACGCAGTTGCTTCAACAGTAGGAGCAGGTCGCGTAATTTTATCCAGTGCCTGAGAAGAATGAATTTTCCTAATTTATTTCATGGAGACCTAGACCAGTGGTCCTCTGACCCCTGGGGAACTTTCAAGCCTCTTTCAGGAGGTCCAAGGGGCCAAAACTATTTTCACAACAATATTGTTATTTATCTTTTCACTATGTTGACATTTGCACTGATGGTGCAAAAGCAATGATGGGTAAAACTGGTCACACCTTAGCATGCATCAGGACAGCAGCCCCACACTCTACTGGCCGTCACGATATTCTTCACCGTCGCATATATACATGCATTTTTTTTTAAAGTCAAATTCACCTAAGAACATTTCTGATAATGTGGCAAAAATTCCTATTTTTATTAAAGTTTGACTCTTGAGTGTGTCTTTGTAATATTCTGTGACAAAATGGGAACTATACATACAGTGCTTCTGCTGTCACACCTGAGCTCAGTGCTGTCTTAAACTTGCCTGATTTGAGTCACAAGCTAAACCAGACCTTCTTCCCACAGTACACCATTTTTACTTTCCAGCTTGAGTAACCATCATTTGTCTGTCAATTTCACAAATTAAGGTGACTCAGGTTTGAGTATTAGGTACACATTTTCTCAAATATGAACAAATATTTGGCCATCACTCAAATGAAGACAATTTACATCGTTTATTGCCAATCAAAAAATTCACTTAAAAAAAATTCATGTTTTAGGGGTAGGGGAGGGAAGGGTTGGGAGTCTGGGATTAGCAGATGTAAAGTGTTATCTGCAGGGTGGGCAAACCACAAGGCCCTGCTGTGCGGCACAGGGAGCTCCATCCAGTATCTGGTGATAAACCATGATGGGAAAGAACACGGAAGAGAAGACCATACGTACAACTGCGCCCCTCTGCTGCACAGCAGACCACACGCTGCATAGTGCTGTGCACTGTTCAGTTCAGTCGCTCAGTCCTGCCCAACTCTGCGACCCCATGAACACTAAGAAAAAATTCATGTTTTTAAGCAAAAATCAGAAGTTTGGAAAATTTGAATATATCACTTTCATAACTTGAAAGTGTCTCAGAACTTAAGAGATGCTTTTGAGGAGATCCAGCTCTCTTATTAAGCCAGATTTTGCAAAAATGTAGAAAGATGCCATTCTTCGCACTTTCTTTACTTTTGGAAAATATGGTTACTTCCCGTAAGAAGGCATTGCCAGCATACTGTTTCACTGCACTACACTTCACTGCAGATACTGCGTGTTTTACAAACTGACGGTGTGTGGTAACCCCACACTGGACAAGTCTAGCGACACCAGCTTTGCTCACTGTATGCTTCTGTGTCACGTTTTGCTAATTCTTGCAAAATTCCAAACTTTTTCATGATAATTCTATTTCTTATGGTGATCTGACAGGGGTGATCTTTGATGTTACTATAACTGTTTTTTGTTTTGTATTTTTAAATTAAGGTACGTACTTTGTTTTCTTTAGACACAATGGTATTGTTACACACTTATACTGCAATGTAGG
This sequence comes from Bos javanicus, assembly GCF_032452875.1. Taxonomy (NCBI): domain Eukaryota; kingdom Metazoa; phylum Chordata; class Mammalia; order Artiodactyla; family Bovidae; genus Bos; species Bos javanicus. The sequence goes on along the minus strand of NC_083875.1, from coordinate 110,874,792 downwards.
GTAAACGTGTAACTTTCACACGCCCTGGGAAATCAGGAAGTGACATCACTCGCTTCACTGAGGTGGTCTGGAACCACACCTGCAATGTCTCCAAGGTGCGCCTGCATTTACTTCCGTTCATATGCTGTTATTCTATTACTGTTATTTTCAGTGAACTAAAACTATGTATCTTAAACATTTCTCAGCTTTAACTTCTAATCCAGTAAACTTTGAGAGAACCAACATAAGTGAAGCTCTTTTGGGTCCTCAGTAATTTTTAAAAGTGTAAAGGGATCCTGAGACCAAAATTTTTAGAACCACTGGTTTGAAAGTAATAATTCATTTTACAGGAACCTCCCTGGTGGTCCAGTGGCTAAGACTCTGCACTTCGAATGCAGGGGCCTGGTTTCCATCCCTGGTCAGGGAACTAGATCTCACAGACGTCAACTGAAGATTCCGCATGCTGCAATGAAGACCTGGTGAAGTGGATCAAAGGTGCTCAGTCTTGTCTGACTCTTTGTGACCCCATGGACTACAAAGTCCATGGAATTCTCCAGGCCAGAATACTGGAGTGGGTAGCCTTTCCCTTCTGCAGGGGATCTTCCCAACCCAGGGATCAAACCCAGGTCTCCCGCTTTGCAGGCAGATTCTTTACCAGCTGAGCCACCAGGGAAGCCCAAGAATACTGGAGTCGGTGGCCTATCCCTTCTCCAGCAGATCTTCCTGACCAGAATTGAACTGCATTACAGGCGGATTCTTTACTAACTGAGGTATCAGGGAAGCCCTAATATCAGGGAAGACCTGGTGCAGACAAGTAAATATTTTTAAAAATAAACTAATTTAAAAAAGAACAACAACTCATTTTATAAATAGAGTCTATGGGACAGGGTCATAGCCAAGGTCACATGGGAGGCTGGTGACCAGGCTCAAGGTCACCTACTTCGCAAGCTCATTCACTTAGTAGCCAGCAGGCCCCTGGCTAGGGGGAGATGGCGCTACTACCTGATGTAGCTGGAAAGCATATGGATTTTGGAAGTCTTTGTCTTTATTAACTGTAAAAGAAAAAAAAAAACACTGGTTTAGGATCTCAGCTCCAGCTCCACAGCCCTCCATTCCTCTGGCTTTTTAGGAAACAGCACTCCCCCAGGTCCCCAGCCCAGTCACTGACAAATGGGCATAGGGCATCTTGTGTGGGGCAAGAACCTCAGTCAGTTATCTTTGCTAATATTTAATTGGAACTTTGCTCTCACTCTTTCCCAATTAAGGCCCCATCCCTCCAGCTTCACTCACCAACAGGACCTCAGTGGCTTCTTCTATTTCTCCATTCCAATAGTATCTGGAGAAAAGAACAAAAAAAAGAAGTATCAAGCTTATAATATGTGCTGTGCTTAGTCACTCAGTTGTGTCTGACTCTTTGCGACCCCATGGACTGTAGCCCACAGCCTCCTCTGTCCATGGGCATTCTCCAGGCAAGAACACTGGAGTGGGTTGCCATGCCCGCCTCCAGGGGAATCTTCCCAATCCAGGAATCAAACCAGGGTCTTCTGCATTGCAGGCGAATTCTTTACCAGCTGAATTACCAGGGAAGTCCACTTACAAGATGAGCCCAGTGAAATAAACCTGGCCCAATTTGCTGACTTGCTGAAGTGGAAACTTTAAAATCTTTCCAAGCTCATATGAAAAAGCCTGGAGTTGGCCAAGGCCCTACAGGCCATCTAGTCTAAACATTCTAATGCATGCCTCCAGCTCCTGACTCAACTTTCCTGGAAGTAAGAGGCTCATGTCTCTTGAGGAAGCCCATCTACCTTAACGGTTTTCACATGAGATGGTTTTTCTCATGGTGTGCCCACATTTGCCCAGAGAAGGCAATGGCACCCCACTCCAGTACTCTTGCCTGGAGAATCCCAGGGATGGGGGAGCCTGATGGGCTGCCGTCTATGGGGCTGCACAGAGTCGGACACAACTGAAGCGACTTAGCAGCAGCAGCAGCAGCCGACATCTGCCACCCAATTGTCTTCCCCAACTTCCACGTGACAGCCCTGCAGAAACTCCTGTATGTTCCCCTCCAAAGTGGGCGTCTCCAGCTCATTCAGTGCTCACCCCACACTGCTGGCTTCTGTGCACCTCCCCATCCTCTGGGCTGGTGCTACTTGTATCACTGGCTCTCGAAGCTGAGCGCCCACCGAGCGATCAATGGGAAAGCACAGGACTTATTCAGGGAAGAAGCAAGCTTCATAAAATACAGAGCAGGTCTCAAAGTTCAAAACAGAGTCAGTGACAATGTTCAGAAAAAGAGCAGAACAGCATCATGGGAGGGAGAGAAACTGGCCTGAGAATATCTGTGCTGACCCAGGGCGGGTCTAAGAAGGCTCCGGCCCCTGACCTCACCCCACAGAGCTGTGGTGAGAGTGTGAGTCACGAGGAAGGACGAGCATGAGGACAGTGGCAGGCTGAAGTTCCAGTCTAGCTTCCCAGCACTAGCTCCCAGACTGGCTTTATGTGAATCACTTAATACGACCTCTTAAAAATTCAGAGACTCAAGCCCCATCTCAGGGAGACTAAACAGATCCAGAATGGAGCTCAGGCATCTAAAGCGCGGCCAGACTTGGGAGCCACGGCGACAGGTGACGGGCGCACGCGGCGTGTCACTGCTGGGCAGGGGCAGCTTTCACGGCGACAGGTGACGGGCGCACGCGGCGTGTCACTGCTGCACGGCGACAGGTGACGGGCGCACGCGGCGGGTCACTGCTGGGCAGGGGCAGCTCTCATGCTCCTGCGCTTCTCTGTCCTCACCTGTAGAACAGGCACCTCTCCCTCTCTCATCAGGGCAGGAAGGAGGAGAGAAGCAGGCTGACCAGAGAGAGTCAAGGCACAAGACAAATCCTGCACGGGTAGTACTAGGACGCTGAAATATCGTTTTTTATCATTTTATTTACTTTTAATTTGAAGATAAGTGCTTTACAGTATTGTGTTGGTTTCTGCCAAACATCGATGTAAATGGTTTCATGTCCCCTCCCTCCCTCCTGAACCTGTCTCCTACCCCCCACCCATGGTGATGCATTTTGATGAGGGAAATGGTGTGGGCCTGGCTTAAGTAAAAGAGCCGATCAAATGAAAGGCAGACAATACAAAGAAACAGCCTGTCACACATGCCAAACTCAAAGTTTTTCAGAGAATCCAAAAGCAATAGGAATTATAATCTCTGATATCCTTAGCTGGCTTACTCAGACTGGCTTACCCAGTCTGACTTCTTTGCTAACAGCAAGCTAATTGATTGACTGATTTAAACAAAGAATGAGGAAACAAGACTCACTGTTCCTAAACTGTAGATTTTTTTTCTGCCTTCTCTAAACATAGCCTGTTTTTGCTTTGGCTGAATGGCATAAACCCACTGGTTGATTTCCTTTGAATACAGACCGACAGTGAAGTACTGATTAAGTAAATGCCTTTGCGTTGTTCTTTTACAGTTTCCCATTAGTTCAGTGCCCGAATTTCCACCAGGCAGGACCTGACAGAGCACTCTCACACCCCTCCACTGGCCAGAGCAGAACTCACAGTGAGGAGGCCTTAGGCAGGATGTTCACAGAGGCAGCCAGCTTCTTATCCAGGATAGCCCTAAAGCAAAGAGAGAGCATGCCAGTTACTGGGGCAAGTGTCCAGCATCTGAAGAGATGGGAGAGGATACAGGAGTTCCTGGGAGTTTCCCAAGAAACCTAAGTCTAAATAGATAACCATTTAGAGTGCCCCTCCCAAGTCAAACCAGTACGTTCCATAACTGCCACGCACAGACCCTCTGCAGACAGAACTGTTTATAAGTCCTTCCCTGAGGGGGAGAAGTAGGGAAGCAGCTATGCAAAGGCTGTTTCAAGGACAGGCCCAGTCGGCTTGGGGAATGGGAATCTGTTAGCCCTGGAAGGAGAACAGAAAGACCTGGATTCCAATCCAGCCCTGCAGCAGGATGGCTGTGTGACCTTATGCAAGCTCCTTTCATTCCAGAGATCAGTATTTGAGCACCTATCCAAGACAGGCACGACCGCCTCACTCAACTTGACTCTCCTGCTATACAACCAGGAGTGATTCAGTTGATGGGTTCCAACCCTTTTCACCACCAAATACTCCTTTTATCATGTCAACTTATTTTCCTCTTCTCTCTTGGATATGTGCTAGGCTCTCACATGATATCTACAGATCAGAGGTGTCTGATGACCACGTGGAACTGATACAACTCGAAGCAAAAGCAAAAAAAAAAAAGCAAAAAAAGGGCATCCTGTCCTGCGACTGGCAAACACAGGCTCTTTACACTTTTCATTTTTGTGATGCTTCCTACCACAGTCCTAAGAGCAGCATCTCCACCTCTGCAGACCTCTAAGCACTGGGGATTTTTTTTTGACAGACCACAGACTGGAATTCTTGCTCTGAGAGTCTGATTCCTGTGCCGGGCCCTGGTGAACACGGTACAATGTGCCTGAACCAGTGTGCAGTGTCACAGAGACAAGCACCACTGCGTCGCCCATGCAGGGAAGTGTCCCCAAGGCTCAAACCCTAAGCCCTGGGGATCAGGCAGGCCAGACAAACCCGCCTCGGGTCTGCCATCAGCCACGGAGGCCCGTCTCAGTTCTCTGAAGTGTGTGGCCACTGCCAAATACAACGAGTCTGAGGCCTGAGCCCTGATCCCTCCTTTCTTTGACCGCTGCCAAGAGAACTGACCTACTTTCTCTCCTCCCAAGTTCCCGGCTGAACAGTGTTCTATTTAAGGCTCCACATTAATGTGGTATTATCACCACCCTCATGCCCTTGGAAAGTTCCAGGTGGTAAATAAATCCCTGACTCTAAGGAGAGGCACACGGCCCAAATTTGTTTAAGCAACTGCTACAAGTCTTGCTCACTCAATCAAGTCGTCTGCTGAGAAATCACATTGCACTAGTTCTGAAAGTGACATGCAAACACAAGGAATGAGTTAAACCTTTAGAAAAAAAAATAATCCATTGCTTCACGGGCCTCCAATCTCTTTGGCAGTGTGAACTCCTTGGTGACTAATCACAGCAACTTGTACTTGGGAAAAAGACTGTAACGTTCTGGAGGACTATGTTATTCAAAATGCTCCTATGGCGAAAAAGAAAAAAAAAACACGAGAGAGAGAAAACAAATGTACAAGCTGATGGGTAAAACACACACCGAAGTCCAGCGGTGAGTCACAGAGTGGGAGCTCAAGCCCCCGTGCTCGTCTGAGTAAAGCGGAAGGCAGGCCTTCGAGGGTCTTCAGAAACTGCAAAGATCACAGACTAGAGGCTCATGGACCAAACACATGGTTTGGCTCTCATGGCATTAAAAAAAAATCTTGACTTTGTTACCAATATTTACTATTAGGGTACTTTACATTCAAAAATACACATTATCTAGCTTCTCACCAAAAAATGAATCTTAGAACATTTTGGACCCGTAGTCCTACAAGGTCACTTTCAGCCAGAGCTGAGCAGGGGCTGCTACCTCCAGGCATGGCGGGAGCTCCTCGGGTCAGTCAGTTTCCACTCTCCCTCCTCCCACACCTGGGGCACACAAGGCTTGCTAACTACTGCCATTCTTCTTCATGACACCCCAGCCCACTTCACGCAGGCTGAAGCAGCCTGCCTGTCGATACCCGTGCCTGTGACCCTGGTCTGATCTAATGCCCTTTCCCTATGTAAGAGACCAAGGCCCAGCGAAGGAAGACGTGTCTAAGGTCATCTGTGGTGTTGTCGGCAAAGAGGACACAGCGTCCAGCTCTCCTAGTCCAGCACTCAGGTTTCCGCCCTGGCCCCAGCTAGAGACGTTTCCAGTTTAGAGGGTGTCTGTCACCGAAGAGCTCTAAGAACATTACCAGGAGCCAGAATGGAACTGAACCAGACCTAAGAGGCACCTCTAAAGAACACTGAGAAGAGCGAGCCCCAGACTGGAGCCGAAAGGCCTGGTCCCAGCACCAGTTCTGTGGGCAGAACCGAGCTACCTGCCAGCTAACATCTGTGGGGCCCTCCCTACCACACACCTATTACTCTCTCCTATAAACCCTGGAAACGAAATCTATTTGCCTCTCTTCTCCTCCAGTTGGATCATCAGTGAACAGAACAGCTGAAGGGAGACTCCACTTGGGACTTCCAGTCCAGCTGGTGGGCTACACACACACACTCTGCAATCTTCCTTTTACACCCCGTGCCAGAGACAGCAGAGAACATTTCTGATGTAGCCACGCCGGAGCACAGCAAGGACACTGTATGCGCCGGCAGCTAAGGAAGCCCTGAAGAACACAGGCAGCGCTGAGACATGCATGGGAGCCCTGAAGAGTACAGGCAGCGCCGAGACATGCATGGGAGCCCTGAAGAACACAGGCAGCACCGAGACAGGCATGGGAGCCCTGAAGAGTACAAGCAGCACTGAGACATGCATGGGAGCCCTGAAGAACACAGGCAGCACTGAGACAGGCATGGGAGCCCTGAAGAGTACAGACAGCGCCGAGACATGCATGGGAGCCCTGAAGAACACAGGCAGCACTGAGACAGGCATGGGAGCCCTGAAGAGTACAAGCAGCACTGAGACATGCATGGGAGCCCTGAAGAACACAGGCAGCACCGAGACAGGCATGGGAGCCCTGAAGAGTACAAGCAGCACTGAGACATGCATGGGAGCCCTGAAGAACACAGGCAGTGCCGAGACATGCATGGGAGCCCTGAAGAACACAGGCAGCGCTGAGACATGCATGGGAGCCCTGAAGAGTACAGGCAGCGCTGAGACATGCATGGGAGCCCTGAAGAGTACAGGCAGCGCTGAGACAGGCATGGGAGCCCTGAAGAACACAGGCAGCACTTAGATGCATGGGAACGCGAGAGGGGACTGCCTTGTTCAAGAGCCTTCGGGTCTTTTAAAAACTGGTAGTGATCTGGTTTAGTTGGCCTCCAGCAACCTGGATAATTTTGAAGATTATAAAATTATAATTTTTCATTAACATAGTCAAAGTTTGAAACATACAGGTTGACCCTTCTAAAAATACTTCTTGAGGTGATAAATTATTCTTAGGAACTGATTCAGACTGCAGAATGTCCGCCTGCCTAGTGCTGCCCATGGGCGACTCCTGCAGCTGCTCCTGCACTTCCCCGTCAGCATCACCAGGAAGATGAGAGAGGAAAGCATCTGCAGAAAGTCAAACACCACGAGAAACAAATTCAACAATGAAGACGAATTTACTTAAGAAAGACAAATCAATAAAACAATCAAAACCAAGATTTTAAAATAAGTACAATTATGTATACTTGAAAATTGCTAAGAGTAGATCTTAAGAGTTCTTATCACACCAAAAAAAGTAACCAAGTGGTAGCTGCTTTAACTAACCTTATTGTCATAATCATTTCGCAATATATACAAATATAAAATCATCATGTTGTATATCTTAAACTTACACAATGTTATATGACAATATATCTCAATAAAGCTGCAAAAAATTGAAGTAAGTATAATTACTATCTGCAGAAAGATAAGACAAGATTATTGCATCTATAAAACAAGATCAGACAATTACAAAACAAGAGCACTTGGTTACTAAAAACAATTCGAAATCTTGAAAAGGAAACTATAGAATTCAGTCTAAAGAAAACTATAAAGTCAGTCACAGAAAACAAATTCAACATCTATCTATCTAACAGAAGTTCCAGGAAAAGGACGCAGAAAGAATAGAGAGTAGAGAGAATATATTTAAAAAGTAAACAACTGAACATTAAGATACACTCCTAAAAACTAGCAGAGAGAAAACACATCCCCTACAGAGGAGTGAGATCCATTGCTGCTTTTCATCAGCAACCCTGGATGCAAGACAGCAGAGACCTCTCTCCAAGCTGAAACCAATCCATTCCCTTCAAATGGCCTTTCCGCTATTTAGAATCCACGCCTTAGAGCCCTTTTCTTCCCAATACCCAACACCTCGCAGATGTCACCTGAAGTTGCTCCTGACAGGACCCAGAGTGGCTGGTCCAGGGGTCCAGTGAGTTCAGCACAGGCCCTGGGTATACCAGAAGCACAGAAGGGATTTTAATTCCTAGCTGCTAAAAGCTGAGGTCCTATTTCTGGAGTAATCACATGCTCATTCAGACAAGAGCTGTTCTCCAAAAGCAACGTTAATAAGGAAAAAAACAGACATTCTGGTTAGGGGCAGGAAAGATGTAATCAAATCCAAAGTTAACCTGTGACCATCAATTTGGAAGCGGTGTGCCCCCAAAGACCAGATTCATCACATAGAACACTATAACTACCAACAAACTTCAAGAATGCAGAACTGCGAGCAAGAAAAGGAGCCAGGAGTCAAGTTTATTACCCCTCAGCCCCACTAACCCTCTTCAGAGCTGCAGTTATAAAGGAGGGGCAACTTCCCCAGTAGCTCAGTGGTCAGGACTCGACTCTCACTGCCATGGCTCTGGGCTCAACCCCCATTCCGGGAACCAATATGCCGCAGGCTGCACAGTGCAGCCAAAAAGCAAAAGGGGTGAGGGGGAGGGGGTGGAAATCAGATACAACCCTTACTGAGCATCTGTTACATTTGAGTTCCTGGAGTAAGGACTGAACAGATATCATATCATTTAATCCTCTCAACAATGATAATTCAAAAACTAAGGTTTAGAGAAGAGGAGCAACCTGCCTGAGGTCACACAGTCAGCAAGAGACGGAGCCAAGATTTCAACTCTGTACCCATACTCTCTCCACCACTGCTTTCAGTAATTCGCCAAACACCTGGAATTGGTCTCCTCCTCCTCCTGTCTCGGTCCACATCTCTGGGACTGAGCAAAAACTATCTCCAAAAATAAAGACAGCTGGGTCAGGAATTAGAACTGTTAAATGCCCAACCTGCAGGCTTCCATCTGAGCAAGGCACCTCGCACTCTGGGTCTCAGGTCCCTTATCTGCCCCCAGGCAGCACTCAACATTTTCAGGCCCAGAAGCAGGATCCATCCAAGTGCCATTCACGTGTGCCTCTCCAGTCGCCCCAATTAGACAGCTGTGCAGCTCAGCCCTGGACAGATGGGGTTGTCAAAAGCAAAAGCAGAGTCCCGAAGTGGCCCCTCTGGAGCCTCCTGGTGGCTCCTGAGCCCCCTGGGGCAGTACGTAAGCCCCTTCCCCGTACCTGGCAATATCTCTGGCGATCTGCTCGTTGGGACAGTTGACAAAAACAATGGAGTACGTGCCGGACACATAGCTGCCAGTGAGAACGGAAAGGAACTGCAGGCTGAGGGTCCTGAGCACAGGGTATGTCAGGAGAGAGGCTGTCAGGATCTGCACAGCAGGAAAAGAAAAGCACAGATCAGCAGAGGCGTGGCCAGCTCACCACCGGCAATCTCGGGCAGACTGGAACCAGCGCGGGGCAATGTGATTTTATCCCCATTTCCCACCCACAAAATAATTCCTAGGATCTGCATTGAGCTTTAGTGCTTAATGTTTTCATGCCTAGATTATTTTCCTCTGCATTTTTCAAATGGTTTAAAAAAAGGCTTAAAAATTAAGACACTTGCTCAAAGTCACACAGCTTTGGGAATCCCCTGGTGATCCAGTGGTCAGGATTCTGCGCTTTCACTTCCAGGGCCCAGGTTTGATCCCTGGTTGGGGAACTAAGACCCTGTGAGACCAAAAAAGCCATGCAGCATGGCCACACACATACACAAATCACACAGCTTTTAGTTGGTGAAGCCAAGAATAGGAGTGAAGCCTGGATAACTTGAAATCCATTCCCATTGCAAAAGACTGCTACTACAGGTAATACCAACTGGCATCCACGGAACTGCTGTCATCCTGTGGAGATTATGACTGACAATAAACTCCTGTATCTGTTGATGTAACTGTTGCTGCTGCTGCTGCTAAGTCGCTTCAGTCGTCTCCGACTCTGTGCGACCCCACAGACGGAAGCCCACCAGGCTCCCCGTCCCTGGGATTCTCCAGGCAAGAACACTGGAGTGGGTTGCCATTTCCTTCTCCAATGCAGGAAAGTGAAAAGGGAAAGGGAAGTCGCTCAGTCATGTCCGACTCTTCACGACCCCATGGACTGCAGCCCACCAGGCTCCTCCATCCATGGGATTTTCCAGGCAAGAGTACTGGAGTGGGGTGCCATTGCCTTCTCCAGATGTAACTGTTAGGGAGTTAATGTCACCGCCATCCAATTGTGTACATGCCAGGTACTGTGGAGAGTCCAGTGGAAAAGGAAGCCTAATTCTACAGCAATGGGGCCGGTGCTACTCTGACAGACAACCGGTGGCGGGGGAGGCCCAAAAGGAAGGCGCCGCCTCTTGGGGGCAGGAGAGGCTTTGAAGAGAAGGGACCATCCAACTTGGAGCTGAAATAATAGGTAGGACTGAAAAAGAAGACACGCTTAGTATGTACAAACTCAAGAGGTATTTGGGGACAGATGAATTATCCAGACTGCATGGGTCTTAGTCAGTGGGCATGGAACTGGGAGGAAAAGGGGTCTGGCTAGAGTTATAAAGGGTCAGGCTAAGGAGTGTGGGGTTTGTACTCAAGTGAGGGTGCTTTTGGAGGTTTTTTAAGTAGAAGAGCAATAACATGAGCAGGCTGAGTAGTGTAATGGGAAGGAGGATGGGAGTGATCAGAGTGATTCAAAGGCCAGTACAATGTTGCAGGAAAATATTAAGATCCTGAGCTAAGAAAATGACAGTGATAACAGGAGAGGAAAAGACAGTCAAGATACAATTTTTCTTGCTACTTTAATGACAAAACTTCTAAAATAAGAGGAAATTAAAAGAATTGGAGGACATCTTCCAGGGTTCTTTGCTTGGGGGATACAAAAGAGTCATTAATAGAGATGGAGGCAACTTGCAAGGAGCCCCACCGTGAATCAGGCAAGACTGGACAAGAACACGCTTCTCCCGCCTGCCAGCCCGGGCTCATGTCTCGCTCAAACAAACCTCTGTCCTCCCACTCCTACGTTATCGCCTGGCCCTGCCTGCCTCCTCCTTCTTGGCAGGGCCTGAGTAGCGTTTTTATGTCTTTAGCTTCAGTCTGGGGTGGGCTTCTCATTCCCTCCCACGACCTCCCCCAACACCTCCAGTCCAACATACTAGTCCTCGGAACCAAACCAGTGACCACACAAGAAAAAACAACCAGGGTTTTCAAGAAGTTGTTAATGACAACTCAATTAGATTATATAGGATATAAAAACACAAAGGCACTAAACAGCAGGATTTAAAACCTAGTGTTAGTACAGCTCTCTGCAGCTCAACAAGTTACTTCCTCTCTCTTCTATAAGGGTTACCTAGAAATTGGAGGTTACAACATTTGTGCTGCCTACCTCAGAGTTGCCATGGGCTCAAACAAGATAGGAAAACCAGTTTTTGACCACTAGTCCAATAAAGAAAGGAACCACACTTTGCTCATCACTGTGTCCCCAGGACAGTTCACGGTACACAGCAGCTTCTCAAGAAATAACCTGCAGACTGGTGAATGCGCACACTAGCAAGATGCTGAGATGGAGACTAAACAGTCTTGTAAGTAGGGCTTTTGGGTCATCCACAGAGCTTTTGGCAGTGAATCGGACATACCAGAACACTCTAAGGGGTCAGATACACAACTGTAAGGTGGCTTTCAGCACGGACTCTAAACAAAAGGAGCAATGGTCTGTCCCCCAACCTAAAAAGCCATTCCTAGGGGAGATCTAGGGCATTTCAGCCAGCAGGTATCAGTGGAACACAGAGCTCACAGGATTAAATACAAACTCACCTAAAATGTATTGAAACTTTTGTGTGAACTCACAGTGAAAGAGACACTCAGAGGTAGTCTGGGCACTTGGGTATTACCTAAGACAAGCCTTCATTTAACAGATAAGGTAACTGAGGCAGTTCTGTGACTGAACCAAGACTTAAATCTAAACTCCTGCCTCCCATTCTGGGCTCTCTGAACTGCAAGGAGCATCACTAGGAAGTGACACAGCGGGGTTATTTCAGCTTCACTTAATCTAGTGGCTCTCAGCTTGAGGCAATTTTGCCCCTGCCCCAGGGGACATCTGGTCACATCTAGGGACAATTTTGATGTCATGACTGGGGAGGAAATGCCATTGGTAGAGGCCAGAATTGCTGCTGAACACCTTTCTACTGTACCATCGATCACACTGAAATACAGTGGTTTACATATGTCTCCCTCATTGGATGTGAGCTCATTCATTTCTGTATCCTCAGCACTTCACAAGCCCTGATAAGACGCATGGACTTGGGAAGTGTTTGCGGGCCATCTCAACAAAGAATCAGAAGATATGAAAGGTCAGTTTGGAATCAAAGGTGGACTACAGTACATTACAAAGTGGTATTACATGAATGCAAAATACATATATCAACATATTTCCTAATAGAAACATATTTATTACTGTAAGTTTATAACATTTTCATATTTACATCTTTTCTAAGTTTACACTGTTTCAAAATATTTTATGTATCCTTTCAATTACTTCATTCTGCCTTTTTCCTTTTTTTTTTTTTTGGTACTGGAGTATCTGCCTAACCTTTAAGAGGTTATGGTTTTGTTTTAGTTTTATGGTCACACCCCGAGGCATTCGGGACCTTAGTTCCCCAATCAGGGATCACACCCAACTCCCCTGCACTAGAAGTGGAGTCCTAACCAATGGACCATTGGGGAAGTCCTGAAGAGTTCACAGTTGACTTTACAATCTGTGCTAAGGCAGAAGGGGCCTCAGAAACCCCATAGTATTTCTAAATTTATAACATACCTAGTTTTAAGGAATTTGTAAATACTCTGAAATTAACATTGTGTTTATCTATACACTTTCCTCGGGTGCAAATCCAGAATTTTCACACACCCCCCCAAAGAAAATCTATAGTCCCCCAAAATATTAAGCATCACTGACGTGTGCCAGTTAATTAAGGGCCAGAGAGGGGAAGAAATCACCAGAAAGGTGAGCAGTGGAGCTGGGCTAGACCCCGGGGCTTCGACAGTTCTCCTTTCCATCACCTGGCCCTGCCCCAAAAGGCAGCTACCACCAGCACCACCAACAGACTCTCTGCAGCCACTGCCAACCTTCACGTGTTAAGATACTTCAGAGATGAGACAGCAAAGCCCCCAGAAAAATGACGCGGTAACTGCACTGGGAAGAGGAAAAGAAACTAGCATGGGACCTTTAGATGAGAACGCACCAGGAAACACCCCTCACCACCCCACCCTCCCGGGCAGTACAGCCCAGTCACTCCTCCTCAAAGGCAGGGCAGAAAGGGGTGCTGGTAAGCTTCAGAATCACACCACAATCTCCAGGACACTGGGTGGTGCCCCCAGGGATTTCACCATCCACCCCCTACCTGCCTGCCCCCAGCTCAAAATCCCAGGAGTATACAACACAAATGCCCCTTCTTCCCTCAGTCCCCAGGCTGGAGGTTTAGAGGCGAGAGGATTCACAGCATCATACTGTGGAACACTCACCAAGAGGCATATAAAGATAGAGGGCCGAGTGGAGCCTGGCAGAGGGCACCGTGAGCCTAGCCTGTCCATGGCGTCGCTGGTGACTGAGCCAGCACAGGCTATGGGAACTGCAGCCTGAGGGAAAGTCGCTGGCGGACGGATGGGCTCCAAGGGCCTGAGCCCCTCTCCTCTTACCACCTGCTGCCTGCCCCACTGCCCGGCCAGGTCCCAGCCAGGCTGGCTGGAAGGAGAGGGTGGAGGGGGCGGGGAAAGAGCGACTCATTTTTCACTGGGCAACTCTCTAGAAACATATAACCCAAACAGCCTGTGCAAACCTCCAACCCCTGCAAAAAAAAAATACTAATTTTCCCTCCCCATTCTCACATATACCAAAAACCATAAAATTCCCTGAGGTATACAGATTAAAGCTTCTTAGATATATAAAACCTTCAGAAACCATAGCCCACAAACACAAATACACAAAACTCTTCCACTGAGGCCCATCCCACCAAAAAAATAATAAAAACAAACCCAAATAAATGAAGCCCACATGTGGCTGACTTCATGTCCCCCAACAGCATTTTAATCCTCCCTGGTTTAAAACAAACACTCCTGCTGCTGACCGCTCTCCCTGTAAACCCACCCATCTTTCAAGGCCAGCTGATCAGTGCAGCCTTTACCAAGGTTAATCCCAAGGTCCCACTTCCCCTAAGGCACTCTGTCCACACTTCCGAGGCAGCATTCAACGTCAGCTGCTAAAACAAACTCAAAAGCAGGAAGCTCATGACTGTTACCCTTTGGGGACGCAGAGTCCACTGCTGTCCGGGTTTCCAAGTTTTTAATCCAGCTTCTTAATGTGAAACTTCTTAATTTTTAAATGACCACACTGCTGGTAAGACCCTAAGTAAATTTTTAAGCCGAGGAAAGCTACTTTTCATCTTGACTGTAGTGGTGATTACACAAACATTAAAAAATTCAACAAATTGTACACTTAAATTGGTAAATTGTATTCTATGTAAATAGTACCCTAAACAAAGCAGGTGGGGAGGGGAATGCTGAAAACCAATTAGGAATTGTTTTAAACTGGGCAGACAAAACAAAACCTACCTGGTTCCCAAACTGTCGGGCAAGCTGCCAGTTCACAGCTTCTGTGTTTAACTACCTGTTTACCCGTCTGCCTTATTCCTTGGGACTATTATTCTTAAAAGGCCTGATAGCACTTTCTAGCAAAGTGCCTGACAAAGCCAGCTGTAGCCCTAGTTCTATCATTTATGATGGCTGTGTAGACTCAGGCAAATTACTTAACCTCTCTGAGCTTTGGGGGCTTTTTTTTTGGTAAAGAAAGAGCTAATACCTCTTTCATAGATCTAAAGTGAAGATTAACAGAAGATAAATGTAAGAGTGTTTTATAAAATATAAGACCACGTCAGCATTTCAAGAGCCTTCTCATGCCACTACCAAATAAGATTAACTCAGAAAATCTCCAGTTGTGATTGAAGAACTTAGCATGTATGAAAGAAACAGGATTATAAAAAATGAGGCTGAGTGGTCCTTAAAAAAACCCTTTATATTCAAAGTCCACTAACATAAATCAAGACTGTGATCTTTTAAATCCGTTATATTAATAGGAAAGGTCACTGTTAATGACCATTTTACCTTAGATCCTGAGATGATGTCCCAGAATTTAGCACAGGTTCCTGCACAGATTATGTTCAATAAATATTTGTTGAATGACTAAATGATATGGATGTGTGGCTGGTGATGACAAGGATGGTCATGATGAAGGTGATGCTGGGGCAAAGGATGGCAAGGGATGAACTGCTATCTGGAAGAAACCACCTCTGGATTCTCTTCTTTCTGCAACTCAGGCACCTCTACTCTCTTCAGAGTCAATTCCAAGGTCAGATTCCAAACGTCCAATTCTGCATTTATGAACTTGGCAGATCGTTCAGATCTAGTAAGAGCCTCAGTGCCCCTGCCTGAGATCACAGGCTCTTCTGGAGGCATCTTGCCTTCTCTCTTTCTTTCCTCCTCCTTACTGGATTCAGAGGTGAACTCAGACTCTTCAGAGTCAGAGTCTATACCCGTCTCTTTCATCCGCAATATTGTCTGTATCTTCCTTCTCTTTCTTCAGCAACTCTACTTTATTTTGAAAGTTCTTCTGCACCTCTTCTATAGGTATACAATTTATTGAAGTCTCTTTTTTAAAGGCCAAACCTCGATCCAGGAAAGAATCCATATCAATCGCAGCACGGATGCAGTCTGACACCTGGTGTAGGACAGCATTGTTTCCTTAGGTTCATCTTTATCTTTGGTTCCAAAGATTTGCCTTCTTCCTCTCAAGGTACAGACGTGTATCTATCATCTCAAGATACAGACTCTCTGTTACTGCCAAAGCTTGAGACTTAAGTTTCATATTGATGAATTTAAAGCCCATCCAATTTGCAGACTATGAATTTTTTTTCAGCTTCTTCTTTAGCTCCAGGGAAACATGCATACATAGCAAAGCTTCCACCAAGCTTTATCAAGAGCATCTGGTTTATCATCCATCACCTCTTTTATTACCAAAGTGCCAGCAATGCTGAATTGTTGCCACGTTTCTTTTAAAGTGAGCAAAGGTTTTTTGTTTTTTTTTTCCAATACCATGGGCAAAATGGTCAAACATATGCTTGGTGTACCCCATGAATGCTTCAATTACACTCTGATCCAAAGGCTAAAGATAGCTAGTGCGTTCCAGACAGAGAAACATAGTAACAACGTTGGGATGAGCAAGGAATAATGAGTCTGGGTGATTGGGAACACTATTAGCCTACTCTGAAGGCAAGATTTGGGGGAGTTAAACAATTTCAGGCTCAAAGAATAAAACAATTAAGGAGCCAATCCAAAATGAGGGTAGCTGTTAACGATAAGATTAGTGATGGCCAGAAAAACAAGAAAGCATATCTTTTTTCATGAAACAAGTGGAATTTGGGGTCTTTGTCACCTGCGGCACTGGCACGAAATGTAAGGGAAATCCTATCCTTGGCGTCCTCTAAGTTTCCCGGATTTCTGTCTTTTCCCCCAAAAGTACACAAAGGCAAGCACTTCCAAAGCAGGCTCATTTCCTTGATGGTGAAGACCTATTGAGGTTAAAGCCTCTAGCTCTGATCAGTTTCTAGAGTTGCTTGGAATACGTGGGTGGTGACTGGGTATTTAACGGATCTTCCATCAAACTCGAATTTCGCAGTCTATAGTAATTTCTAAACTCAAACCACCCCTTGCTCGCGTGAAAACTCATCTGGGTTGTCCTTGCCAGTGGTTTCCACAGTTGCAAGTAAACCTGTTTGGCCTGGCTGCAGACAGCCTTTAGCGATCGCCGCCCCCCACCCCGCCCCCAATCCTAGACCCAAAAGATTAACTGAAGTTTCCATCTTCTCGATGTTTACATCCTTGGGAATGCACAGCACCTAGGAGCAGACGCGCGAAAAACTCTCCATGCTGGCCCCGACGGCCTTCTCGTTTTGCGTAAGGGTGTGCACGGCCCCACGTCGGTGTTACTCACGCCTTCTTACAGCTTCTCGAGAATTTTCATCTTCCAGAGACCTGACCCTTCGCCTCCTCTTAATACGTGTTTGGCCGGGAAGCAGGATGTTCACCGCCTCCGCTCCACCCTGGCGGCCTAAGCCTCCACCACAGCCTGGTTTTAGAGCCAGGGGGCCGATGACAAGGCCGTTTAACCTTTGGTTCGTTCTCATTCTCACCACTCCGCTTGCCGCACACTGACCCAGCCTTCGCTCTCAGTGCGACAGAAGCAACCAGACCAGACACTCGGGCCCACTGAGTGGCACCCATGATGACGCACAGCTGCCACCCCGTAACTAGCAGCGACCCCAGTGAGCCCCGGTATCGCGAGGCTTGGCAGCTCCCGAACGCGCGCGGCCCGGCAGCTGAGCAATGCTATTGGTGCGGCCGGGGCGATTTGGGCTCAGCCAAAACTCAAGGGAAGGGAGGCTGCGCCCGGCAGATCTCGCGAGGCTCGAAGAAGCGCCCCGCGAACCAGGAGCGGGGCGGGCTGACTGGCGAACCCTGGCGGGAGGGGGCATCATGGCGGCCCAGGCGCTGGCGCTGCTGAGGGAGGTTTCGCGGCTGGAGGCGCCGCTGGAGGAGCTGCGCGCTCTGCAGTCGCTGCTGCAGTCGGTGCCGCTCAGCGAGCTCCGCGAACAAGCGGCGGAACTGCGCCTTGGGCCGCTCTTCTCCCTCCTCAACGAGAACCATCGGTGAGAGGACCCTGCAGCTTGAGCGGGGGAGAATGACACCCCCAAGTATGGAGCCGGGGATGGGGGGTGGTGACGGGGGAGGCTTTTCCCAGTCTCAGTGAAGGCTGAAAATAGATGAAATTTCAGAGAGGAAGGATCCAGCGCTGAGAGGCAAGAGACGGGGTTCAAGTCCAGGCTCTGAGGTGTGCCCCTGAGCGTCGTTTGGACTCGCTGCCTTCATCCTTGAAATAGGAGGCGAAACGCAAGGTGCCTATCTATAGGGAGGGCTCCTCCAACGCGTATCCAAGTCCTTGACTTTTTCTCTCCTCTTTAGCAGAGGTCCTATCCTGGCGGCTTGGTAGGCTCTGTCGATATTTTAAATTCACGTACCCTTGATCCAGTAATTCTTGTTACAGAAATTAACGTGCAGGTATACTCACACACAAAATGTACTGTATCTACAGGTTTATTCACAACAGAAGTTGACAGCAAAAAGCAAACAACTAGGAACAACCTGAATATCTATTAAAAGGAGATTCTTAAATTATGACATATGACATGGAACAGTATGCAGCTGTTAGAAAAATTGAGTAGATACATCTATCTCTCTATATACATGGACATAGATCCCTAATATATATTGCTGAATGAAAAAATTGTTGGAGTTTATAAATCCATTATATGTAATTTTTAAAAAAGAATTACAACCCTCTCACACCCACATGAACACTGGCCAGTGTAACATTAGAAATATCTGAAAGGTACATCAGAAGCTATTAATATGGAAATGGAACTTAGCATGGTAGGAAGGCATTTTACTTTTAATTTTATGTACATCTGTAGTATTTGATTTTTAAATGCTTTGTATTTGATCATCTGATAACCTAAAAGACTTAAAATGTTTGTGATCCAGAAATTTAAAAGTGACCTTCTTTCTTGAAAAGATAATGAATCACTGAGTCAAGACTGGATGATTTCAGAGGACTTTTTTGGCTCTGACCTTCTAAGAGGTCTCTCTTTTTCATTTGTGTTATCCTTCCATTAATTCTGTTAGTCAACATCATTTAGACCTGCTTATTAAATCCCTCTTATATGTCCGTTTTATTTCAGGCCCTCGTGTTCTCCCTCTTGCTAGACCTGTTGCCTTAGTTTGGTTTCTCAGTATCCCTGAGTTTACTTTTCTGGTGTGTTCTTCCAATGTTGCAACCACGGTGAACTTCTCAGGTTGTTTGACTCCCAGCTTTTCCATGGTTTCCCAGTGCCTTTGGTGTAAAAGTAGGACTTGTCAGTCTTGGATCTGGACCCCTACAGTTTATTTTCACCCTGCTTTTCCAGCCTCATCACTTTTCTCCACTCTACACATATTTCACCTGCTGCAGCTACCGTGTGGCGCTAATTACGTTTCCTTAAGCATGACTTGGCACTTTTCTAACTTTGTTTATGCCAGTCGTACTAACGGAAATACCTTCTTTCCTTCTCTCCAAATCTGTCCATCTTTTAGGGCCCAGATGAAGTGCCTTCCCCTCCAAAAAGTCTTTCTTGGTCACTCCAGTTATAGTGACAGATCTCAGATCTCCTTAAGGACATTATGATTATTTCTCTTAAGGATACTTGATATTTTTGTCTTATGTTGTAATTCCATATGTGTTTCATTCTAGTTTGTAAATTCTTTGACGACAGGGGCCATATTTTGTTCATCTCTGCATCCCTCCTAGGGTGCAGCACATAATATGATATGTGCCAAATAAAAGATGCATAAATTTTAGACAGCCCAACTAGTCCAGCCACTTTATATCATAGATGAAGAGATTTTCACTGGTCACACTGTAAGTTAACACCAGGAATGCAAATGGGACTGAAATGAAGTGGAGTTTGAAGAATAAGGTCTTCGGGGAAGGTAGTTTGCTGGAAGGAACAGTACTCTAGAAAACAGTGTCACTGGAAATTGGGTAGTAGATACCAAGTGCAACTGGTGGGAATAACTCTCTGTATATTGACTTGGCAATCTCTAGATATTTTTCTGTTTCTCTGGGCTATATATTGCTTCAGGATCTTTTCTCAGTTCAGTTCAGTTGCTCAGTCATGTCTGACCCATGGACTGCAGCACACTAGGCTTCCCTGTCCATCACCAACTCCCGGGGCTTGCTCAGACTCATGTCCATTGAGTTGGTGATGCCATCCAACCATCTCATCCTCTGTTGTCCCCTTCTCCCACCTTCAATCTTTCCCATTATCAGGGTCTTTTCCAGTGAGTCAGTTCTTCATATCAGATAGCCAAAAGAGTGCAGCTTCAGCATCAGTCCTTCCAATGAATATTTAGGACTCATTTCCTTTAGGATGGACTGGTTGGATCTCCTTGCAGTCCACGGAACTCTCAAGAGTATTCTCCAACACCACAGATCAAAAGCATCAGTTCTTCCGTGTTCAGCTTTTTTTATAGTCCAACTCTCACATTCATACATGACTGCTAGAAAAACCATAGCTTTGATCAGATCGACTTTTGTCGGCAAACTAATGTCTCTGATTTTTAATATGCTGTCTAGGTTTGTCATAGCTTTTCTTCCAAGGAGCAAGCGTCTTTTAATTTCATGGCTGCAGTCACCATCTGCAGTGATTTTGGAGCCCAAGAAAATAAAGTCTGTCACTGTTTCCATTGTTCCCCCTCTGTTTGCCAGGAAGTGATGGGACCGGATGCTATGATCTTAGTTTTTTTAATGTTGAGTTTTAAGCCAACCTTTTCACTCTCCTCTTTCACTTTCATCAACAGGTTTTTTAGTTCCTTTTCACTTTCTGCCATAAGGGTAGTGTCATCTGTATATCTGAGATTATTGATATTTCTCCCATCAATCTTGATTCCAGCTGGTGCTTCATCCAGCCAGGCATTCCTCATGATATACTCTGCATGTACTCATCTCATACTCTATCAAAGTAATGCTCAAAATTCTCTAAGCCAGGCTTCAACAGTACATGAACCATGAACTTCCAGATGTTCAAGCTGCATTTAGAAAAGACAGAGGAACCAGAGATCAAATTGCAAACATCTGCTGCATCATCGAAAAAGCAAGAGAGTTCCAGAAAAACATCTACTTCTGCCTTATTGACTATGCCAAAGCCTTTGACTGTGTGGATCAAAACAAACTGTGGAAAATTCTTCAAGAGATGGGAATACCAGACCATCTGACCTGCCTCCTGAGAAATCTATATGCAGGTCAGGAAGCAACAGTTAAAACTGGACATGGAACAACAGACTGGTTCCAAATAGGAAAAGGAGTACGTCAAGGCTGTATATTGTCACCCTGCTTTTTTAACTTATATGCAGAGTACATCATGAGAAACGCTGGGCTGGAAGAAGCATAAGCTGGAATCAAGATTGCTGGGAGAAATATCAATAACCTTAATATGCAGATGACACCACCCTTATGGCAGAAAGCAAAGAGGAACTAAAGAGCCTATTGATGAAAGTGAGAGAGGAGAGTGAAAAAGCTGACTTAAAGCTCAACATTCAGAAAACTAAGATCATGGCATCCGGTCCCATCACTTCATGGCAAATAATGGGGAAACAATGCAAATAGTGACAGACTATTTTTGGGGGCTCCAAAATCACTGCAGATGGTGACTGTAGCCATGAAATTAAAAGATGCTTACTCCTTGGGAGGAAAGTTATGACCAACCTAGATAGCATATTCAAAAGCAGAGACATTACTTTGCCAACAAAGGTCCATCTAGTCAAGGCCATGGTTTTTCCAGTGGTCATGTATGGATGTGAGAGTTGGACTACAAAGAAACCTGAGCACCGAAGAATTGATGCTTTTGAACTGTGGTGTTGGAGAAGACTCTTGAGAGTCCCTTGGACTGCAAGCAGATCCAACCAGTCTATCCTAAAGGAAATCAGTCCTGAATATTCATTGGAAGAACTGATGCTGAAGCTGAAACTCTAATACTTTGGCCACCTTATGCAAAGAACTGACTCATCGAAAAAGATCCTGATGCTGGGAAAGATTGAAGGCATGAGGAAAAGGGGACAACAGAGGATGAGGTGGTTGGATGACATCACGGACTCAATGGACATGAGTTTGAGAAAGCTCCGGGAGTTGGTGATGGACAGGGAAGCCTAGTGTGCTGCAGTCCATGGGGTCCCAAAGAGTCAGACACAACTGAGCAACTGAACTGAACTCTGCATATAAGTTAAATAAGCAGAGTGACAGTATACAGCCTTGTCATACTCCTTTCCCAATTTTGAACGAGTCGGTTGTTCCATGTCCGGTTCTAACTGACCACGGGTAAGGTGCTCTGGTAGTCCCATCTCTCTAAGAATTTTCCATTCTTATGTGATCCACACAGTCAGAGGCTTAATCATAGAAACCTGTAGCCATTGGCAATCACTCTATTTCCCCCTCATATCCCTCCTCCAGCCCCTGGCAAGCAGGGTCTATGAACATTGGTGTACGGTTTTTGTGTGGACATACGTTTTGACTTATCTTGAGAATAAAAAAATTACCTACTCTCTTGGGCTTGATTGTGCAAAGTGCAGTCACCAAGTTGAAAGGATATGTTCATTTGCTTTGAATTGCTGTGTGTTGCTGTGCTCAGTCATGTCTGACTCTTTGCGACCCCAAGGACTCTAGCCCTCTAGGCTCCCCTGTCCATGGAATTTTCCAGGCAAAAAAATTGGAGCAGGTCGCCTTTTCCTTCTCCAGGGGATCTTCCCAACCCGGGGACTGAACCCGTGTCTCTTGTGTCCCATGCATTGGCAGGCAGATTCTGTGCCATCTGTGGAGCCGTGTATTACTATATTGCTTAATTCCCTTTTACACAGGCACAGTTTAACTGTATACTCCTGTTAATAGTATATGAGTGCCCATTTATTTGTACGGCCTATTAAGAGACAAGGAAATTACTCGTGAAACACCTCTATCTGCATCTGGTGGTCATCAAGTTCTGCTTAATTTGCCTCCTTAATAGCTCTTGAATCTTTTCCCTCTTCTCCTTTCTCACTGTTACTTCCTCGTTTTTGCTCCTTTATCACCTCTCACCATCAAATAACTTCTAACTGAAAGTTTTTCTCTCAAACTGATGCAGTGATTTCTACAAGTCAGATCTCATTGTGTTCCTTCTCTGCCTTAAAACCACTTAATGGCTTTCCGTTGCTTTCTAGGAAAAGGCTAAATTCCATAGCAGCACGTGAAAGACCTATCAGAGCCCAGCTTCTGTGCATCTTTCCTGTTTCACTTTTTGTCATTCATCCTTCTCCCCACTTCTCTCCCACCCCATCATACCAAGTGACCTGTGGTTCCTTGAATGCATAACACTGTCTCATTCCTTTGTGTGTTCCTTTGTGCTCACACCCCCTTTGCCTGGAACACTTCTCTTAGATAACTCCCATGTTTTCTTAAGTTTCATTTAGGTGTTACCCTCTGGGAGGTCTTCCCTGAACCCCATCTTCTTTGCTGAGCTCCCTCAGCTTCCAGCCCTAACCTTTAGCCTTTATCTACCTGGATTATAGTTGCCTATTTTTCTGTGTCTTCCATTAAATGATCTCCTTGAGATCAGAGAATATATCTTAGCCTTAGCGAGTATATATGTTTTATATATATATATATATATATATATATATATATCCCTTATGGCAGAAAGTGAAGAGGCACTAAAAAGCCTCTTGATGAAAGTGAAAGTAGAGAGTGAAAAAGTTGGCTTAAAGCTCAACATTCAGAAAACGAAGATCATGGCATCCGGTCCCATCACTTCATGGGAAATAGATGGGGAAACAGTGGAAACAGTATCAGACTTTATTTTTCTGGGCTCCAAAATCACTGCAGATGGTGACTGCAGCCATGAAATTAAAAGACGCTTCCTCCTTGGAAGGAAAGTTATGACCAACTTAGATAGCATATTCAAAAGCAGAGACATTACTTTGCCAACAAAGGTCCGTCTAGTCAAGGCTATGGTTTTTCCTGTGGTCATGTATGGATGTGAGAGTTGGACTGTGAAGAAGGCTGAGCGCCAAAGAATTGATGCTTTTGAACTGTGGTGTTGGAGAAGACTCTTGAGAGTCCCTTGGACTGCAAGGAGATCCAACCAGTCCATTCTGAAGGAGATCAGCCCTGGGATTTCTTTGGAGGGAATGATGCTAAAGCTGAAACTCCAGTACTTTGGCCACCTCATGCAAAGGGTTGACTCATTGGAAAAGACTCTGATGCTGGGAGGGATTGGGGGCAAGAGGAGAAGGGGACGATAGAGGCTGAGATGGCTGGATGGCATCACTGACTTGATGGATGTGAGTCTCAGTGAACTCCGGGAGTTCACTGGTGAGGGACAGGGAGGCCTGGCGTGCTGTGATTCATGGGGTCGCAAAGAGTCGGACACGACTGAGCGACTGATCTGATCTGATCTGATACATCCCTAGCACAAACATAGTACATAATAGATACTTAGTAAATGTTGAATAAATTAGTAGAAGTGGTCTTGTCTCTGTGCGGAGGAGAGCCTTATTAAGCGTGGTATCAGATATTAAGGTTGTTCAGTTCAGTCGCTCAGTCGTGTCCAACTCTTTGCGACCCCATGGACTGCAGCACACCAGGCTTCCCTGTCCATCACCAACTCCCGGAGCTTGCTCAAACTCATGTCTATTGAGTCGGTAATTCCATCCAACTATCTCATCCTCTGTCATCCCCTTCTCCTACCTGCAATCTTTCCCAGCATCAGGGTGTTTTCCAGTGAGTCAGGTCTTCACATCAGGTGGCCAAAGGATTGAGCTTCAGCATCAGTCCTTCCAATGAATATTCAGGACTGATTTCCTTTAGCATGAGGTTGTTACTTCCTACCTGGTGGGACAGGAACTGATGAGATCTATGGTGTCTCCTTTAGGGAACAGACTACTTTGTGTGTATCCATTCTGGAGAGATTGCTGCAAGCTTTGGAGCCCGTTCATGTGGCCCGGAACCTCAGGGTTGACCTGCAGAGAGGACTGACTCACCCTAATGATTCTGTAAAAATCCTCACTCTGTCCCAGGTATGAATATTTCACTAGCACGTAATGGAATCAACATTTAGTGACCATCTGCCCTGGGCCAGGCTCTGTGCTGGGTGCCAGAGGCAGAGAGGTGAAGAAAATGCATGCTCTCTCTATCTGTAAGAATTGTCTAGTCTAGTGTGTGTAGCTGATTATAAATGGGGAATGCAAGCTGAAGAGGTTCCAGTAAGCACCATCTGAATCAGTTTTTCGTCAAATATGGAGTTGCTTTTGTCAGACGTTTTACCATATGATGTTAGTATATGGTAAAATGCCTGATACAAAAGCTATTAAATAAAGCCTGTTTCTCTCCTCCAAGGAGCCCCAAGTCTTAAAAAAAAGATTGCCATGGTAAGTCTTACTACAGTGGCATGAATGAAGTACTATTATAAAGGTCACTATTCCAACAAACTGACAGTAACTCTTACCAGCCTAGTAACCAAACTTGCTGCTGTTTGGGTGAAGAGCTGCTGCTGAGGATTATCGTGAAGGGACAGAAGCTGAGCCGTTAGTTATCCAAGAGATGTTCAGTTACTGTTTGTTCTTTTTTCCTCTAAAGTATTTATTCAGGAAAAGGGGAAGGTATCAAGTTACCCATTAACCATTTCCTTGCAGACACTCTGGCTTTACCTATTTAAGTTTCATTTAATCCTTATTATGATCCTGCAGCTAATTGTTGCATTCCTATTTGACAGACAAAAAGTTAGGCTCAAAGAAGTTATTTAATCTGCTCTCTCGATTAACCACTGAAAGCCGACAGAACTCGGATTTGTACTGTGTTCACTCACTGAGGCGTCTCAAACCTCAACTCGCCTGTTTTGCTTTTTTCTTTCAAAGATGTGACTGTGCCATCTGTGTGTTTGACTTTAATGAATCTGAGTCATTTGGAATTTTTAATGACTCATGGCTATAGTCAGTAACTCCTAAAATAACTGTACACTAAGGAAATTTGACTGTCATGTGTTTCCATGTTGCCCAGCCTTGGAAGAGTATTTCTGATTGTTTTTTTCCTTTCAGGTTGGAAGGATTGTTGAAAATTCTGATGCTGTTACTGAGATTCTAAATAATGCTGAATTACTGAAACAAATTGTTTATTGTATTGGTGGAGAGAATCTGTCAGTAGCTAAAACGGTGAGTCAGCTACATGCAGTGACGATGTCCTAAAAAACAGAAAGGCCTTCTGGATTGAGAGGTGAAGGTTTAGAATTAATGATTTGTGTAACTGAATTTGCAACCTCGTATCGATGGGATCAAATAAATAAATGGTTGTCAAAAAAAAAAAAAAGCTAGTAAACCCCTTTTATTTCTAGAATACACATGTCTAAATTATCCATCAGAGAGCTTACATAAGTTATTTGGGTTGCTTGACAGGAAACTGTTTCTATTTTCTATTGAAAATACAGTGTATCTTTTCCAATGATAAGTAATTATACGTAAAATGTAGTGAATGCTCCTTGGATAAGGTGCATTCCATACACTAATTTTCACTTCAATCTTAGGAAGTAGAAAATACAGTTTGGCATTTTGACTACTTAAGAGATATTTTCTTTCCTTATAAGGCCATTAAATCCCTGTCAAGAATATCACTGACCCAAGCTGGACTGGAGGCTTTATTTGAAAGTAATCTGCTGGATGATTTGAAAAGTGTCATGAAAACAAATGACATTGTTCGGTATAGAGTGTATGAGGTAAGACTAAAAGCATACTCTCTGGTGCCTGTAGTTCAGAATGCGGTAGGGCTGACATAAAAAGGCAAGGTGGCTCATTTGACATGTATTTATTGAGTCTATAGTCTGTGTTAGGTCCTATACTAGGCGCTAGCAATGTAGAGGTGAACTCCCAGCCTAGTGTGTGAGACAGTCACATAAAAAATATTTACATCGCCTGCAATGTTGGAGACCTGGGTTCTATCCCTGGGTTGGGA
Source organism: Bos javanicus (assembly GCF_032452875.1). Taxonomy (NCBI): domain Eukaryota; kingdom Metazoa; phylum Chordata; class Mammalia; order Artiodactyla; family Bovidae; genus Bos; species Bos javanicus. Next base: position 110,848,224 of record NC_083875.1, on the reverse strand, counting down.
AGATCCCCTGGAGAAGGGAAAGGCTACCCACTCCAGTATTCTGGCCTGGAGAATTCCATGGACTGTATAGTCCATGGGTCACAAAGAGTCGGACACGACTGAGCATCTTTCACTTTCACTAAGTACTATTGATATGATAGAGGAGATACCTTTGAAATTACACTTTGAAAAAATTAGTGTACTAGTGGTAATAAGAAGAAGCTTTGCACTGAGCAGTGTGCTAAATCCTCTCATCTATATTGTCTTCAATTCTCACAGTAAACTCTATACTTCATTATCATTAATCTCGCTATTAATGGAGTCATTTACCCAAGACCATTCAGTTAGTAGACTGTGTATTCAAAATGAACCTTCTGTAGTCTAACTCCCTCTTCAGAACAGTCTTTGCATGTCTTAACAGGTAAGAATCTTAGTTTTCCTTCTTTTTATATAGCCATTTCTTCTTGGTGTCCTGAGTCCTTAACCTCTATTGAACTTTTAATTGTTGGGGTTTGTGAAGGCAAGCTAGGCTGTGCCCATGTTCAAAACAAAGCCCTGATTCTGTCCATTCACCTCAGACACACAGCAGCAACAAATCAACCCTGTCTCACAGTCCACACAGCTGGATGTTGGACCTCCAGCTCATTCTCTGAGGCCATCTCCTCCATACCACATATCCATTCAGTCATCACACTGCGTCAGTTTTAGTCAAACCCATGCACTTCTCTTCGTTGGTGTAGCTGCCACAGCCCCGGTCTTAAGCTCTCAGTGTCTGTCACCTGGAGCACTGGATTTTCACCCAAACAGGTCTGCCGGTTTGTTTTGTCACTGCTAGTCTGTTGCCACGTGTAGTCAGAATGACCTTTTAAAAGTCGAAATCCGATTCTGTCGTGCCTCTGCTTAAAACCCTTGGTGTCCTAGATCTCTCGCTGAGCGCTCAGAACATGCTTATTGAATGAGTAAGGGAATTACTGACGGATAGAATACATGAACGAATGAATGATTTTTACAATCTGTTTGTTGTTACCGACAGGGGCTTTTGTCCCAATTAATGGTTTCTTTTTGAAAAAGTCAAGATATGCCCAGGTATATGGAGTGTTTCTGTGCCAGAGTAATTTCTTATGAGTTCAACAAAGTTGTCCTACTTGTGGAGACAAATTACGGATTTTTAAAAATTCGGTTGTATTAAGTATAGATGTAATTTGTGCCAGTGTATAATATACTTCCTAGCCCTGCATTTAACTTAAATGCCATCTAACAAACAAGTTTGGTGCTCTTTTCACCTTTCTGCCTTTTCTGTTCTTTCTCTCAGCTGATTGTGGAGATCTCTTCTGTGTCACCAGAGTCTCTGAACTGCTGTACCACCAGTGGGTTGGTAACCCAGCTCCTCCGAGAACTGACTGGTGAGGATGTGCTGGTCAGGTATGTTGATGGAGGAAGTTCTTAAAGCAGAATGTCCTCTTCTGGAGGGCCAGGAGACAACCTCAGGACTTAGCATGACCTCCCCTGCCTGGATCCTATGCTCAGGTTGCAGTCTCCTGACTGATGTATGTCCTGAAGGAGGGGCGTTTAGAACACGGCTGACCTTACGCAATCACAACATACTGGAACTTAGCAAAGCCCTTCATGACAGTTTAGCTCCTTTTGAATGACTGTTCCCTGTCCTTAGGCCTGTGTGCGCTTTAGAAGGTGCCAACCACATGGCAACTGTCATTTTGTATTGCTTAACATGTTAACATGCACATGGGTGTGTGTGTGTGTGTGTGTGTGTGTGTGTGCACGAGCGCGCACGCATATATGGTGGTTCAGTCACTAAGTTGTGTCCCACTCTTTTGTGACCCCATGGACTATAGCCTTCCAGGCTCCTCTGTCCCTGGAATTTCCCAGGCAAGAACACTGGCGTGGGTTGCCATTTCCTTCTCCATGGGATCTTCCTGACCCAGGGACTGAACCTGAGTCTCCTGCATTGATGGGTGAATTCTTAACCACTGTACCACCAGGGAAAGTAAAGTGAAAGTCACTCAGTTGTGTCTGATTCTTGGTAACCCCATGGACTATAGTCCACTAGGCTTCTCTGTCCATTGAATTCTCCAGACAAGAATATTGGAGTGGGTAGCCACATCTTTCTCCAGGGATCTTCCCGACCCAGGGATCAAACCCAGATTTTTTGCATTGCAGGTAGATTCTTTACTGTCTGAGCCACCAGGGAATCCATGTGCATATATATATATTTTGTTTGTTTGTTTGTTTGTTTGTTTGTTTCTTTTGGCCATGCTGTGCAGCTTGTGGCATCTTAGTTACCTGACCAGGGATTGAACCCAGGCCCTAGGCTGTGAAAGTGCTGACTCTTAACTACTGGACTAACAGAGAATTCCCAACACGCATATGTTTTGATATTGTTAAGTAATAGCACTACAGCATGACAGAATAAAACTTGGGACTCTTAAAAATGAGGGAGAGACTTGGTTTGCATGCATCTCTACTACTTAGTAGCTGTTCGACCTTAGATTATTGTAACCTTTCTGGACCTGAGTTTTCCTCATCTCCTTGATGACAACAACATGTATGCCAGCAAATTTGGAAAACTCAGCAGTGGCCACAGGACTGGAAAAGGTCAGTTTTCATTCCAATCCCAAAGAAAGGCAATGCCAAAGAATGCTCAAACTACCCGCACAATTGCACTCATCTCACACGCTAGCAAAGTAATGCCCAAAAATTCTCCAAGCCAGGCTTTAGCAATACGTGAACTATGAACTTCCAGATGTTCAGTTCAGTCACTCAGTCATGTCCGACTCTTTGCGACCCCATGAATTGCAGCACGCCAGGCCTCCCTGTCCATCACCAACTCCCGGAGTTCACTCAAACTCAACATCCATCAAGTCGGTGATGCCATCCAGCCATCTCATCCTCTTTTGTCCCTTTCTCCTCCTGCCCCCAATCCCTCCCAGCATAAGAGTCTTTTCCATTGAGTCAACTCTTTGCGTGAGGTGGCCAAAGTACTGGAGTTTCAGCCTTAGCATCATTCCTTGCAAAGAACAAGCTGGTTTCAAAAAAGGAAGAGGAACCAGAGATCAAATTGCCAACATCTGATGGATCATCGAAAAAGCAAGAGAGTTCCAGAAAAATATCTATTTCTGCCTTATTGACTATGCCAAAGCCTTTGACTGTGTGGATCACAATAAACTGTGAAAAATTCTGAAAGAGATGGGAATACCAGACCACCTGACCTGACTCTTGAGAAACCTGTATGCAGGTCAGGAAGCAACAGTTAAAACTGGACATGGAACAACAGATTGGTTCCAAATAGGAAAAGGAGTACGTCAAGGCTGTATATTGTCACCCTGCTTATTTAACTTATATTCAGACTGCATCATGAGAAATGCTGGGCTGGAGGAAGCACAAGCTGGAATCGAGATTGCCGGGAGAAATATCAATAACCTCAGATATGCAGATGACACTACCCTCATGGCAGAAAGTGAAGAAGAACTAAAGAGCCTCTTGATGAAAGTGAAAGAGGAGAGTGAAAAAGCTGGCTTAAAGCTCAACATTCAGAAAACGAAGATCATGGCATCTGGTCCCATCACTTCATGGCAAATAAATGGGGAAACAGTGGAAACAGTGGCTGAATCTTTGTTTGGGTTCCAGAATCACTGCAGATGGTGACTGCAGCCATGAAATTAAAAGACGCTTACTCCTTGGAAGAAAAGTTATAAACAACCTAGACAGCATATTAAAAAGCAGAGATATTACTTTGTCAACAAAGGTTTGTCTAGTAGTCAAGGCTATGGTTTTTCCAGTGGTCATGTATGGATGTGAGAGTTGGACTATAAAGAAAGCTGATTACCGAAGAATTGATGCTTTTGAACTGTGGTGTTGGAGAAGACTCTTGAGAGTCCCTTGGACTGCAAGGAGATCCAACCAGTCCATCCTAAAGGAGATCAGTCCTGAGTGTTCATTGGAAGGACTGATGTTGAAGCTGAAACTCCAATACCTTGGCTGCCTCATGCGAAGAGCTGACTCATTTGAAAAGACTGATGCTGGGAAAGATTGAGGGCAGGAGGAGAAGGGGACGACAGAGGATGAGATGGTTGGATGGCATCACCGACTCAATGGACATGAGTTTGGGTAGACTCCAGGAGTTGGTGATGGACAGGAAGGCCTGGCGTGCTGCAGTCCATGGGGTCGCAAAGAGTCGGACACGACTGAGTGAACTGAACTGAACTTGATGACAACTCTGTAAATGTTGTCATTTACAACATTAAATGTCAATGACAACTCTGAAAATGAGGATTAAGTGAATTAACCATAGAGACCAGTACAATGGCTGATACAGGCTCTACATTGAGAAATGTTAATTCCAGTTTCTATTCCCAGCTCCCTACTCCTCCCTGAGTCCCCTTTGATATCTGCCAAGTGTTTCCTTGGATAGTCCACAGTTTACCAGTACCTCCTCACTCTTAAACACTTGGTTTGTTTCAAATATTTTGCTATTATAAGAGTACTATAGTTACCTTTGTGTACACAGGACTTTGTTTTCCTTTTCTTAAATGATTTTCTGATTGTCCTTTGTTCTTTAAAGGTGACTGAATTTGTTAAACTCACATGTATAAGCCAGTCCTCAGTTAACCCTGTCTCAAAGCATTGGAGTTACATTGTTTCAGAGCTTTCACAATAAGGAAATTATTTTGTTAAGTTTCTTTAACTTAGTATCAGAGTTAGTGACATAGGAAAAAAACTTGCAAGTAGTCAGTTAATGTACCTTAGGATCAGCTATAAAAATACTTGTTTTAGTTAATTGAGGAAATTCGTTCATGGTTAGGCTTTAAATGATACCAAAGAATTATTTTTTAAATATGTGGTAGAGGTAATTGTGTTAAAAAAAAGTCATGTTTGACATTTCAAAATAAAACACAGGTTTAGAAACTCTTTGAGGAGGGTTGTGTCATAATGGAAACAAGCAGCAGCTGTGGGCCTTGAATCAGAAGAGCTCGGTTTGAGTCATAACTGTCTTGGAAAAACAGTACGATTGTGATTCTGGACAAGTTACAATTTTCTCATCCTTCTGTCCTCATCTGAAAAGGAGATCCAGGATCATTGACCTTTCACATTTGGTGGGAAGAATTAAATAACCTGTATGAAAACAGTTTATAAACTGTCAGTCACATGCAAAACCTTGGCATTTCAGAGCCACCTGTATAGAAATGGTGACATCGCTGGCCTGTACTCATCATGGACGACAGTACCTTGCTCAAGAAGGAGTCATTGATCAGATTTCTAACATAATTGTTGGGGCAGATGCAGACCCTTTCTCTAGCTTCTATTTGCCAGGTAAGAAATACTTGTGGAAATGACAGCCTGTGTTTTGATTCAGAATTAATCTTTGACAGGGGAAGCCAAGAATTGTTTTCTTTAGAGCCAGTTTCCTCTAAATGATGCCCACGGACCCTTAATGAAGTGGAATTTATTGCTCTGGGAGCCACATGCTGCTGATTCTGATTTTCTAGAAATGTTGCTATTTAGAGCATTAGGATGTTTCCCTTGACCCTCAGCCAAAAGAGTCATAAATAAAACTACCAGAATGACATTTAGAGTATGTTTCACAGATTTGTCAAAGCTTGAGTTGAAGTCTTTAATATAGAATTGTTCTAGTCATTCTATTGTAGGACATGGTTGGTTACTTTTTCTTGAGCACGTTCAGAAATTGAAGGTTTATTTTAGAGAGCCTTGCTTATTTCATTGATGAACATCTCTGTTTAAAATTTTCTTCCTGAAAATGACTCCAGACTTGCCTTCCTCTGATTCCACGGGTCCTCGTTCTCTCTTCTCCTTTTTTCCGATGACAGTGCTTCAGTGTTCAGACTCAGATCAGCTGACACCCTGGGTCTCTGTTCCGTCAGGACCCCACAGATCCTTCAGTATCTTCTCGTGGCCTGTCTGATTTCTGGGCAGCACAGCACCATAACCTTTCTCCGCTTTCTGGCCTGAAGGTTGTTACTGTCCTGAGAAAATGTGGGGCCCACAATCTGTGTTGTCTTCTTTCTCTATTAAAATACATTCTTCTAAATATCTTCAGGGTTTGTGAAGTTCTTTGGAAACCTGGCCATAATGGATAGTCCTCAACAGATCTGTGAGCGTTATCCTATCTTTATGGAAAAGGTCTTTGAAATGACAGAAAGTCAAGACCCCACCATGATTGGTGTAGCAGTGGACACGATTGGAATTCTGGGATCCAATGTTGAAGGAAAACAAGTTTTACAGAAAACAGGTTGGTATGACTTGTTTTGGTTTTCTTTAAGGCGCTCTTTTTTTAAAAATAAGAATTATTTGCTGCTATGCTTAAGTTCGTTGTAGAAGCTGCTTTTATAGGACAGTCTTCTTACCATGACCTGCGACTAACCCCTAAAAAGTCTCATAATTATTACTGAATTTTTTTTTAGCTTGGCTGGATCAAATACTGTTTCCCTTCTACATCTTCTTAAGTAGTATTCATGGTACAGAGACTGTAGTCTGGAGTCAGAAAGACTTGGCTTTATGTCCCAGTTCTAACATTGACGTAGCTTTTTCAGCTTCTCGTACTCACTTCACTGCTCGCGGCTTCATTTTCCTCATATATAAAAACAGCATAACAGCTGTTAATATTTCTCAGGGTTGTTCATATTTAATGAAAAGACACGTTTGTTTAATATTTATATGTCAAGGAAGGTAAACAAAAATATGTTACAAGATTTTATGCCAAGAGTGATACTTTCTTGGCACATCCCTGGGTGTCTTGCAGGTACTGTGAATTCCACACACACAAAAGATGCACAACACTGTTAAAGCCCTTGTGAAATAGATGTTAAAAATTATTAGTACATGTGCTGTTGTGTTTCATAGCTAGTGTCCATGTTATATGTCCTTTTCTAGGTGCTTGTACCTGTAACATACAATCCTGCTACAATAGTGCAGAGAACACACTGCTGTCACTCTCATTTTACAGATAAAGTAGCTGAAACTCAGAGAAGTTGAGAAAAGTTTTTCAGATCATTCAGATTGTGGGGCAGCTGCTACTCAAATCCAGGTCCATTGATCCCAGATCTCTGTACTTTTATTGCATTATGAGATCTCATTGTTCACTTAACACCCATTAGGATGGCTATTGTATTGTTGTTTTTTTAAACAAAATGAGTATTGACAAAATACCAAGGATGTGAAAAATGGGAAGCGTGTGCACATCTGGTGGGAATATAGAATGGTGCAGCTGCTGTGGAAACTATGGTGGTTCCTCAGAAAACTAAACCTGGAATTACCATATGACCCAGCGATGCCACTTCTAGGTATATACACCCAAAAGAATTGAGAGCAGGGACTTAAATAGATACACCTGTGCTCATTAATAGCATTGCTCACAGTAACCACAAAGGGTAGAAACAAGGCACTGATGAATGAGCAGATAAACAGACGTGGTGCATACACATCCAAAGGAGAGTCATTCAGTCTTTAAGAGGAATGCAGTTCTGACACCTACTGCAGCACGGGGAACCTTGAAGATACAGTGCTGAGTGAAATAAGCCAGCACAAAAGACAAATTCTGTGTGATTCCACTTACACAGCGTACCTGGAATAGTCAGATCACAGAGACAGAAAGTGGAATAGTGGTTACCAGGGGACATGGGGCAGCGGGGAAAGGGAAGTTGTTATTTAATGAGTGGAGTTTGAGGTGATAATAAAGCTCTAGAGGTGGGTGGGATAATGGTTGCACAACAATGTGAATGTATCCTTTTAAAAATGGATAAAGTGATAAATTTTATGTTACATGTATTTTACCACAATAAAAAGTATCTTGTTTTTCTTCACAGGAACTCGCTTTGAACGCTTGCTCATGAAAATAGGATATCAAGCGAAGAATGCCTCAACAGAGCTCAAGATTAGATGTTTGGATGCGTTGTCATCTCTTTTTTACTTACCAGTAAGTGGTTTGGGAAATTAACAAAGGACAGTGGAATATTTGGGGGAGAATGAATCTGTATAATACTAGTTTACTCTAAATTTCGACCAAATAAATGCCATCTTTCTCACTCTTAGTGAAAGAAGATATCCTTCATTATATGACTAGTGACATTTTTTAAGTTAAAGTGGAATCATAGAGTATTAGAGCTGGAGAGGACCCTAGAGATTGCTTAATCAACCCCATCAAAACAAAATTAAAAAGCAAGCCAAAACAAATCTGGGGAAGTCAGGGCTGTGTTTGGGGAAGAGTGCTCCAGACTTGGCAGAGACCACACAGCTGGTTGATGGCAGGCTGTGATCTGAACCCAGGTCTCCTCACTTCCTAGTGTCTTGAGATTTTCCTTTTGTTTCATGTAGCCTGAGCAGCAGACTGACGACCTCCTGAGGATGACAGAGTCCTGGTTTTCTTCTTTATCTCGGGACCCACTGGAGCTCTTCCGTGGCATCAGTAATCAACCCTTTCCTGAACTACACTGTGCTGCCTTAAAAGTGTTCACGGTAGGCAGCCTCTTCTTTTCCAGAGGCCCTTCTGGGACTCTGCTCCTTCAACACTTGAGTACTTACAGTAAGCCCATAAGTTTCTGCCCCCTGCTGTTAGCGCAGACTAATGAGGGAGACAAATGTGTGAACAGATGGTTTCGGTGAAAGCTATTAGGTGCTGTGGCAAATGTTTGGGATCACAGAATTAACTCCAGATTCCTTACCTGCCATCAAGCAAGCCCTTACTGTCCTAGCCCTGGTCTTCCCACAGCCTAATTTCCTGCCATTCCCTTTTGGTCCTGGATGCTCTGGTGACAAAGAGACTGCTCCCATCATATCTCTGGACCTTCATGTATTCTCTGCTGCTGCTGCTGCTAAGTTGCTTCAGTCGTGTCCGACTCTGTGCGACCCCAGAGACGGCAGCCCACCAGGCTCCCCCGTCCCTGGGATTCTCCAGGCAAGAACACTGGAGTGGGTTGCCATTTCCTTCTCCAATGCATGAAGTAAAAAGTGAAAGTGAAGTCACTCAGTCGTGTCTGACCCTTAGCGACCCCATGGACTGCAGCCCAGCAGGCTCCTCCGTCCACGGGTTTTCCAGGCAGGAGTGCTGGGGTGGGCGCCATCGCCTTCTCCACATTCTCTGCAGGCAGCGCTCTTCCCTGACTCTGCTTGTTAACTTCTATTTATTCTTCCAAGGGCTAGCTCAGATATCTTTTCAGCAAGCTTTGCCCAAACTCATAAGGTTGACTTCAGCAGTGCTGACTTTCCTACTTTGCATTTCCTAATTTATTCAGCAAATATTTATTGAGCTTCTGTGTTAGGTTCTGGGGATGTAACAGTGAACAAAATAGACAAGGCCTTCCTTTCGTGTAGCTCCCTGTCTGTGGAGGGACCTGGGCAGTAAATACATAGTTAATTGTAATAGTTGTGGTGAGGGTTATGCCTCTGTGTTTTATTTATTACACTTGTTGAAAATGTTTATTTGTTGACCTGTTAACAGAGTTTATTGAAAAATAGGAACCATATCTGATTTAACTTTGTAGCTTCAGCACTTACTGTGGTTCCCTGGGCTGGTGGAAATGTGGTAATACGCCCTTTAGTAATCTTATCAATGGCATCTCAGGTAGCATGCTTGGCCTGGAGAGGGAAGGAATAGGAGAGGGGGCGGCCAGACAGGGAAGGCGTCCTCTAGGATGTGAGACAGTCTGCGTCTTGAAGAACACAGAATACCTGCCAGCTTCAAGAATGCAGTTTTTAGACCGTTTCACTCTTGTTAGTAGCCACTGTGATGGGCACTTTGGCTCTTGCACTGGTATTCTTGTTTTAGTCCCTAAGTCGCGTTTGGCTCTTTTGTGACCCCGTGGATTGTAACTCGCCAGGCCCCTCTGTCCATGGGATTCTCCAGGCCAGAAAACTGAAGCGGGTTGCCATTTCTTTTTCTAGGGGATCTTCCCCACCCAGGGATCTAACCCACATCTCCTTCATTGATGGAGCCACCTGGGAAGCCCATTCTCTTTATTGCTTTATTTTCCCCTAGTCTTCTACCTTATGCTTCACTTATTCAGCCATAGTTGTAGAAATAATTTTTGATTTACTGGTTGGGGCAGCTGTTTTTATTTCAAACCCCCCTATCCTCAAATATTGTTGAACAGGCTGATGATTCTCACACTGAAAGGTTTGTTGTGATGCAGAGTCTCAGCCAGCGGCTCTGGGACACAGCCTGAGATCCTCAGTTTCTAACAAGTTCCCAGCTGATGCTGATGCTGATGGGCTGCGGAGCACCTTTTGAAGGGAAGAGACAGGCTGTAAACTTGATTGCTCCTTGTTAAAATATAGTAGTGAGGTTTTAAAAAACATTTTTAATTATAAAAATTGCTTATTATTTACTTTTAAATTTGGAAAAGATTGAGAAGTAGCAGGTTTTTAAAGCACACAGCACACCTGTTTGGTGTGCTTCGTCTCAGTGCTGGTGTCAGCGTTGGTGTTAGAGTCTGTCTGTGTATTGGGGATACGTTGAGACGCACGGTCACACCTTGCTGCCGCGGCCTGACTCACTTCCGCTGCCTCTCGTTCTCAGTGTTTGCACTGTCATGAGTTCAGGGTTTACAAGTGTGTGTGTGATTTCATACTTTTACTGCTTATGCATATATCCTTAAAATACAGTATTTCAAATATTCTTGAACTTTACAAATGCTATCATGCTCTTCATATCATTCTGCAACTTGGTTTTTCTCTTTAGCATTGTTTTTTAAGATTTGTCTGTACTAGAAGAGGCAGTTGGAAAGTCATCAGCATTTCATTGTGTAACCGCAATGTGTCATTCTCCAGTAAATGAAGATTTAGATAGCATCTATCACAAATGATGCTACAATGAACATTCTCGAAAATACACTCTTATGCACGTGAACGAGTTTCTTTAGGGTAGTCTTTTCTTCTCTAGTCTTTAATTTTTCCATCGTTGTAATTATGCCATGTGTGTAATTTGGATCTATTTTTTTCATATAACAGATTTACCTATCTTTATAAACATTATTCTTAATATATACTTAATTTTTAATTTTTTATTGCTAGATACCATAATTTACTAACCCATCTTCCCACTATAAGGGATTTATAGTGTACCTTTCACACTGTAATGAGCATGTTTGTATACAAAACTTTAAAAAATATTTTGAGTATTTTCTTAAGTTAGAGTTTTAGGAGGAATTTACTTAGGTAAAAAGTAACATTTTTAATATTTGTGTTACCAGATTTTTTTCTAAGGTTTGTGCCATTCCATTAACACACCTAACTTCTTAAGGCTCAGAGGAATTGTGTTCTTTTCCCCCTTCCATTTCAGGCCATTGCAAACCAACCCTGGGCTCAGAAGCTTATGTTTAACAGTCCAGGTTTTGTAGAGTATGTGATGGATCGGTCCGTGGAGCATGACAAAGCTTCAAAGGATGCTAAGTATGAACTGGTGAAAGCACTTGCCAATTCCAAGACAATTGCAGAAATCTTTGGGAACCCAAATTACTTGAGGCTCAGAACTTACCTGAGTGAAGGTCCGTACTACGTGAAACCTATTTCCACAACAGCAGTGGAAGGAGCAGAATGACTTCTTCCAGAGCCTAGACCCTTTATTGACCAAAATTTCTCCTAAGGCATTTGACTCCATCTGTATTCTTCAAAACAGAGCTGCTCCCGCCCCCCAGAACTATCATGGAGTGTCTAATGTAACTTTATCACCCACATTTGTTGTCTTTCCGCGTTGAAACTCAATGTAAAACCAGGAAAGCAGGCAGACTTAGTCATAATTGAATCAGATGTTTCTCAGATTCCTTTTACTGCCTTAGTCTCTGCAAGAAGATGGAAGTTTTGTTCTCCTCCCAAAGAAATTTCATGGACTTACTCTCTGTCTTATTTTAAAATTCACTTTAACTAAAATGGAACCAAATTGCTTCTGAATTCTTTTCATCCCTGCCCCCTCACCTTTTTTCGGGTTTTTTTTTGGGGAGAGAGGGTTCCTTTTCTCCCTACTGATTCTACTTTCAAAGTCTTGGATATTTAATGTTCTTTGAAAAACAAGTAATATGCAATCTTAAAATTATGTTCCCTATACTAAGAATAAATTCTTTTAATAAGATCTCTTGATTTTTTGTTACTATTATTCCTTTGAAAAATAAAAAATACATCTTTTGAAGATGTTTCTAGTGTTCCTTGATGCCCTTTTTGCTGTTTATCAATGCATTTTACTCCGTTGTGGTTTTGGGCGGGAGGGAGTGATAACATGCTAAACTGGAAAGGTCCCCAAACTATCATCTTAGTTATTGGTGGTCCTCGTTGTTGAGACCTTTAATTTATGAGGTTCAGGTCAATATTGAGTTGATCAAAGAGAGGGAAACTGACTCCTAATAACCAGGGTCAGAGTGGAAGGCTCCCTTTGCCTAAACCAGGATACTGTCTCACTGATTAACAAAGGATGCACTTGTTTTTCATTGACAAAAAATGTTCCCACCTGTTTTCTAGTGTTCTGCTCTCTAAATGGCAAAGCAGTCACCAGTCCAGAGGTTTTTATGTGAATATGTTATCGGAGTGTGATGGTTCAGAATGTAGAAATAGGTTTCTTTCAAGCCATGGTGACATAGATAAACCAGCCCTGCTCTGTTACAAAATGATTCTCAAGTGACTGGAATTTTCTTGTCCCAGATTAGTTATCTGTCTTCCACCATCTCTGGTGTCCCTTAGTTCCGTTTGTCCACGCTCCCATACTGGCCATTTTCCTGCTGCTAATACCACGAAATTCCTGCTGTTTTAAGCCACCTAGTTTGTTGCATTCTGTTAGCACCTCTAGGAAACTAACAGAGTACATGGTTGTTGTTTAGTCGCTAAGTCATGTCCAACTCTTGGCAGCCCTGTGGACTGCCAGGCTCCTCTGTCCATGGGATTTCCAAGGCAGCAATACTGGAGTGGGTTGCTATTTCCTTCTTCAGGGATTCTTCCCAACCCAGGATCAAACCCCCGTCTCCTGCATTGGCAGGCAGGTCCTGTACCACTGAACCACGCAGGGAAGCCCAATAGAGTGTCTACATATCATGAGATGTGTATTTGTTGCATCCCATTTGTAGAACACTGCCTAATTAGGACTTGATGGAAATTGTTTAACCAAGACAGCCAAGTCTTTATGGTAGTGAAATAGTTAGTATATGCTGCTGCTGCTGCTAAGTCACTTCAGTTGTGTCTGACTCTCTGTGATCCCAGAGACGGCAGCCCACCAGGCTCCCCCGGATTCTCCAGACAAGAACACTGGAGTGGGTTGCCATTTCCTTCTCCAATGCATGCATGCGTGCTAAGTCGCTTCAGTCGTGTCCACCTGTGTGTGACCCCAGGCTCCTCTGTCCACAGGGTTCTCCAGGCAAGAATACTGGAGTGGGTTGCCATTTCCTTCTCCAAGTTAATATATACTAGGTAGCTAAAACTTTTAAATGTGATCCCACCATCCAGATTACGAAAAATGTTTCCTGCTTGCAGACAAGATGAACATTTTGTTAAATTCCTTATTTATTATTTCTCTTTAATACTGAGCATTCTAACAGGTCAGTCACTGCTGTGATCACTGGAGTCATGACAGTTCCATAGAATGTGATTTTTAGAAACCCATTAATTATAAAAATGAAACAAGACTTCTGAGTTACAATTCAATTTTATGTCCTCTCTTTTCTAGACAGAAGGTTTTATTTTGAAGAGAATCACGTTACACCAGTTTAAATTTCTTAAAATGAGATCTCAATTCAGTGTAGTACATCAGATCAATAAAACACTTTGCACCTTGCTGAGTACAATTAAAGATCCAGAGAAACTACATAAAAACACAAGGAAGGAGGGACATTTTCTGTAACACGGTTGGAGGTAGTTTTAAAAAAACACACTTTGAAGAAAAAGAAATCCTAATCTTCATAAGACATGGCATTATTTTTTATGGTACCCATGTGAAAGCGTTTAAAGCTGTCAAGATACGTCAGAAGTTTGCGGGAAACAAGCCCATAATAGGTTTCAAGCAGCGTACATTCTTTTCCACTGTTAATTTCCTTCCATGCCCGGGGCATTTCAGCATCTGTGGTTTCTGAGGATGTGAAAATGAACTTATAGCAACATCTGTTGTATCTGATGTGCCTTTTCCCAGAAAACCTTGAACTGTGGATGGGTATAAGGCCAATGGACTTAGCACAAATTCCTATGAACACATCAGCAGGCACTATAATGGGTACTTCTTTGAAAACTACATACATCATCCGAGCCGCATCTTGGGACATAACAAAGGCCTCCCTGCTGCAGTAATCTGGGTAGTATTTTTCTGGGTACTGACTGAAAGGGACAAATTCTTGGCTATTAGGGTCTCTGTTGGGCGTATCCTGATGGATAACTCTTCCAACATAGATATCTTCTACGTGTTCTTTCAGATTGAGAAGATAGTCCACCAAGCTTGGTATATTGACAAACATCTCTTCATCAACCTTCAGGACAAACAGGGCATTTGGGCAGAAAGCCACAGCCCACTGCGTCATGGCAATAATCTTCAGAGTCTGGTTCTCAGCACTGTCCAAGAGGATGCCTCCAATTATGTCATTATTCTTTTGGGGCTCTTTGTCTATCTCTTGCTGAGTGGTTACCAAAACAGGCATTCCCAAAGCAAATAGTGTGAGAATGGGGTGCCCTCCGACACTGGTCACGTTACCCCAGGTTTTCCTGATGAGATCCCGCCTTGTTCCATTTTCTGGGCTACTGAATATAAGAGAGAGCAAAAATACACTCTTTCCTTTACACACCTCTGACTGGCTCAGGATATAGTATTTGGGAAGATTGCTTCTCAAGGGCTCCATGTTCAATTTTCTTGCCTTATCCTTAATTTCAAGAATTTTTGTATCTACATAAGGCAAAGCATGCAGAAAATATTCTTCCACAAAATCAGCCCCAAAAAGCAAGGCATGAAACAGAATAACATTAAACAGGATGAAACACCACTGGTGAGTCCGAAGTCTGCAGAAAGTCACCTAAATGGAAGAACACATTCATTCGTTCAAGCTCCATCCCCATTTCTGTGTGTACACTCCCGGAACACTGTGTGTACACCTGAAAGTACGTAACAGTACACTATTTTAAGTGTTTATTACTAGTGTTTCTGTTACCTCTCTCACTAGATCTTGGTCCCCTGGACATCATGCCTCTCTCTTCTCCAGTACTACTCATACCCGTATTTAGCACAAAGTGGAAATGGAACGAAATGCTGGCTGTTTTCTTGCTTGGACGAAACCCTACTCACCATACTCAAGGCACCTGCGTTAGACACTGGGGAAACAGGAATCAGACGCAGACACGTGAATATCAAGTAACGGTTGGTGTCATTAGGCTAAAAACTTACGGGAAATACACGACCGTCCTTTCCAGAACCAGTGTGCTTGGGTCAGTTTCTTCTCTGATTCCAAAGGTCCAGGCTATTTGACAGTGGAGTGGCAGCTTTTGTTGACCACTGCCAATGGCTATGTTCAAACATTTACATTCTTCTAGTAAGAGTTTTCAATTGAATACTGAATTCTGACATTATCTGTTTTGACAGTGTCCCCTAATGTCTTTTTCAATATGGGCAGATTCCTGCTATCTGCGCAGAACCTTTTCCGAGATCTAGGACATACTGATGCCAAGCTTATTCCATCTCATTAAAGGAGATGGGAACTTTGCATCTGGAAGAACATATACAATATAGTATTGCAATATAACAGAGCCAGAGACGTTAGAAGAATTTAGTCTCTGTTCATCAGAGCTTCAATCAATAAAGACTCCCATAGTGACACTTAACGTCTTACTGAGCACTGGCTGTGAGCCAGGCCCTGTGCTACACACTTTACATGCCTTAACTCTTTCAGTCTTGCTAATATCCCTTTCAGATAGGTTATCTTCAGACTTAAACTGAGCATCCATGTGGTTAAGGCATTTGCTCAAGATCATTCAGTGAGTAAGAAGAGGGTGAGATAGGGCCATGATATGAACTCAGACCTGTCAGTTTCAAAGCTCACTCTTAACCACTAGAAACTCCCGAAGTCCATCTTTTACTTCCCTATGTCTTTTTAATAAGAAAAAAACAACAAAGCAAAACAAATTCCTACAATTATAATCTGAACTCCTTTCCATTTTTTTTCAGTTCATCTGATGATTTACACAAAGAAGAAACTTCAGCCTACTCAAAAGCTTATTCTAGTAGATATAAAATGCTACAGAGATTATAAGAAACTTACCTGCATGTTGTCTGTGAACAATTTGGGGGCTTCGGAGATTATTGAGCCCAGATGCCAAAGTGTGTCCAAATGTATCTCAGGATCACTCAGTCTAACAGCAATTGAAATACAGTACCTCGTGCCTGAGACCTTCAGGATAAGGTTTCTTGTCAATCAACCTGAGCTTTTGTCCTAGAATACCTTCTATCTAGCTCTATAGGAGAGCAAGTGCTGATCATGTTACAGCTACAGTGAATCCAGAACAAAGAATAGAAAGCAAACCTCTTCAAATGCCTCCAACCTTGTGTGCCTCTTGAAGCTGACCCCTTGTTTTTATATGGAGTTCCTGGTGAAGTATGTGTGGGAGTTGAAAGAACAGTTCACACATACGTCTCCATAGCATCATCACACAGGGAATGTATCTCAAGACACTAAACAGAGTAGTTTCTGCTCCCTGGTACATGCTCGTGCAGGAGATGTGTTAAACATCAGTGGGTCCTCGTCACCCCTGGAGGCACCTTTCTTCATCGGTGGGTCCTTGTCACCCCTGGGGGTGCATTTCTTCATCGGTGGGTCCTTGTCACCCCTGGGGGCGCCTTTCTTCATCGGTGGATCCCTGTCATCCCTGGGGGTGCCTTTCTTCATCTGGGTCCTCGTCACCCCTGGGGGATGCATTTCTTCATCAGTGGATCCTTGTCACCCCTGAGGGTGCATTTCTTCATCAGTGGATCCTTGTCACCCCTGGTGGGTACCTTTCTTCATCAGTGGGTCCTTGTCATCCCTGGTGGGTGCATTTCTTCTACCCAAAGAAACTTATGGTGTAGTTTGATACATGTCTCATCAGGAAGGATTTTGAATTCCTAGTGTAGGCCATGTAAGATTGTTCTTAAATCAGTTATGTCATCCATCTACCTCTTCCAGGCAACTTTATCTCAAAATAGAAAACAACCTGTAATCCATTTTAGCCTAAACTGGAAAAACTAAGCATTTGATGTTTGCAATATTTCTATTGTCACTATGTGTAGAAATTACTCCAAATACCATTTGATCAGCAAGTGTATTAAAGAAAGAAACAACATCCAGCATATTTTTATGTTCCTGTCACAAACAGTTGCACTGAACCTTGCAGGCTATGCCAGGCTGTTTCTGTTCCTATGCCAGGCTATGTTTCATGTTTCTCTTTTTGCATGTTGATCTTCCTGCCTGCCATTCATAGCAGTTTTTGTAGTTATTTGCCTAGGAATAATTCATTGCATTTTTTAAAAAATTCATTGCCATTTTAAAGCTGGCTGTTTTCTCAACAATCATTGTGGATTCTTGGAGATTTTTTACAAAGTGGGGAATATATATCCTAAAAAAATTCAAATGAGAATTTTTTTACTTATACAAAATTGAATGATTACATGGGTCTTGGATTTCATTAAATACAAATTCCATTTTGCAATTTTCATTTTTTAATGAGCCATAAATTTTGCTCCAGGATATCCTCTGGACTTAAACTGAGACAGTTTGGTTACATTGTCCATGAGAGGTTCATACAATATTATCTCTGGGCCAGCTCCATCTAGAATTTTCAGTTTGATTCAGCAAACTCTTAGGGTATTAGGGTTGAGATCATTTGCTGCAAATAGAAGTGCCTGGTTTTCTTGATTACCTTAGCACTGCCTTCTCTTTCATAAAGCTCACCCAAGCTGACATGTCAACTCATGTCTTCCTAAATTTTCCTGTAATATCATCATCAGGCACCCGCTGCCTTAGAAGTTCTGTGTTCCTGTTGTCTACCAAACCAAACCAACTCTCTTAAGACCTGACTTTCTGAATTCCATACTTAGTTTCCACCACCACAAAGAATCAACTTTTTATTTCCCACGTGTTCAGTGCCCTAGATGTACTCCGGACGCATGGAGCCTTCGCTCTGCTCTACCACTAACTGCACGTACGACTGTCTGTCGTATGAGTAGTTGTTCTTTGGACGCGTCTCTTACATTCCCCCTCTCCTCGTAAAGCGAGCATGAGAAAAAGTGTCGCACAGTCGGTGCAAGATCAGATTGGGTGACGGACATAACTTCACTGGACAATTTGTTTATAACGCCTGGAAGTAAACTTCGGGCCCGGTGCCACAGGTCTAAGGCGTGCGGCGCGTGCTCCGTTTCCCTCTACGATGCTCTGCCCTCACACTTCCGCTTCAAGGCGGGGCCGGAAGTGCAGCCGCGTCCGCTGGGCGCCGCGGGTGGAGGGGCGCGCGGAGATGACGCAGGCAGCACCGGAAGCCGCTCCCCTGTGAGGCTGCGGACCCGGAGCGGCGGCCGCCGGTCCAGGTCTGTGTACTAGGCGGGGCCGGGTCGCGGAGGGGGTTGTTTGGCGCCCGCGCCTCTGCTGACCCGCCGCGCCTCGGGCTGTTTGCCTTTCTCTCGCTGCAGGCGCCATGGCTGCGGAGCGGACCCGGCCGCTGCGAGGCTCTGGCGGCCCGAGCGCGCCTAGTTGGTGTGAGCCCGGCGCGAGGTCCCGGGCCCCGGGGCGCTCGCTCAGGTCAGTGCCGCGCGGAACACGGCTCCGGGAGTAGGGGACCTGGGAGCGGCGAACGGGTTGAAGGGATCTGGAGTTGATTTAGAGATGGGAGAATTGAGTGATTGCCTCCTGGAGCCTCAGTTTCCTTAGCTGCGAAATGAGTTAACCATGATGTCCCAGGGCTGTCAATGAGTTTGAAGGATGAAGCAGTGTGGAGAGGCGGTTTATGAAGTACAAAACGCTGTACTAATGTGCGGGACTGCGCCATAATTGTGGGTATGCCATGGAAACAGGTGTGTATGTGGAGAGCTGCTTGCAATAAAGATAGCAAGGTTGATGTTAAATAATGGTGGTAACCAGCATTCTTGTAGGCTTCCACTGTGCGGATACTATGCTAAACGTTTTATGTGCATTATCCCGTTTATTCCTTGTAAAAACACTTGGAGATAATGCTGTTAGTGGTTACCTTTTACCAGTGAGGAAGTTGGGTTGAGATAGGTGAAGTGATTCGCCCAGGGTCACCCAGCAACAAGTGGGGTTGCAAAGCCCTGTTTTAGAAACCCTATTTGTATTCCTTCAAAGCTTTTAAAAATTCATCTTAAAACTGAAGGTGTATATAAACAGATCAGATATTCATACGGTCTTAAATTCATAAAGAGACCTTCACTCCTATTCCTCAA
The DNA here is from genome assembly GCF_032452875.1 of Bos javanicus. NCBI lineage: Eukaryota > Metazoa > Chordata > Mammalia > Artiodactyla > Bovidae > Bos > Bos javanicus. The sequence goes on along the minus strand of NC_083875.1, from coordinate 110,828,840 downwards.
CCCTCCAGTATTCTCTGGAAACAACCAGTATTAACCAGCTTCTTGAGTATTCAAAAGATATTTTATGTATATGTAAGTTTATTTAGATAAGCTCAGAGCCTCTGTTCTCTTTAACCCTGGTTGTGCTTGATAAGAAAAGAGAGGGAGGATGAAGCCTCCCTCCCAAAGATAGCAAATGTCTTGTTTTCTTTCTTGATTAGGCCAGGTCCTGAGAGAGGAGAGGTAAACTGCATTCATCATGTTCAGTCAGGAGTGTTCTATCTTTAGTAAGACCTGGAAGTATAAGTTTTGTTTTGCTACTTTGAGAAGGGTTGGGGCTGGGCAAGATATGCCTGCTCCTTCCTGTGAGACCCAGGGAAAGTCACTCCACTTTGGGGGCCATAAATTTCTTCATTTATTAAGAGCAGTTCTCATACCTTCCACGAGGTCATGAAAATCACATGAGGTAACATCTATGAGTAGTACTCTGGTGTTTCAGACCAGTGCAAAGATGAGAGTTACCTGAGGGAACGTAGGGACTTAATAGCAGAACCAGAGACCAAACCCACGTCTCCTGTCTCCCAGTTTAGGAATCTTTTCACATCCATCTGTTTCGGCGCTTTGTGATTGTTAATACTGAGGGCCAAAGGGCACGTTTTATGTTTAGTCTGAAGTTGGGGTTTGTGGGGGAAGGATGGGACACCATGGAGTGTGGAGAGGGTGGAAAGAGAATGCCTCTCCTGGGAAATCAGCCTCATGTCAGTAACTGCCCTTAATTATAAAATTAAATTCCCAGTAAGTTTGAGCACTTAAGGTTTTTCTTTTTTTCCTGTATATTTTAATCCATTTTAAGAAAAATGGGGGTGGGGGATGGGGGAACAGACCAAAAAGAGAAACTGGTAATGTGCTGGGGTTGAAGGGGATGTTACTGGAGCTTTCCTGCCAGGTACTCATAGTGATAAAACTAACAAAAAGTGCCATTTGAGTTACCCTACTGGGCTGTGTTCTAAGCTTGTCCCTACTGTTTGTGATTCATGCAGTGCCCAAGATGAGCTGGCTTCCATTTTACAGATGACAGAACTGAAGCTCAGAAGTTAGTTGAGTATGTCCATAATCACATAGGAAGTGGCTGAATCTGCGGAAGATTTGATTGACTTCAAAGCATTTTCCTTTACCTCAATCCGCCTCTATAGTTAGCTGTCCTTGACTATTCCCAGTAATGGGAAGCTCACCACCCTGGAGGCAGCTGTTCCATTATTGGAAAACTCTGATGTTTTAAAAACTCCTCCTTCAGTTGAATTGAAATCTCACTTCCTGAAGTATTCCCTGTGGGGCCTTGTGCTGCCAGTACGTGATATTCCTAGAGGCTCTCTAAGAGTTCAGTTTAGACCTATGACCTTAAGAAAGTTCTCTCCAGAGTCAGTTCATTTTTTAGAGAAACAAAAGCTGATTTAAAAAGAAAAAAAATAGTGCATTCTGCAAAGCTAATGGGTCCTACTTTATTTTTAAAAGATGCCTTTTTCATGAGAGTGAGAGATGAAGAACTGGATAAGACCTTCCCATAAAGGGTTCAGTAGCTTAAAGGGCAGTCTTTAAGAGTTGGAAGAAAAATTCTTGTTAGGAGAATGTGTAAATCTCAGAAATGCCTGGGTTTTTAAAGGTGCTCAATGGCAAACTCATGCCATAATCTCTGTGGTGTCATGGGTTCATTGATTGGGTGTGCTCTACAATGTCTCTTAGTTATTGGTAATGATACTGTTTTCATGGGTATTATAAATTTGCCTTGTGTCCATTTAAGTAACAGTTCATTGTACACAAATGTCAGTATTCCTAAGATGTGTATGTGGCACACTTGATGTGTGTGGCCGGGCAGATGTGATAGAAGAAGCCCCTCCCCCCACTTCTTCACGGTAAAACATGATTCCTGGGCACGTGTTTTGGTTATATTTTTAATTGGCCAGGATTAATTAGCTGTTGGCAACATTTTGTGACTGTCCACAGAAACTTTTTTCTTGTCTTGCTGTGAATGATTTTTTTAAAGTAAAACTTTTCCAGAAATATTACAGATAAAAGGTTGTTAGGATTCAGAAAAAGGAGGCTTGTTAATCTTGTTGGTGGCTTTTTTTTTGCTGTGCCAAGCAACTTGTGGGACCTTAGTTCCCTGACCAGGGATCAAACCCAGGCCCTCTGGCAGTGAACATGCAGAGTCCTAACCATTGGGCAACCAAGAAATTCCTAGGACACTGTTATCTTGTGTTAAGTTCATATAACTTGCCATGAACTCATTAGTTTTTGGCAGCCAAGTAAATCCTTAAATTAATGAATCCTACCTAGCCCAAACCCTGCTGCTGCTGCTGCTAAGTCGCTTCAGTCGTGTCCGACTCTGTGCGACCCCATAGACCGCAGCCCACCGGGCTCCCCTGTCCGTGGACCCTGAGACTTATTAAAATAAGTCCATTCACTATTCGATAACATGAGACACCAGATGATGTGATTAGAAGTGGTTTGTTTGCTTTAACTGCTTTTTGTCTGATAACAAATGTTCCTGCCACATTTGATGTTGGGAAATTAATGAAAATGATCTTTACATACCTTAATATTAATGAAGTTGGACAGTGAGATCTGACTATTTGTGTAAACCTGGTAAATGATCATGGCATCTCGTCCCATCACTTCATGGCAAATGGATGGGGAAGCAATGGAAACACTGATGTTATTTTCTCGGGCTCCAAAATCACTGGAGATAGTGACTGCAGCCATGAAATTAAAAGACACTTGCTCCTTGGAAGAAAAGCTACGACAAACCTAAACAGCATGTTAAAAAGCAGAGACGTTACTTTGCTGACAAAGGTCCATCTAGTCAAAGCTTTGGTTTTTCCAGTAGTCATGTATGGATGTGAGAGTTGGACCATAAAGAAAACTGAGCGCTGAAGAATTCATACTTTTGAACTGTGGTGTTGGAAAAGGCTCTTAAGAGTCTCTTGGACTGCAGGGAGTTCCAGCCAGTCAATCCTAAAGGACATCAGTACTGAATATTCATTGGAAGGACTGATGCTGAAGCTGAAGCTCCAGTCCTTTGGCCACCTGAAGTGAAGAACTGACTCACTGGAAAAGACCCTGATGCTGGGAAAGATTGAAAGCAGGAGGAGAAGGGGACGACAGAGGATGAGATGGTTGGATGGCTTCATCAACTCAATGGACATGAGATCGAGCAAGCTCTGGGAGTTGGTGATGGACAGGGAAGCCTGGTGTGCTTCTGTCCATGGGGTTGCAAAGAGTCCGACACAACTAAGTGACTGAACTGATAAATGAATTTATTTTCCTCTTTCATGTTAATTTGGACATTAGGTTTTTAAATTAGTATGACAGTATGATGGGAAACTGGTCAGATTACAAGGAAAGTTTGTTTGTTTTTTTTTTAATCATTGAAATGTTCCAACACATGAAAATCTAATTTTAAAAAAACCCCATGTACTTACTGCCCAGCACTAGTATCTATCAACATGGCTGATCTTGGGAAAGATGGTTTTCACAGATTTGCTTTACTTTTTCTTCTCTTCCCATTAGTTTAGTCCCCATTGTTAAGAGTGGGTAGACACTTGACATAATGTGGATTGATGGATACTTTTATTTTTGGGGGGGAGGGGGGGTTCCAGTTAGCTTTAAAGGGGGAGATGGTATAATCTGATGGACTCAGTGTTCCCAGATCTTATCACCAGGTTGTGATTCTCCTGATGGTAGCTGGCTTCATAAGAGACAACTTGGTGTGTCTGGAAGAGTCCTGATCTTGAGAGCACTGGCTTTCGGTCTGTTCTGTTGCTATTTTAATAGCACTGTTGGCTGTAGGCAAATCACTTACCTTCTCTGACCTGCAGCTTCCTCATGTGCTAAGTGAAGGAAATGGTACCTTTCTTTGTGCGTCTTGTAAGCATCAAGATGACTAATTTGTCTTATTTGTGCACACCTCCAGGACCCTCATGGCTCTTGGGGACACATGAGGTTAAGAGATGTCACCAGCTCATATTAACCTTGTTAAAACAGACCATGTAAGGCCAGATAAGGCTTTTGGTAATTCATGTTCTAACAGGCAATGCCATAAAGGAAGTGGAAGAACCAGAACACCTGAGCCATATAACTTATTGCATCTGCTTATTTTTCTTCCCCAAACCTTTTTGCCTAAGCATCTATTGCAAAAGCTAGTAGTCAGTTCTGTGATTCCTATAACAGGTCAGGTTATACCTAGCCTGGTAACTGATGTCTCAAGTTACTGGCCTAGAGACTGACTTTCTGGGGGTCACATCCTTGTGCTTATTTTTGTGATTTTCGTGCCCAAATAGAGTGTATTTAAGAAAGTGGTGTCATGCTGATTTTGATGGGGTTCTATTATACAGAATACACTGTTTCACAAAGAATGGCTACTTTGTAAATCTTCTACTGTGAAGATGCGTAGCTCGTGCTAGACTTCAGGAGGATTGAGGCACACACCAGAAGTACTTTCACTGAGTTATGTCTTGGAGGTCATGATTTGTTAAAGTATGTTTTCTCAAATGTTTTCTTCTGTGCCATGGAAATTATTTCCGATAAATACAATGTATTAACTGTAAAGTTGTAATGTAAGCTCTAAAGTTGTAACAGTTTTTTGCACTAATTTTTAATACTTCATTTGTTAGCAGTCTTGCTTGAACCGTCTTTTTGAGCAGAACTAATACAATATTTTGATGTGCCACAGGTAAATTTTTCCATAACCTTATGGAGAGAAAGGACTTTGAGACATGGCTTGATAACATTTCTGTTACATTTCTTTCTCTGACGGACTTGCAGAAAAATGAAACTCTGGATCACCTGATTAGTCTGAGTGGGGCAGTCCAGCTCAGACACCTCTCCAATAACCTGGAGACTCTGCTCAAGCGGGACTTCCTCAAACTCCTTCCCCTGGAGCTCAGTTTTTATTTGTTAAAATGGCTCGACCCTCAGACGTTACTCACATGCTGCCTCGTCTCTAAACAGTGGAATAAGGTGATAAGTGCCTGCACGGAGGTGTGGCAGACCGCCTGTAAAAGTCTGGGCTGGCAGATAGATGATTCTGTTCAGGACGCTTTGCACTGGAAGAAGGTTTATTTGAAGGCTATTCTGAGAATGAAGCAACTGGAGGACCATGAAGCCTTTGAGACCTCATCTTTAATTGGACACAGTGCCAGAGTGTATGCACTTTACTACAAAGATGGACTTCTGTGTACAGGTAAGAGAGCCTATTTTTTTTTTTCTTTTTAATTTTTGCGTTTCGTGGAGTGTAATCTTACAGACAGAACAAAATACTCCTCAGGCTTGAGAACGGCAGTCGTTAATTATCTGAGATATCTATGATGGCATAGATAGATGCTCCATCCCTGACTGGTTCCTCCTCTCCCCACCACCACCCCTTTATCCTTTTTCACTCTGAGAAGACAATTATTTTTATAAAATTTTACGAGAAGAAAGCTCCAGACATTCTTATAAATGTGATATGAGTCTGAAAGCTCTGACTACGTTTTTCTATGCTTTTTTTCCATATACGGTCCTTCATGTTGGTTAAAAAAATTTTTTTTTCTTATTAACAGTAATTTTTGGGAAAAAAAGCTGTATAAAAATTGCTGTGTGGTCCTAGCAAATAATTCATTTTGAAAGAATTATGAAACCTCTCTGTGTTTGTTTCCTTGTATTTAAAATATACAAAGGGAGCTATTTCTCTTGCTCTAAGATCCTGTGGTTCTGAGAAGAATTTAGAAGAGTTTGGGCATGGGAATGAAAATAGTTGGATATTTTAAAACTCAGCAAGCAGGGCTTCCCTGGTTGCTCAGTGGTAGAGTTCGCCTGCCAGTGCAGGAGATGTGGGTTTGATATCTGAGTCGAGAAGATCCCCTGGATAAGGAAATGGCACCCACTTCAGTGTTCTTGCCTGGGAAATCCCATGAACAGAGGAGCCTGGCGGGCTATGGTCCGTTGGGTCGTGAAAGAGTCAGACACGACTTAGCGACTAAACAAGAACAACAAGTAGTTAAGTAACTTTTTATTATAAATGTAATGATTAAAGTTAGAATTATGTGCATCTTCCAATTATAATGGGCGTGTGTTTCTGCATATGATGATATAGTTATTGCCCGTGCGTCAGGCAGTACATGTTGACAGCTGTCGTATGCAATGACTAAGCAGAGTTTAGAATGGCTCGAGGTTCCAGATCACCTTGTCAGTGATCACAGTGCTATTCACTCCCATCATATATGATATACAGTACTGGGCTTCCCAGTGGTGCAGTGGTAAAGAAGCCGCCTGCCAGTGCAGGAGACACAAATTGATCCCTGGGTCAGGAAGATTCCCCGCAGTAGGAAGTGGCAACCCACTCCAGTATTCCGGCCTGGAAAATCCCATGGACAGAGGAGCCTGACGGGCTGCCGTCTGTGGGATCACAAAGAATCAGAACCAACTCAGCAGCTGAGCGCAGCACCACAGCACAGGGACATTCGTGTGCTTCCTCCAGAGTGATTTCTGACAGACACTGGAGTGTTAGCCACACCACACGGCTGTCATGTGCTGTTTCTTTGTGTAAATGTGTCATCACTTAGCCATTTCCATACTCGTGCGTACTCAGGTTGTTTCTGTTCTTATGGATAGTTTTGTCTGCGTTATTTTTTCCCTTTGGATTATTCATTTGAGGCAGAAGCCTCAGAGCAGAATCACCAGATCCAGAAGTGTGAGTGATTTCATAGGTCCTCTTAGTGCCCTTTGCAGATGTACTGAATTGATGCTATGCCCGCAGCAAAGTCTAGGGTAAACCTGCCTCTCCTTCAGAGGCCTACCATACTCAGTTTAATATTTTCAGTAGTTAAGAGAGAAACGATTTCTGAAGACTGTTTTAAAATTGAATTTCTTTATTCATTGAGGATGTCCATTTTCTTATGTGGTGACATTCTCTGAAATGCTCAACACTTTGTCAGTTTTATAAAATAAACATTTAAGATATTTCATGGTTTTGTCATCCTGAGATTACTTCATGCTCATGTTATTTTCCCTGTCCTATTAAAAGCCTGATTATTGGAACAATATCATCTGTTCTTCTATACCTTGGTATACTTTGCCACCTGTGGTGATGACTTTTCAATATTCTTTTTGCCTCATAATCACTGGCAGGTTTTTTTTTTTTTTTAAGATGCCATATTGCCTTTGAATTTGGCACTTACTCACACTTGGATCAATACTGGCAGTTGACTCATTTTCAGAACTAGCTCCAGCTTTTTTTTTTTTTAATGTCTTGTTAAAGTTCACTTTTGAAATGCAATAAAACCTTAGTTACTTGGCCCAGAAGTGAGTGGAATACATTCACTGAATTCCCTAATTACCTGGGCAGTTAATATCTACAAATGACTGTGGACACAACCCCACATTTTAAGATTATTCTCCGGGTGAGTCTATATGCTGTCTTATTTTTAGTATGATTAAATTCACGGGCTTTGCTTATGGAAAAGTGTGCTGTTGAAAATGATTCAAAGCATTTGTTTGAAGCAGCATTCCTGAGACTGTTACTAGCAAGAAATATTTGTTAATAGAATTAAATGTGTTTGTATCACCTTGTCACTTAAGAGCTTGTCTTTTCACTGTTGTTGAATTGGGAAATTCTGAATTTGGCAGTAAACTTAGTGACTCAGATCAGCCCTTAAGCAAGCAGTGGAACAGGATTACCAAAAGGGTTAATAATGCTAACATTAGCACAGTACAGATTGTGTGATTGTATGAGATTGTATGTCTGTTCAGACTTTCAGAAATTCTGCTCATCTCTGAAATGGGAAGAAAGGAATGTATTGTGCTTTGTGCTGTTCGTAGATATTTATTTCTAAAATGCCTACTGTGTGACAGGCAGCGTAAGCATGCGAGCAGAATTAGAATTGTTCTTTCCTCAAAGAATGTACACGCTGTGGTCAGGAAGGTAACCTGATTGAGCAAAAGTCTGTGTGTGAACTGTGGCTAATAGAAAACGCTGCCATGGGCAGTTGCTGCTCTGCTGCAGTAGATACTTCCTGTGTGGAATTCAGACTCAGAATTGTCAGGTCTGACTTTTCAGGAGAAGCCCCAAGCCTAGGTTTTTGTGAAATAGCCTCATTTTTTTAAAAAGTATTAATTTTCTAAGTATTATTCTAATTTTAAAAATATTGTGGTTAGATCATATTCAACCTATAAATGGCTATATTGTGACCTCTGACTTGCAGGCAAACGAGAAAAACAAGAGCTATAAAGGAGGTGTGATCAGATGCTGTATTTAACTAGTTTTGTTGTGGTGAATATTTCAGATTATATACAGATGTCAAATCGTTACATTATACACCTAGAATTAGTACATTGTTGTCTGTCAGTTATATCTTAATTAAAAGAGAGACCAACCCCAAAAATGATGTAGTTGAATTGTATGAGGAAAATAAAGTTATGTAGTTTTTCAAAAGAAGGAATGGTTTCTTCATTTGAGAAAGTAGAGCAGTGTTTATGTTGGGTCTTGAAGAGTGTACACATTTTGGAGATGTGAGATGCAGTCAGGGTTTCCCAACAGGAAGAGAAGCATTCTAAAGGCCTGGAGAGGTCCAAGCATGGAGGAGGAAATACCGAAGTCTTAGAGCATAAACGGGGACTCTAAGACTCTTAGAATATGATCTGAAGAGCTAGGTTTGGGCTGGAATGCTGTGAACATGTATTTGGACAGTTTCCTGTGAACTCTGAATGATTTGTGAGCAGAAAGTCTGGTTCAGAGCCTTCCACTTCAAAGAAACTAGTGTTTCTTGTTTCTGTCAGACTTGGGTCCTCTTTTTACAAGATTTTACAATATCCCCCTATCATGAATTAAAAGTCATGGAAGCAATTTATCTATACATACACATTTTGGAAATCAATATAATAGCCAAAGTCTGACCCAGAGGAGAAGTAAGAGAACTGTAATTTACAGTAACGTTGAACACAGGCTCCACCGTGGCTGTTCTGGAAGGTGGTAACCAGGTGTCTGCACCTCTGTGTGCTGTCATCGTGAGCATGGCAGCTGTGAATGGAGAAGGTTGTATTTGTGTCACAGATACCATCCATGACTTGATCTTTTCACATGCTGAACAGCCCTTAGCAGAGTCCCCAGGAAAGAACATCTTTCCTCAGTTTATCTGATGGTTACACTCATAGAAAATTAAGCACACGGTTAACCTGCTCGTGGGCTTTGTACAACAGCAAAAATTGGGCTCAGGTAACTAAGAGTAAGCCTTACACTTAGGAATGTCCGGCAGGACCTTCGGGATGCCCTGCAGGGCACAGGCTGACTCTCTTTGTGCGCTGCAGACGCTGCAGTGTGTCCAGCGTCCCTGGGCTCTGCCGAGTGGAGGCCAGTAATGTCCTCGCTGCGCCAGTGAAGCCACCCTGCCGTTTCTAAAGTGTTCCCCCAGAAGATATTAATTCTTCTGGTAACTTTTAACAGACAGATCTCGAGCTTCCGAATTAAATTACTAGTCCATTGCAGTTCCGATGAGTTTAAATACAGGATACTAAGGGTAGAGATTTTTGAAAGTAGCAGTTGAATGGAAGAGCAGCTATTGAAATAGAAATGACAGGATTTGGCAGTGAATTGGGTATGTGGCAAGGAATAGGGATATTTCAAAAATGACTGAAGTCTTCTAGCTGCATGTATAAATGCGAAGATAGTACTAGTAAAAGACTAGAAACTGAGGATAAATTCAAGAGGATAGATGGAGTTCCATGTGGGATGAACTGAATCTAATTGGATGTGTAAGTGGAGATTCCCGTAATACTTGGAAATGCAGGGTGAGAGCTTTCGAGAGTGCTCAGGGCTAGAGAGAATGATTTAGGAGTTAGTCACATCATAGCTGTGGCTGCAAGTGAAATTTTAAAAGGAGAGAGGAAAAAGAATGCACAGAGTGTAGGGTGGATCCTTTAAGTGTGTACCCAGAGAAAGGGGAGAGGCAAAGAGACAGAAGGCTAATAGGGTTTTAAAAAGGAGAATGAAAGGTGCCTGTCTTAAAGAGGCACTAGTAAATGTTTATTCAGTTGGTTAACAGAGTCAAATGACTCGGGTGGTTGGAGAGCTGAGATCTGATTCTGCCAGTAAATATTTAAACTTAGCTTGATAAGATACCTTACTCTATTTGCGTTGCAGCTCATTTTTCTGCTTACCTTTGTTACCCATGTCTGTAATTTTTACGTCAAAGATTGTTTTCACCCTGTTTTCTGAAGTGAGAGGGGTTTTTTTCCCCTTTCATGTAACGAAAAACATTACTTTCCCACTACTTCCCAGTCACACTGAGCTGCAGTCAGCGCCCCTGTTTGAGGCAGCGCATTCTGACAAGCATTGTCAGTAATTCCTGGATAGTTTTTAGTAGAATGGGTTCCAGGAGTTCTTTATGAATCGATCCTAATGCGTGTTCACATATATTCATATAATAAATAGAGGTATTTAGTAGGTACTTAAATAGTTACATTCCAGGGATTGGTAAACCACAAACCACAGGGGCCAGACCCAGCCGAGTGGAGCAATTGCCCCAGAGACTGTGGCTCAAGAAGACTAGTCTATTTACTGTCCAGTCTTTTATAGAAAAAGTTTGGCTGAGCTCTGGCATAGACTGTTGATGTTTTATTTTTTTGATTGGGGAGAGAGTGCTGATCACTGTATTCATCCTTTAGATTTCAACTTGTTAATATTGAAAATTTTTTTTAATTTTGTATTTATTCTTATTTATTTATTTTTGGTGGAGCCATGTGGCATGCGAGGTCTTGGTTCCCTGACCAGTGATTGAACCCGTGCCGCTGGCATTGGCAGCTCGGAGTCTTAACCACTGGACCAGGGAAGTCCCAAGTTTGGGTATTTTTTAACCCATGAAACTCCTTCTTCACACAGTCCTATACCAAGGCCTGGCTTCACAGCAAATCAGAGTGAACAAATATATGTGAACACCCATTAGGGTCGATACAGTGTGGAGCCAGGCGTGCCTTCTCCTAGGGCGTGTCTGTGGAGCACCTTGATGTTGAGGAGCACAGCCGTAAGCCCAGCAGAACTTCACCTGGGGCGCTTTCTCCTTTCATCCCCTCCTCGTATCTGCTGTGGGCTTTTGTACTGCCCACCACTTTAGAGTTGTTACTGCTTGTTTAGCCTTTCTGTCTTCCTTGGAAGACCAAGCACCATAAGAGCAGGATCCCTGCCTGACATAAAAGTTCTCTAAATATGGGTTGAATGAATGAAGGCGACCCTGTGAAACACTGGCGGTAAATCAGAACCAAGCTCAGTTAGGACCAAACATGTTTTCTTTTCCTGCTTTAGCTTCCTAGAAATACAGTCACAGAATGTTGACTCTGCCAAAAATCTGAGAGGACCTTAAAGGTTATCTGGACCTGTGCTGTCCATCGTGGTAGCCACTCACGAGCACCTGAGATACGGCTAGCTCAACTGAGATGTGAAACAGGAAGTACTTGCTGGATTTTGAAGATTTAGAATATAAACTATTTCATTAATAAATTTCTATATTGATTACATTAGCTGATAATGTGTTTTTTTGGCATACTGAGTTAAAAATTAAATTATTTCCTCTTTTTTGTACTTTTTAAAGTAAATATTAGAACAGTTTACATTGTGTATGTGGCTTGTCTTATCTTTCTGTCGGATAGTATTCTTAGATCATTGGTCCTCAGTGGTTGCTAATAAGTTCGCCTGGCAAGTTCCATGATTATTGGCTCCTGCCTCAGATGTTCTGAGTTAGAATCTCTGAAGATAAGGCCTAGCATGTATGTCTTGATAAAAGCTCTCCAGTGGATTCTGATGCCTCATATGCCATTGAGAGCCACCAGCCAAGTCTCACCTTTCATTTTATAGAAAGGAAACTGAATCCCTAATTAGTAAAATGACAACAAATAGGGGCTTCATTTCAGTATGCTCTCATAGGGATTTCCCAGGGTGAAATTTCTGCTCTTTCATAACTGATAGATATTTTTCCATTGGCTGAAACAGTGGCTCTTGATCAGTCCTTAAAGGTGGAATTGTACATGGCTTTATTTAGTCATTTAAATTTTTTGAAAACTGATCAGTTGGTGCTTTTCCAAGATACCATGTCCTTATTACATCAATTACATTTATGTATCTTCAAAATGACTTTCTCTTTGTCAATTCTTAATATTTTTATAAAGGTAAATTGTGAAACATGAATTAATCATTACGATTTTAAATGTGATTTCCCCAGTGGCTCAGTGGTAAAGAATCTGTCTGCAGTGCAGGAGACATGGGTTCAATCCCTGGGTCTGGAACGTCCCCCGGAGGAGGAAATGGCAACCCACTCCAGTATTCTTGCCTGGGAAATGCCATGGACAGAGGAGCCTGGTGGGCTACAGTCCATTGGGCCACAAAGAGTCAGGCATGACTTGGTTACTAAGCAGTAATGTTGTGAATTGTTACACAGTTTTCATCAGAGGCAGAAGTGAAACCTGTGTTTTATCTTGCATAATCTTAAGAGACTTTACAGGCTCTTTGCTGAATTGTTATGAGTGTCTGGGAATAGTTTATGTCTTGTTTTCTTTGAAGCTCCTTCACACATTTCAGGATGGCTCAAGAAATTAGCAGTTAGCCTTTATAGAAGTTAACCCGTGATCGGGGCTTGTCTTTGACTTGCCTTAGAATGGACATGTTCCAGCCTACAGCTTTACTATTTCAGCATTGTTTGTTTGTTCAGAGTTGTTGGATAATGGACAGGCAGGCAAGTGTGTACATGCAGTGACAGGTAATACCCATCATTTTAAGCTTAAGTCAGAGAGCTCATGATAGCCAGAGATGCAGGGAAATTTACAAGGGACGCACCGAGGGGTGCGCCAGTCTTAACACAACTCTATAACCTCGAGCGTTTGGGGAAAAGGACTAAGGCTTGGAGTCCGTCCCAGGGCTGCTAGCACTGTTTTGGAGATGCAGAACAGGCTGTGTTCCTCTCTCTGCTTTGGTTTTCCCTAGCTATAACGTGGGAGTGCTGGAGGAGGTTAAAGTTCTCCTTTAAGGATGCGATTCTGGGGACTGATGTTACTTCTTTAGTGTTTGTCTTCTTATTAACCTCCCTGTTTTTCTCTTGAAGGGTCAGACGACTTGTCTGCAAAGCTGTGGGATGTGAGCACAGGGCAGTGTGTTTATGGCATCCAGACCCACACTTGTGCTGCGGTGAAGTTTGATGAGCAGAAGCTTGTGACAGGCTCCTTTGACAACACTGTGGCCTGCTGGGAGTGGAGCTCCGGAGCCAGGACCCAGCACTTCCGGGGGCACACGGGGGCGGGTGGGTCGCCTTTCTTCAAGGCTTTCCAGTTACTCTGACTTCGTTGCTTAAGGCCAGGGGCCAAGAATGTGATCCCTCTTTTGTTTTTGTTTTCTTAATGTAATCTGTCATTCCCCCTACTTCTTCTTCGGTCAGTACAGTTAATCCCTTACTCAGGTTATTCTTACAGTTGTACCTCGAGCTTTGCTTTTCCGTGGCCCGATTTTTAACTCGCAATGCCTTTGTACCCTTAGGCGAGGAGAGGCAGTTCTTCTTTTCTCCTGTTTCATTTATTTCCTGTTTGCACAGTCGGCCCCCTTTGTTTTGGTCAAATTCCATACCTCCAAATTGAGTAAATGTAAATTCAGTCCACTTTATTTGTAGAGTTAGGACTGGAAATCCTTAGTAGTGACTACACAGATTACATCCAGTTGGAGCTTGGTTGATGATAATCTGACTGCTGAGAGACCAGATGAAAAGGAGGTCCCCGCGTGTTTCCTGATGAGGTTGCAACAGCCTTAGTCTGTAAAGTGGCCACCTGAATGAAACCTTGTGACCAGAGCATCTCCTCTGCCGCGTCGTATCCTGGAGCTTTGTGCAGCAATCACGTGGTCTAGTTCCCTTCTCCTCCCCCGCCCCCATTACCCACTGCATTAGCCTCTGAGAGTCACAGTCTGTGCTCTTGAGCATCGTTTATGAGCGCCTTCCTGGACACCCTGAACAGGTTGAGTCTCTCTGCTGTAGGCTTCCAGTAACCTGTGTAACACCTGTCATCCAAGTGAGTCTGGTAACTGGTTCCCCCCCAGCCTGTCAGCGCTGGAACGGCAGGGATCCCACCTGTCTTATTCACCCTTAGGTCCTGAATTCCTTGCATGGTGCTCAGTAATTCTTTAAATTTAGCTGTTTTATGGCAAAAAAACAACAACAATAAACCCCACCGAATCTGCACCCCCCCCCCATTTTGTTTGTCATCCTGTACATTTTTCTTCAGTCTGCTACCACTTGTTTGTGGTAATTAATATTTGAAGATACATGATTTAATATGGAGCTTATGTAGCAAACTGAGTGCAGTATTCCACATTGTCAAGGATTGCACCTGTTCCAGGTGAGTTTACACCTGGTTAGCTTAGAGAGCCCTGTTCTAAAAAATTTCCCCCTTACTGTTCCCAGGACATTGCTGTGGCTTTTCCTAACTCCGCGCCTTTGCTGCTCCCTCTGCCTGCAGTATTCTCTTTCTTTTCTTGATAAACTCTGCTCATCCTTCAGGGCCCACCTCCAATATCGCCTCTTCCCTGAAGTCCTCCCTGATCCCCCTGGGCAGAGTTAGTCATTCTCCTTGGTGTTTCCCTAGCAAGAGGTAAACATTTACTTTTTTTTTGGACTTCCTTCTCTGTCCCTCACTTAGTCAGAGTTCCTTAAAGAAAAGAGCAGTGTCTTCATCTCTGCGCCCCTGGTGTCCCTTCAGAGCTTGACGAGCATTTGAACACAAGTACTTGTTATACTCAGGCACTGTTTAGGTGCCAGGGATATAGGTCTGAAGAAGTCAGACAGTTGAGAGAATGGCTCAGTCTGAACTTAAGATCTTCGCTTTGTGTTTCTCATTACCCTGGCTTTTCTTGAGTATGAGTACGCTTGACATTTTATCTTACGCAGTAAATAGTACAAATCTCAGTAGGTCCACCTGTTTTTCTTCTCAGTCCTGAGAAGAAATGCCTGTATCTCCTACACTTGTTTGTCTCTGACTCTGAAGCTAGTACAAATATGAGAGATTGTATATTCCAGGGACTTTCCATCCTTAGGATAATAAGCTATAATACTAAGAATTTTGCGATGGGTATTTTTTTTAGCAAAAAATTGCTAGTTGAGAAAGCACCCTTCTTACAGTAGTTCTGGTTAAGAAACCACACACTTGGGCACTGGGAAGAATAAGTGTAATTGAACTCTGTCATACGAGACCCTCAGGCAGAGGTGTGTTTAACTGTGTGTGTTGTGTGCACTAGTGTTCAGTGTCGACTACAACGACGAACTGGACATCTTGGTGAGTGGCTCTGCAGACTTCACTGTCAAAGTGTGGGCTTTATCTGCTGGGACGTGCCTGAACACACTCACCGGGCACACAGAGTGGGTCACCAAGGTGAGAAGACTTCTGATGCTGACATCACTCTTGCCGAGGGTGGGGAAGCTGGGGGCGGGTTGGAGGACGGTAGACAGTGACTCATAAGTGTAGATGAGTCATAAGATGGAATAGATGCAACCCCAAGGCATGATGGTGTACAGCAGTGACCAGCATGTGAAAGACGCTCAGTAAATTAGTGAATGAATGGCTATGGACATGGGAGGATGCTCACAACATACTAGGTGGATAGAGGGAGTGAGTAAAACAGGTTATAGCAAAAGCTACCTAGAGTATGATGATAGTTTCTGAATGTGCTTTTGCACCGAAGTGTTGAAGGTGATTATTTCTTGTGAAGTTGTGAGTACTTTTTTCCCTTTAGGATAAGCACGTTTCTTTTTAAATCAGAAAAGCAGTTTTCATTTTGAAAAAGAAAGCTCTTGCTGGAAGTGGAACAGAGGGAAATGTGCAGTCTCTTTAAAACACCATTGTGCTGGTCTCTAGCCACTTTTATTCAACGTATAATTGGAAGTTGTAGCCAAAGCAGAAGAAAAAAAGGCATCCATGTTGGAAAGGAAGAGGTAAAACTCTCAGGATTTGCGAATGGATGATAATATTTTGGTGACAGCATCAGAAATCTGTTAGAACTAAAACATGTAAAATTGCAAGATATAAAATCTATATACAAGATCTGTTGCATTTCTGTACACTGATAAAGAACTATCAGAAAAAGAAGTAAAGAAAAAACAGTCCCATGTACAGTTGCATCAAAAAGAATGAAATGCCCTGGGAATAAATTTAGTCAGTGTATAACAGAAAGACCTGTGTATTGAAAACTGTGAGACATTAATGAAGGAAATTGAAGTAGACAAATAAATGGAGAGTTGTTTCATGCTCACAGATTTGAACAGTCAAATGTCCATACTTTCCAAAGCAACCTATAGATTCAGTGCAGTCTGCATCAAAATTCCAATGGTATGTTTCAAGGAAATAAGACAAATAATCCTAAAATTCATACGGAACCATGAAGAAAAAAAAAAAAACCTTGAAAGGGCACAAAGCTGCAGGCATCATGCTCTCAAACTCTGTGACAAAGACACAGTAATTAAAGCAACGTGATGTTAGCAGCACAGACGCTTAGGTCAGTGGGACCGAATTGAGGGCCCAGAAGTAAACCCTTGTGTCCATGGTCAATTCATTTACGACACAGGAGCCAAGAATATATGATGGAGAATGGACAGTCTCTTCCATGAATTTTGCTGGGAAAACTGAACAGCCACATCAAAAGAATGAAACTGAACCACTGTCTTAAACCGTACATAGAAATTAACTCAAAATTGATTAAAGACTTAACACACCTGAAATCATAAAACTCCTAGAAAACATAGTGAACATCTTGACATAGGTTTTGGCAGTGATTTTTTGAATCTGGCAACAAAAGCAAGAATAAAGTGGGATTGCATCATACTAAAAAGCTGCACAGCAAAGGAAGCCATCAACAAAATTAAGAGGCAATCTACTGAATGGGAGAAAATATTTACAAATCATAGGTCGTGGGCTAATATCCAGAATAGATAAATCATACAACTTAAGAGCAAAAAACCAAACAGTCTAATTAAAAAATGGGCAGAAGATCTGAACAGACATTTTCCCAAAGAAGAGGTATAGATAAATGAAAACAGCGACTAACAAGTAAATGAAAAGATGTTCAACATAATCATCAGGATAATGCAAATGTGTATCGGAACCAAAATGAGACACCACCTCATACCAGTTGGAATGGCTATTACCAAAAAGACAAGAAATAGCACATTGTTGGTGAGGTTGTGGAGAAAAAAGGAACTTTATTCACTTTTGGGGAATGTAAATTGGTGCGGCCACTGTGAAAAACAGTTTGGAGGTTCCTCAAAAAATGAGAAATAGAACTTCCACATGATCCAGCAATTCCCCTTCTGGGTATCTATCCAAAGAAATTGGAAAACTCAGAAAGATGCATGCAAAAAAAAAAAAAAAAGAAAGATGCATGCATCCGCATGTTCATTGCAGTATTATCTGTAATAGTCAAGATACAGAAACAACCAGAGTTGTTCATTGATGGATGGATGTATATGTATATTGAAATATTATTCAGCCATAAAAAAATGAAATCTTACGATTTATGATAACATGGATGGACCTCAAGGACATTATGCTAAGAGAAAATCTTGCAAGAAGTGAAACCAAAATTTACAGCATCTTTCAAAGAATATTGTGATATTTTCTAGTTTTAGAGAAAAGAATTGCTGTGAATATCAAAAGCCATGTTAATGGAAATGCCATGGAGAAACACTTCTTGAGCCTACCGTGCTGTTCTCTGAGGGGCTGAGTATATATGAGTGAGCAAAGTAGACCCAGGCCTAACACGAGTGTTAGTCTGGTAGGGGAAATAGTTATTACTCAGTAATTTCACAAATAAATACATAATCTCAAATTGCATTACGTGCTTATGGAGGAGTGTGGTGTTCTCTGAGAAAGTCTAGGAGGTTGTCTGATTCAGTTTGATTGAGGGAAAGCTTTTAGAAAAGGGGCCAAATATGAAGAATAAATTGGAGGTAGCTGTGTACAGAGTAGAGGAGTGTTTCAGAGGGTGCGGTGTGTGCACAGGCCTGCGGTGGGAAAGAACCCAGGACTTTTGATAACCTGATGCCCTGGAAGACCAGCGGAGCCGAGCTGCAGTTGGGGGAGGTGTGGGAGCGGGAGCCGTCCGGTGTGCTTTACCAGACCTTATTAAGGATTCTGTATGATTCTAAGTGTAGTAACAAGCCATCGAGGAGTTCTGAGCAAGAGTCTGGTGTGATTCATGTTTTAAGAAAATAACTGCTGAGTGAAAGAATGAATTCGAGTGGGGCACAAATGGGGCACAAGCGGGTGCTCGGTGGCCAGTTAGGCTTTTGCAGCAAAAGCAAAAGAGACCCCTGGCTTGGACTTGGATGGCGCCAAGGACAGAGAAGGACACATGCGGAGGCCGTGTCTTTGAGGCAAAGCCAGCTGAGCTTACGGGGACCAAGGAGAAAGATGACCAGTGGCTTTTAGATTGGGTGGGGCGGGTGACTGTGTGAGAAGACCAGTAAAACCACTGAACTGCACACTGGAAAATGGTTACGATTCTGCATTTTATGTTCTGTGTATTTTACCACAGTTAAGACAAAAACTGGAAAGACAAATCTGTACTGGGCGCATTCAGTTTTAAATAGAAAAGTCACATAAGACAATTTAGTGTTAGTTAAAAAACAGTGGATTTGGAGCTAGGACCTGACTATAATGTCTAGACAAGTGACTGTTCCCTTCAGGGCCTGAGTTTCATCATCTGCTGAGTGTTCTTGTGAACATTAAATGAGGTGATGGGACAGCTCCCCGCAAATTTCATTTGTATCTGCAGCCCAGGCTTCTGAGTGAGTGAGCCTGGCCTCCCTTCTCACTTTATGCTGATTTAATGCTAAAATAACCAGAACCTAGTGTTTACAGATTATCCCAAGTGCTCATGGGATTTTAGCTTCTATTACATTCATTTTCATTGTTTTATTTCATTTTCAGTGCGATTATCTGAGATAATAGGTGCCCCCAACCTCTGTTTTTAAAGATGAGGAAACAGAGATGAAGAATTTAGATGGTCCTGCCCAAGGTTGCAGAGTCAGCATAAGACAGATTCTGGTCGCAAGTAGAATGTCTTTTCTCTTTATGACACACGTACTTACGAAAACAGGTCATTTGTACCTATTATGTGTATGGATTTTTTAATTTCCTATTCCTTATCATTTTATGACGTCACATTTTCTGATTTTAAAAATCAGTCCTAATGTCTGCTTCCAGACCAAAGCTAAGAGTAAATGCTGCCAATATTAGACACTTTTGGATCCTGCTGGTAGCCTAGAGAATCTAGTTATAATAAAACTCTTAGTAAAGGTTAACTTGAGTTATAGTTAACATAGAGTTATAGATTACCCACATACCATATCATTTGAAGCTCTTTTTCATATTTCACTTAAAAGGGATGTATATAGTACTAAAAGCGTCTTTCTATAACATGGATGTGTATTATTTCTAGGTGGTCTTGCAGAAGTGCAAAGTCAAGTCTCTCTTGCACAGCCCTGGAGACTACATCCTCTTAAGTGCAGACAAATACGAGATCAAGGTGAGGTTTTTTTCCCTTGATTAATTTGCTTCATGAAAGAGTGTGGTACAGGGAAATATTTCAAGGGAGGCAGGAATGTCTTTAGTCTAAGCCCTCTTAAACCCATTGGAAAGAGAATTAATTCATTTTCTCTGTGCTCTAGGCAGTTTCTAAGTCTGATTTATAAATGAAGGGGGAAAAATCCACAGAAAAATATCTTCAGTGCATTCTTACCGTTTTCTTAAGACATGTATCTCCTGCCCTCCTCCATTCTTAGATATGAAGTATGAAAACATAAACATCTATTTGTATAATAATAAAAGCAATTTGCAAAAAGTTTGCAGAGCACTCCGGCATATATTTTTATTTCATCTTCTAAGATGTTCCATATGGTAGGCACTGTCTTCATTGCAGGAACTTGGGTTCAGAAGAGGTTGAATATTTTACACAAGATTACACAACACATAGGTGCCAAATAAGAATTTGAGCCCTTGCCTCAGCTGTGAAGCCTGTGGTGTCTCCAGTTCACTTCAGTTTGTTTCTAACTTAAGCAGACACAAGCCACATTGTTTAAAAACGGGTTTTTCTCTGGTGATGCGATCTATCATCTTTCCTAACTTTCTTTTATCTGTAGATTTGGCCAATTGGGAGAGAAATTAACTGTAAGTGCTTAAAGACGCTGTCTGTCTCTGAGGACAGAAGTATCTGCCTGCAGCCAAGACTTCATTTTGATGGCAAATACATTGTCTGTAGTTCGGCACTGGGCCTCTACCAGTGGGACTTTGCCAGTTATGATATTCTCAGGTAATATTTCTTTGGGCCTTTACTGTTAATAGTCTGTTGCAGTTTATTAATAAAGACAAAACAGTATTTGGATAAACTAGTTAATAACTTGCTTTGGGGAAATGTTTACTCA
Source organism: Bos javanicus (assembly GCF_032452875.1). NCBI lineage: Eukaryota > Metazoa > Chordata > Mammalia > Artiodactyla > Bovidae > Bos > Bos javanicus. The sequence continues at coordinate 110,808,390 of NC_083875.1, read as the reverse complement.
CATCATCTGTGCTGAAAATCTCAAACAAAAATATTTTACAGGCAGTAATTAAATTAGAAAGAGGTATATGTTAGAACGTAGAGACTCTAGCTTCTAATTCCTCTTATGTGCTGTGTGCTCAGTCACATCTGACTCTTTGAGACCCATGGACCATACGTAGCCCACCAGGCTCCTCTGTCCATGGAATTCTCCAGGCAGGAATACTGAAGTGGGTTGTCATTTCCTCCTCCAAGGGATCTTCCCCACCCAAGAATCAAACCCGTGTCTCTTGAGTCTTCTGCATTGGCAGGTGGATTCTTTGCCACTGCACCACCAGACAAGCCCAATCCCACTTCTTAACTCTGAGTTAACTTCCCCTTTCACAATGTCTGGATTCTCCTGCCAGTTTTTCTGGAAAATGGAAGAGTTTGGATGAAAAGATCTTTCAGATTTCCTCTAGTTGTAATATTTTAAGTTCTACTTCCTGGTCATTTCAAACTGTGCATTAAGGAATCAAGTGACCTTCTTTTGACTAGTAGAAAGACAGAGGTACTTAGAGAATGTTACAGCCTGCGGGCTTTCTCTTCACCGAAATAGAGGCCTGTGGACAGTTTTGTGATTCACTGCATAGACCCCTCTGGAGACGGCAGTGTATGGTAGCGTATTGGAGGCCGGGGGAAGCCAGTGCTGTGTGGTGATGAAGAGAACCGACTTTGGTGATAAATAAACCTTGCTTTAAGACCTAGTTCTGTAAGTTTCTTAACCTCTCTGTGCCTCAGTTGTCTCACCTGTAGAGATTAAATTAATTGCCTCTAATGAGGATCAGTCCTAAATGAAATCAGTCCTGAATATTCATTGGAAGGACTGATGCTGAAGCTCAAGCTCCAGTACTTTGGCAACATGATAGAAAGAGCTGACTCATTTGAAAAGACCCTGCTGCTGGGAAAGATTGAAGGCAGGAGGAGAAGGGGATGACAGAGGATGAGATGGTTGGATGGCATCACTGACTCAATGGACATGAGTTTGAGCAAGCTCCGGGAGTTGATGATGGACAGGGTGGCCTGGCGTGCTGCAGTTCATGGGGTCGCAAAGAGTTGGACACAACTGAGCAACTGAACTGAATGGGGATCTAGCTCAGGACCTGACAGTCTGTGTTATTAATACTTCTGAGAAGTCCTACGTAAAGAAACCTGTTTTAATTTGTTTAACCTACTGTACCTCCCACACATTGGCATGGTGCCCTTGCTTGGAGGCATGCCTATTGACAGCCCACAGAATTAGTGTTCCATATCGTGCTTCCCTGGTGGCTCAGATGGTAAAGCGTCTGCCTGCAATGCGGGAGACCCGAGTTTGATTCCTGAGTCTGGAAGATCCCCTGGAAAAGGAAATGGCAATCCACTCCAGCACTCTTGCCTGGAAAATCCCATAGACGGAGGAGCCTGATAGGCTGTAGTACATGGGGTTGCAAGGAGTCGGACACGACTGAGCGACTTCACTCACTCACTCACTCAGTGTGCTTCAGAAAGGACTGCCTGGAGACAAAAATTGAACACTTTATCTTCATTGTTTTTACGTGTGACTGTTTAGAGGTCAGCTCGAATGGGATCTGATCCTGCCGGCCAGCAGCTGACGGCCCATCTTTGGTCGTAAAGTTACAGCCTCATCACTGTCTTCCTGGAGTCAGACATACACTGCTACTTTTTTTTTTTTTTCTAACCAGTTAGATTTCCAAGCTATCAGAATAATTTCTAGAAATAATTGATAATTGCACCCTGACGGAACAGATCCTAGAAAACATTGGTCCAAGCTCTTCATTTTACAGGTTGGGGAACTGAAGCTGAGAGAGGTTAGGGGCCTGGCCGAACATCCCACAACTCACCCTAGCCCAGCACCCACCCCACCTCCGTCCGTGCATCCGTCCATGGCTGGATCATCCAGTAGACATATGCCCAAGGTAGCAGCAAGCCAGAGAGAAGGAACTTTTGAAAGAACTTGATTCTTTGCAAAGTAAGAAATTCAAGTACAGTTGGCCATGGGTTTTGCACCCACAGATTCAACCAACTGAGGATGGAAAATTTTTTTAATTTTCAAAAAGTTCCAAAGAGCAAAGTTTTGAATTTGCCATGCATCAGCAACTATTTTCATAGTATTTACATTGTATTAGGTACAAGCAATCTAGAGGTGAATTGAAATACATGGGCGGATGTGTAGGTTATATGCAGATACTGCACCTTTCTGCACAAAGGACTTGAGCCCCCATGCATTTGGTATCTGAGAGGGCTCCGCAGCCAGGTCCCCCCAGAGACGACTGTAGTCACCATGGGGAAGTCAGGTCTTTGGTAGTTTACTAATATTTTTGTTTGAAGTAAAGTTTGGAAGAGAGGGGTGCTGAGGCAGGGTGGAAGATAGGTGTTGTAATCTTTCTCATGCTTGGAGTCTATAAAGGTTTCATTGAATCCTGCACCTGCTTTTCTCCTGTAAGAATGGCAGGTGGAGTCCAGATTCCAGACGAAAGTTCTGTTAGTTTTTGCTGTTTGGATATACAAACAGGAACTTTTGAAAGAACTTGATTCTTTGCAAAGTAAGAAATTCAAGTACAGTTGGCCATGGGTTTTGCACCCACAGATTCAACCGAGGATGGAAAATTTTTTTTAATTTTCAGAAAGTTCCAAAAAGCAATAAATAGCTGACTACATGCAGATGTTTTAATGGTTGGGAGAAGAGCAACATGGAATGGGGTACTCTGAGACTCTGCCTAGTTTGAGAAGTAAAGGAAAGCTTCTTTGAGGAGGAGGGTCAGGCCAAGCCGTTAAGGGTGAGGAGATGCATCTAGCTAAGTCCTAGGGGTGTGAGTGTGCCGTGAGGATCACGGTAGACCGAGCGTGCAGCCTGCTGACTAGGGGTGTGAGTGTGCCGTGAGGTCACGGTGGACCGAGCGTGCAGCCTGCTGACTAGGGGTGTGAGTGTGCCGTGAGGGTCACGGTGGACCGAGCGTGCAGCCTGCTGAGAGGCCCAGGACCCACCGGTGCCCGGTGCACCTGCGTGACTGAAAGGCCAGCGTGGCAGACGGGAGGACAGTGGGAGCCAGGAAAGGGGTTGAAAGTTCGAATCAGGTGGTAATAGGTGTAAATTTAAGTGTGAGGTTAAATGATTGACAGTGTCCAAAAGCAGAGTGGGGAGACCAGCTGAAAACCCTGGGCGGTAGTGCAGGCAACAGGTGATGTCCTAGATCAGAGCTGTGGCAGTTGAGGTCGCAGTGAATAACTCAGAGGAAAATTTAGGAGGTAAAACCAGTAGACCTTGGTGGTTGGATTTGTGGGTTTAGAGTTGGATGACTGCCACATTTCCTGTCTCGAGTGTCTGGGTGAATGAGCAAGCAAGGAAACAAAGAGAAGCCGGTTTGGCTACGAAGTTTCGTTTTGGACCTGAGGAGTGTGAGGAACAGGGCTTTGTCTTCATGCTGAGTCCCCCTCCCTTCCTGGTCCCAGACTGGAGTCCGATTCTGTGTACGCTCTTTCCCTTTGACCTCCCTGCTGGAGCCCGTCGTGCGGGGCCTCTCATGGATCCTTCACTATCGAAAGGTGATGACTGTGGTGATTCTCTCCGTTTCCTCTGGTTAACGTCTGCGCGCACACTCGTTGCGGGTGTCCTTGTTTAGATGTAGAGCAGACGGGATGTCACCTGGGCTCAGGCGGACGGGCGCAGCACTTTGCACAGCTCTGTCTTGTCGCTCTTTTCCCAGCGCTTCTGAAGAGAACGCTGGCGTGTCACCTTACTGAGTGTGCAGAGACTGAGAGCTGCTGTTTTCATTCGTGTGCCTCTTCAGCACGGTCTCTCCCCGCTTGTGCCTTTGTCATCAGTGTTTTATGAACTGCCAGCCTGAGAAGGTTAAAGCTGTCCTCCCTGCTCTCCCAGTTTTCTCTAACTTACTACGAATCTATTATTATTAAACGTTTCTGAATTATTTGGGAAACTTTATATTTTCAGCCTCTGACTGTTTTGAGCGGAACCTGTGTTTGCTGCCTGCAGAGCAGAGCAGCACCAAATCACTTGATTTTCTGCCTTCTTTCTGGGCTTGGGGGGTTCCCCTCGGCCAGTGCAGTCTGCCCTCCACATCTGTGTGCTCTGCATCCACGGCCGTGGAGGGCTAGCCGTACTGTGCCGTTCTATCCAAGGGACGCGAGCATCCTCAGATTCTGATATCTGAGGGGTTCAGGAAGCAAGGGATGGGGATGATGTATAGCAGTTTTTACCCAACGGTAAGAATGGAATGTTAGACTCTCCTTCTGACTAGTAACTAGCTAGTTGTAAAGCCTTAGTCAGAGTATTTACCCTGGCTGTACTTCAGTTTTCACATCTTAGAAATAAAAATATTAAATGAGATAATCTGAAAGATCCTTTCCGGCTTAGATGGGCATTTTATGCTTTTATAAATGTTTGTTTCCTTATATGCCTGTGTTATGTTATTATGAAGGGTTTTTTTCCCACACCTTTTTTCCAAAGTAGGGTGAGTTTTATGTCTTCATATTTTCCTTTTTATAAGAAAGTTCATTTAGTTTTAAATTTGCTTGAATTTTGTATTGTTTTTTTCTTTGACTGCACTGCTCACAGGATGGAGGATCTCACTTCCCCGACTGAGTATCGAACCTGCGCCCCCTGCAGTGGCATCGCGGAGCCCTCACCACTGGACCACCAGGAGATTCCCTGTATTGGTCTTAAGTGTCTCCAGAAAAGATTACAGCAGCATAACAGATGCACAGTGGCCTTCATGCCTGGTTCACGTCTCTTAACTCTCATCCTTGCAGGGTCATCAAGACTCCTGAGATAGCAAACCTGGCCTTGCTTGGCTTTGGAGACATCTTTGCCCTGCTGTTTGACAACCGCTACCTGTATATCCTGGACTTGCGGACAGAGAGCCTGATTAGCCGCTGGCCTCTCCCCGAGTACAGGAAATCCAAGAGGGGCTCCAGCTTCCTGGCAGGCGAAGCATCCTGGCTGAACGGACTGGATGGGCACAACGACACGGGCTTGGTCTTCGCCACCAGCATGCCCGACCACAGCATCCACCTGGTGTTGTGGAAGGAGCACGGCTGACCCCGTGAGCCGCTCCGCCCGCTGACTTCGGGTGCCGGGGCTGCGGGTTTGGGGTGCAGCCTCTGTGGTAGCCGACTGCATGAACCAAAGTTCTCACCTCATGGTATCATCGCGCAGTGCACAATCATGTATCTGTTTGCGGGGGCCAGGGCTCGGGGCGGGGGCTCGTTCTGTTGACACACAGCACAGCAGGCTGGCGGGGTGCACCGCTGGTCCATTTGTCCTTAGTTTGTGGGTCAGTGTGAGAGGCTGCATCTGGGGTTCATCTTTCTTGAATATTGATTTTGAGTAAAGAAATTTAAGTGGCTCATTAATCTGCTAATTGGTTGCCTATAAAAACACAGTCTGTGATTAAAGCTTTTTACCATTGCCTTTTTCTCTCTTGAAATTGAAGCAAAGGTGCTATGATGTTGTTACAGCAACTTTTCTCACGCGGGCTCAGCGTTTACAATAGCCCGTGTTGTAGAGACCACCAAGTCCTGTGACATTCATGCTCTCCGCCAACACCAGTTCTAAAGAGGATGTGTCTGCAGTGCAAATGCAGTTCTATAGATTGATGGTTTGTGACACACTTTGAACCCTAGTTCTTGTCAGAGCCAGGATTGGCCATGTCTGAGCTGCACAAAGTTCCGTAGTCTTTGTTTCTGTGGAACAGGCTGGCCCCGGGTCACCTGCCACCGCCATGACTGCGTAGCGGTGCCTGGTGCAGTGGAAGGCGCCAGGCTGGCAGACCGAACCCTGGCCGTGCTACCCAGGAACCCTCAGCCCAGGAGTGTCGTTCTCGGCCCCGTTTCCTGTCTGTATAGCTAGTTGTTAGGCTGTCGTTTGATTTCTGGGATTCTCTCTGGTCCTGTGTCTGCCAAGCTGTGCAGAAGTTGGTGCTTCAGTTTTGTCTGATTGCTAATTCGTTGTTTCTTGGCATTTGGAGATCATCTGCAAATGAAATCACTGATACAAAGTTGTCATCTCTAAGGAAATCAAACATGCAAAAAAAGAATGGATAAAAGGGAATGTGGAAAATGTTAACACAGTCCACTTTAAAAAATGTAAGCAGTTGGTGGAAGAAGTGCTGAGAGGAGTTGGGGTTCTCTGAAGAAGCAGGGTGCCAGATCAGAGAGAAAGACCCCTGACCCTGACTCTCCTTGCTCCTCTGTCTCTATCTTGACATGTACCTCAGGCAGGCTAACTTTCTGTTGAAAAGGAAGGAATTGCGCTAGATGAGGGTTTGCAGATGCGCAGGCCCGGGGAGCCATGCAGATAGCGTGAGTGAGCGCAGCGCTCTGGGCAGGAAGGCTCTGTACCGAGGGACGCGCGTCTGCAGGGCAGTTTCAGAGCCCTGAGCGTCAGGCAGGAATAAGCCCGGTGTTGGCGCAGGTCTTCTGACTTTTCAGCCGGAGGTAGGCATCCAGAACTGTATTTGTAATTCCCTAATTTTAAAGATGTGGACAGTGGCTTGGAGTAAAATCCAGTGGGCCAGTAACGCAGCGAGTCTTCAGGCTTACAGCTCCATTCCCCACCTTCTCGTTCCTGCAAACTAGACGATGGCTGTGATTCAGCAGGGGCAGTGTTTTAATGTAATTGTCACAAACGTTAGGGAGGAAGTCGAGGGAACAAGTGTTGGGAAGAATTCAGGAGTTCCCCATTGTGTGACAGAGGATTGGGGTGGGGGGTGGGGGTTGTTTCATTCACAGACCCACAGGAAAGGATTAATAGTTAGAAGATGAATTTAAGAGCTGGAACCTGAGTGGGAGGCTCTGCCTGGGAATATGAGGGATTCCTTCTTCTTGTTAATTTTGATATTAACCCATTTTTCAGGTAGGGAAAAGGTTGCTGGCAGAGCTGAGAATGATTCAAAGTACAGGGGGGACGCTGCTCTCCCAAATCCTATCACCCTAGAGCCTGACAACGGACCTCCGAATGCTGCAAAGTCAGGGTTTTAGAGAATTGACAGTTGGTTCCAAGGGTGCATTTAGGTAATATCCATGCCGAGACTCTGAGGAAATCGGGTGAAAGAACAAGATCTTCACGCCCCACATCCATCTCACATTGATTTCTGTGGGTGAGCGCTGCTTGGTCCTTTTAAGAAATGGGACTAGGTTCAAAGCTGGACTCTATTGCTCAGGAACCTCAGGAGGCTTTGGGCCACGGTGAGGGGAAATGACTTTTCTCATTTCATCCACCTGGAGCGTGGAACTGAGATCACAGATCTGATGATCACCCGTAGCCCCACCTCACCTTCCAACATACACACACTTGCTTTAAAGAGCACGTGGTTACATAGTCATCTGTGGGGAAAACTTGGAAATGACAGCCCTGAAGCTTGTATGGCACGTCTCCTTCCACTCTTCAGTGGTGAATACCAAAGTTACCATCAAGGCAGCGCAGTGCTCGGAGTCCTGCCTTCACCCCTCTTCACATAGTATTGTGGTCCAGAGTCAAAGCGGCGGTTTTCCAGTAGTCACGTACAGATGTGCGAGTCGGACCTGAAATAAGGCTGAGCACCGGAGAACCGATGCTTTGGATTGTGGTGATGGAGAAGACTCTTGCAGTCCCTTGGATAGCAAGGAGATCCGTCAGTCCTAAAGGAAATCAACCCTGAATATTCATTGGAAAGACTGATGCTGAAGCTGAGGCTCCAATACTTTGGCCACCCAGTGCAAAGAGGCAACTCGTTAAGAGAAGACCCTGATGTTGAGAAAGATTGAAGGCAAAAGGAAAAGGGGGCTGAAGAGATAGTTTGATAGCCTCACTAACTCAGTGGACATGAATTTGAGCAAACTCTGGGAGATAGTGGAGGACAGAGGAACCTGGTGTACTGCAGTCCGTGGCGTGGCAAAGAGGTGGACACGACTTAGCTACTGAACAACAGCAGCTTCTATAAAAATGGAAAACTGACTCATCCTTTGGAAAAAAGTAAAGCGAGGTGGGGAGTTGGTGAGCGCAGTGGACGGGGGACTCAGGCTCCTCTCACAGAGTTGGGGCGCTCTTTCCCGCGCACCGACGTCTGCTTTGCCTTTGCCTCTTCTCTTTGGAGTATTCTCTTTTCTGAAACATTCTCAGGTCATGAGCAGATAGACTCCGTCTTTCTTCACGAGCTTTGGATTTCTCCAGTGACCCTAGTGTGGTGGAAGGTGGGGTGGCTCTCTGCTCGGGTCTGTGGAGGGACACATAAGAACCTGGGGCTCTGGGGGGAGGATGGGGCCCGAGAGAGCTGAGGGGGTGTGAGGTCTCAGCAGACTTGGTTCCCATTCCAAAAGAAACTGGTTCCCCCAGCAGGCCCCATTATTTGAAGACTGTAAGTGATGTCACAGCTGGGTTTCACCTGACCTCTTAGACCCATCGGAGAAGTAGGAAGAAAGACTTCCTCCAGGGGAGGGGCTCGACTTTGAACAAGTCCCACAGGAAGTGCCCATGTTTGAATGGCTTTTAAGTGGGAGAAGTAGAATACTGCTGTTGGGTGTTAAGGTGTGCACCTCCTTTTTCATAGTTCAAAGTTGCTCTGTTCTGGCCATTGGAAATGCTCAGGAAAACATGAGTGAGGATTACATGATCATGCTAGTATTTGCTCTCAGGAGAGTGTTTACTGCTCTGCATTTGTAAAGCAGGGAGAAAAGAAATAACTTCTGCAAACAGTATTACGTTAGTCATGAAGAAATTGTTTCTGTCAGGTGAGGCGTTTCAACTGAGCAGAAGTGGCTGAGGAGAGTGGAGCCTGGCTTGACACGTTGCTTTGGCCAAACCCAGCCAACGGCCTGAAGCCGTGGTCATTGCCCCGGCTTCCGGGGTGCCTAGAGACGGGTCTCCCCACCGTTCCGCTCCTAGCTCTCCGCACCTCCTCGTCTGGGCCTCTGCCGGGCCCTGGTGTCCCAACCGCTTGCCAGTGTTTGTAGGGAAGTGTGTAGTCAGACTGCTGTCCCGGGAGGCAGCCTGGGCCAGGGCGCACTCTCCCCTTTGCCTTCCGCCCATAGGGTTGTTGGCACAGGGGAGAGGCCCCAGGTCCATCCCCTGGATACAGCCTTCCTGCCTGCTTATGCTGGTGCTTGCCAAGATGTTTAAGATGACCAAGACCCTCTTGAGAATTCTGCAGTCCCTAGATAGAGTGTCTGATGGAGGGGACAGGTTAGCACTCTTGACAGAAATGCCTGCCAGGCACCTTTGTGTCCTGATCTGCAGCTCCTTATGCTTACTCTAGGAAATTGATTTCAGGATAAATCATCAAATGGATTACCAGTTATCTTTGCACCATTCCTTCAGCCTGATCGGGCTGAATGACCACGCTCGGTGCAAAAAGGGGTTTTGCTCTCAAGTTGTTTGAATGTGTTTCCAGTCTCCCCTGTTGCGTAAAACTTGTATTACAGTCTTGACTAGTGTGAACATACTTAATGATTGCAGCTTAAGAAACCCAGCTAACTTCTACTCTTCATGAATGTACTCAAATAAAAATGTGTTTTTGCATATTTAAACCTGGAAATTTATTAATTCAGATGAAAAAAGCTCACCGCTGTTGGTGTCCATATACTGACATTGTGAACAGACACATTTCATTCATTTAGACTTAGTTCTCTTGATGAGAATGCTCAGGTTGAAACAGGCTGTTCTCACCAACCCAGCACCTATGGCAGCGTGGAACTTTTGTTTCACTTATTTGATGTGTGTTGTGATCTCGGCGGAGTGAGGTGAAGTTTGTTTTGGCGCTGTCTGGGGTGGGCGGGCGGGGCAGAAGGGATTGCTTAAGCAAATAGTGGAATGACTGCGGAGCAACATGTCTCTGTAAGATGAGAAGTTACTTTCGTGCGTCACAGAAGCATTCTTCACCCGTGAGTGATTGTGCTAACTAGCAATCATTTGTCTCCATACATGAAAGCAGGTTCCCTTGACCAGGCAACATTTGGTTCGCCAAGCCTGAGTTACTGTTTGTACTTGAAAGAAATAAAGCTGCGTTTCCTTAAAAATTGCGTTCTGCCATGAAGACTGCTTGCTTGTCCCACAGCCCGCCCCGGCCAATTCCAAGGAAGCTTTTCAAAAGCAAGTGTGTTTGAAATGAACTGTTCCTCGAATGATCTAAAGCGACTCTGTTCTGCTACGGTTTCTGTACGTTCTAGAATGTCAGTCTAACAACGTGATGATCTCTGAACGAGGCCCAAGAGTGGAAATAAAAGCAAAGTGCAGGGAAGGATTTTGGCGACCTTCGTGAATAGATGGAAATGGGGAGGACGGTGTCTTGATGCAGGTCCGGACCTTGGAATCCTCTCTGGCTCCTCTGAGCCCACCTGAGGATCAGTGCGTCCCCAGGTTGGCTTGTCCTTTCTACTTGATGTAACTGCCTAGGGCCCGTCCCCGTACATGGCCCTGTGCCTAGCCCCCAGCAGGGCCATGCGGGGCCCTTGTGTTTCACAGGTGGGAGGTTGAGGCTTGGGCCCGTCACCATACATGGCCCTGTGCCTAGCCCCCAGCAGGGCCATGTGGAGCCCTTGTGTTTCACAGGTGGGAGGTTGAGGCTTGAAAGGGTGGCTGGTTGCTTCCAGGAGTAGTAAGTGGGGGGAATGAGGCCTGGTGCTCAGCATTCACAGACACGGGTTTCTCCTACCTTTTCTTGCTTCTCTTCACATTCTCTCCCTACTTCAGTTTCTTCAGTCCAGGCCTGGACCCCTGCCCAGCCCCCTCACCACTCGTGTGCCCCTCCCGAGCCACCATGGACTCTGCTGCTGGGGCATTTCCCCCACCACTCCTTGGAGCCCGTGTCTCCTCTGTCCAGCAGCCTTGTACAGTCGCTAAGTCATGTCCGACTGCTCTTGCAGGACTCCCCCACCGCCACCACTGCGAGAGTCGGTTCCTAGGCTGGTTGATAAGGAGTCTAGGGGTCGCCAAGGAGAGGGGGGTCTGGAATTCTCAAGGAGGAAGAAAGGACAAACTTTTTCTTTCTCCACATTCCTTAGGATTATATAACAAAAATGTATCCTGCCTAAGGACAGTCTTTGGATTCAACCTTCTGTTATCTTAAAATGTTGATTATGGGAGTAGACCTGGTCTTTACAAGGATGCATCTTGCCTGAGGACAGTGTTATCTTAAAATGTAAATTATGGGAGTAGGTCTGATGAGGTCTTTACAACCTCCAGATAGTCTTTGGATTATGTAACTTCATTGTTAACACTAGCAAGCGGGTACTCTTTCTACCCCCTTCTGATGCCTATGTCAGAAGCTTTTTCTATCTCCGTTATACTTTAATAAAACTTTATTACACAAAAGCTCTGAGCGATCAAGCCTCGTCTCTGGCCCCGGATTGAATTCTTCTCCAGGGGCCAAGAATCCCGGTGTCGTTGCATGATTGAACAACAACCTTTCACCACCAGGCTCCTCTGTCCGTGGGATTCTCCAGGCAAGAATACAGGAGTGGGTTGCCATTTCCCTCCCCAGGGGATCTTCCCAGTCCAGGGATCGAACCTGGGTCTTCCATGTTGGCAGACAAATTCTTTACCACTGAGCCTCCTGGGTAGCTCCGTCCAACAACCTTGTGACTCCCTGTTATCAGCCAGAGGTGTCCAGGTCTGTCAGTGTAGTGTGAGTCCAGCTCATCTCTTCACACAGTCCTTGCTCTTTCTTTGCCTGTCTGCGCAGATTGGATCTTCCCGCGTCCTCGTGGGGAAGCCCTCTGTGCCGTTCCCACCTGTCCTCAGGCCAGCCTGTAGGGTCCCATTGGCCTCCCACTATGGTTAGTCTGCTGACCAGCATCCCCCCACTGGGCCTGACTCAGTGTTTTGTTCCCGAGTACTTCGCTGTGCAGTTCATTTGGCAGTTCATCACGTGGTACCTTTTGCAATTGGCAAACCATTAGCTTTTACCCTTGATCTGTACATTTTTTAAAATTTAGGTGAATGCTTTGGTTCTCCAGCAACAATTTAAGATTGAGTTCTTATGTGATGCTCAATACGGTTAATATTTTAATAAATTTCATGCATTATCTCAGGGGCTATGTGTTATGAAGGGGAGATAACTTGAAGATGTCGGAGCACTGAGGTTAAGTGGAAGAGCAGGTACACACAGCCCTCCCTCTTCAGGCTTCCTGCTCTGCCGTGTTCTTTTTCGTTTATTATTAACGTGCAGTTGGTTTACAGTGTTGTATTAATTTCTGCTGCACAGAAAAGTGATTCAGTTATACATATATATACATTTTTCCATATTCTCTTCCATTACAGTTTATCACAGGATGTTGAGTGTTTCCTGTGCTCAACAACAAGACCTTGTTTTGTGTCTCCTCTGTGTATAATGGTTGGCATCTACTCATCCCAAACCCCCAATTCATCCTTCTCCCATCCCACTGCCCCTGGCAGCCATGAGTCTGTTCTCCTTATGAGTGTGCTTCTGTCTCGTACATAAGTTCTTTTGTGTTGTATTTTACATTTGCCAGATAAGTGATATCAGAGGGTACTTGTCTTTCTCTCTCTGACTTCTTCACTTACTATGATAATCTCTAGGCCCATCCGTGTGGTGGCTAAAATGATGGCTGCATTCTTTTGTATGGCTGTGTGGTATTCCATTGTGGGCGTCTGCCACATCTTTATCCTTTCGTCCATCAGTGGACATTTGGGTTGTTCGCATGTCTTGGCTGTTGTGAGCAGTACTGCTGTGAACGTAGGGTATGTGGTTCTGCCATATTCTATAAACATCCAAAGTGCTCTGAGTACAGCAGAGCAGGACGTTTGATGACCACTCTGTGGTTAGACATGGGGAGTCCTTGCCAGTGTGATGTTCCTCTCCTTTGCATTTTAACGACGTGTTCTTTTCTCTGTGGCAAAGCTCATCCACCAACAGAAACTTTTGGAGAAAATTGCTCAGACTCATTTATCATAATGATCTTTACTCTTTTAATCTTACGCATATATGTGTAGATTTATGTAATCACGAAACATTATTTTGTATTGTGCTGTCGGAATTGTGCTCTGAGTCTTTGCAATTACCATAATACTTTGTAATATTCCTTTATTACATGTAATTTGCTAAACCATTCCTGTTTGGGTGGATAATTGGGTCGTTTCCAATTTTGCTTTTTAGATAATTCTACAGAGAATCCCTTTGTGCATGATTTCCTTAGAACAGGTTCCTAATACATGACTTATTGGTAAAAGCAAAGGAAACTTTTCTTTTTTTATTATTGTTGTTACAGACATGGAAGAGGGCATAAAACACACCATTTATTGAATCATTATAGAGGGGACAGCTGTATAACCATTCTCCAAGTCAAGAAGAGTATTTCTGGCTCCCCAGAAACCTCTTCTGTTTCCAGGAAGTAACAGTTCTATGGTTTTTGCTTCGCGTTTGTCATATGCTTTCCACATGGGTTAAAGGGCGTTGTCACCTCGCCAGATTGAGTGTACCTGTTTCAACACAGCATCGTCAGTGCTGAGTAGTTACTTTAAACTTTGGCCAATTCAGGAGGTACAGAGAAGGTATCTCAAGGTTGCTTTAATTTCGTCATTTCTTTAACGTGGAGATATATATATATATATATATTTTTTAAGTCTTTATTGAATTTTGTACAATACTGCTTCTGTTGTTTATGTTCTGTTTTTTTTTGACCACGAGGCATGTGGGGTCTTAGCTCATCGACCAGGGCCCAAACCCACACCTGCTGCATTGAGAGGCAAAGTCTTAACCACTGGACTGTCAGGAAAGTCCCCAGATATTTTTATGTGCGCTTATTTGTATTTCTTCTGAATTCTATTTGCCTCTTTTACCCATCTGTTTTTTTTTACATTTTCAAAAACTTGGGAAGCATTGAGATGCGTTATAGTCACAAATAAAATTTCAATGATCTAGGCATCACTAATATAGAAGTAAGAATTCAACCCAAGACATGCATTGAAATTTTCTGTCCATAAAAAGGATTGATGTCAAGTGAACCTTTCAACAATCACTGTTTATATCCCAGTAATTAACATCCAGTGATCCGATGAAGTTGCCCAGTCATGTCTGACTCTTTGTGATCCCTTGGACTATAGCCTACCAGGCTCCTCCGTCCATGGAATTTTCCAAGCAAGAGTCCTGGAGTGGGTTTTTTTTTACATGCTATGTCACAAACTGTGCACTGCCTGTCAAAGTAGGTCTAGTCCCAGTACTTCAGAAGAGGGCCAGCCATCAACCTGTCATAAGTACAGGATACATAGGAATGTCTTTTTTTTTTTTGAACACGCCATATGGCACATGGGAACTTAGTTCCCCGACTCGGGATTGAACCTGGGCCCTCTGTGTTGCAAGTGTGCTGTCTTAACCCCTGGGCCACCATGGGAGGCCTAGCACTGACTTTAAACTTTTCCTATTGAAGATGTATAACAGGTGATTAATAGTATTTATAGGAAAATGTGGGCAATCATGAATCAAAAAAATGTTTCCCCAGATTAATGTGTTGAAATTTACAATGAGGAACTAATTCAGAAGGCAACCAGGTGCACCAAGTCCAGACTCTAAGGACGCAGCTGTCTTCGTGTGTTACTCAGTGATGCGGAGTCAGGGAGGGGTTGTCGGGCGTGCTTTTTCACTTCAGACCTCTGAGTTCACAGAGGAAATTTTCCGTCTATGAGGTTTTGCAGGAGAGCAACCAGTCCTGAGTTTTGCTAGTTCAGCAGATTTAGCCATGTGAGGTGACTCGAGCTAGTTGATCATTCAAGCCTTAAGGGCACAAAGCTTGAACTCTCTCTTTTTTTCTGGCTGCGCTGCTCAGCTTGTGGGATCTTAGTTCTCCAACCAGGGATTGAACATGGGCCACTGCAGTGAAAGCTCCAAGTCCTAACCACTGGACTGCCAGGGAATTCCCGCTTGAACTCTGAGACGGAATTGGAAAAACAAAGAACACTTACGAAGAATATTGTGCCAACCTAAGCTGAAAAAACAAGGCGTTGTTTTCTCAATTTCTTTTTTCTCCACCATGAGACTGTGTCTTGCCAACAGGAAGTGTCTAACTCTTCTCTGCGCCCATATGGCCTGCTGCTGCTAAGTCACTTCAGTCGTGTCCAACTCTGTACGACCCCAGAGATGGCAGCCCACCAGACTCCCCCGTCCCTGGGATTCTCCAGGCAAGAACACTGGAGTGGGGTGCCATTTCCTTCTCCAATGCAGGAAAGTGAAAAGTGAAAGTGAAGTCGCTCAGTTGTGTCCGACCCTCAGTGACCCCATGGACTGCAGCCTTCCAGGCTCCTCCGTCCATGGGGTTTTCCAGGCAAGAGTACTGGAGTGGGGTGCTGTTGCCTTCTCTGCCATATGGTCTAGAACTGGCATAAACTCAGAAGGAGGAGCTGGATGGACTTGTGGGTGAACGGGCCCAGGATTGGTCTACATTGATTCCTATAATCCCGTGTTCCCAACGTGTGATATCCTTCCAGCACATTCATATTACCTGGGAACTTGGTAAAAATGCAAATTTGGGGGCCACACTGCAGACCTAATGAATCAGAAACTCTGAGGCTGGAGTTGGGCAGGTGGTTCCCATACCTACAAAGGTTGAGAACCATGGCTGTTACCTATCATCTGGCCCGTCATACCACCTAGTGGAATTCTTGGGAATAGCATCTGGAGATGAGTGGAACAGAAATTCTGTTGCTCTTGAATGAAATTGAATTAGACTAAGGGCTTCCTGGTGGCTCAGACGGTAAAGAATCTGCCTGCAATGCAGGAGACCTGGGTTCAATCCCTGGGTCGGGAAGATCCCCTGCAGAAAGGAATGGCTACCCACTCCAGTATTCTTGCCTGGAGAATTCCGTGGATAGAGGAGCCTGGTGGGTTATAGTCCATGGGGTTGCAAAGAGTCGGACACACCTGAGTGACTAACACAGCAAGGACTTTCTTGCACTTAAAGTTACAGCCACTCTGAATGAGTTCTAAAACTAGAATTCCCTTTACTTTACATTCAGTTACTGTAAGGCATTTCATGTCAAGACATCAGCGGGCAGACTACATAAACTCTTCCCTTGTTTTATAAATAAATAACCTTTAATTTTGTACAAAATTTCTCTTATCATACACTAGAATACACAGCTATCAAATAGTGTTATGAAGAATAACTTGGGAAATGCAAGAGCAAGGTAAAAAAAGAATTTTAAAAGGTGCACACCATGATTCAGTATTTTATAAAAGCCTGTAAGGGAGAAGAATCTGAAAGAAAACGTGTGTGTGTGAGAGAGACAGAATCACTTTGCTGTATACCTGAAGCTAACACAACATTGTAAATCAACTATACTTCAATTAAAAGAAAAGGAAGTTGTAATCCAAAAATAAAAAATACACATGGACCTTTCTCAGAAAGATCGATTCTACGCCATTGCAATAAACTAGCCAAGTAGTATTTGCAAAGTTTCTGTGAGAGGTTTTAACCCCAAATCGTGGCTGCCTACTGCTTAAAGTTGCCACTAAACCGAAGAGAACAACTTGCCCATTTAACCTGCCGGAAATGAAATAAAGGAGTCTTGATTGAACAAGATTCTGTTTCTGCGTCTGATGTTATAAATAGGGCCAGGACCCTTCCCCCTGGTTCTGAAGCTGTTTGACAAAACTGACTTTCTCCTCCAAATTGATCAAAGGTTTAGGTCTGCTATAATATGGAGGAAAAAAACCTCTTCCAAGGGAGGGCTGAATCCAATGAGATAATATCTGACTCTTGCAAAACAATTCTTTTGGGTAGAGAATAAAAAGTAATAGAAAACTCTTGGGGCTTACCTGGCAGTCCAGTGGTTAAGACCCTCTGCTTCTGCTGTAAGGGTCATGGGTTCCGTCTCTGGTGGGGGAACTAAGATCCCACATGCCTCACTGTGAGGCCAAAAAAAAAAGGCAATAGAAAACTCTCAAACTCTCTAAATGTCTTAGAGATATTCAGGTCCTGATATTTCCACCCCAATTCCTTATTTTAAAAGAATTTAAAAAGTCTAGCCTGGAGGAAGTTAAATGATCTCTGATTTTGGCAAATGCCAACGTTAGAAGCTTCTAAAAAGAAATAAGTGCATACGCTCAGTCGTGTCTGACTCTTTGCAACCCCATGGACTGTAGCCACCAGGCTCCCCTGTCCATGGAATTTTCCAGGCAATAGTACTGGCGTGGGTTGGCTTCCTCCTCCAGGGGATCTTCCCCCGCTAGGAATGGAACCCCAGTCTCCTGTGTCTCCTGCACTGGCAGGCAGGTTCCTGACTGCTATGCTACTTGAGAAGCCCAAAAAGAGCTGTCGGAGGGCTCGAATAGGGCTGTTCATTTCTTAAACTACAGATTTTAAATTCCAGTGGAATGCAAGTGATAACAAATCACTTACCAAAAATGCATATCTGAAAATCAGTGCCGTAAGAGAAGAAATTGTTCAGCTCAGATAATACTAAAGGAATGTTCAGTTCCATTTTTGTTGTTGTTTTTTTTTTAAGATGAAGATAAATTCTTCATCAGTAAGCCAATTCAAGTTTTTGGTTTTAACAAGATTGGAGAATAAGTCACATGTACATATTCAGCAAGGGCGAAAGACATTTAACCACAGTTTCAGACGTAATGACCAAGAATCAACTACTGACCAAAAATGATGCAAAAATGGCTAATTTTTTTTTCAGTAAAGTTTTGTTCCAAGAAGGTCTCTCATGGGGCTTCTGCTTAAAATGATGGCAAGTTCATCTTGCCTTTATCTTCTCCCTTTCTACCCAGCAGATAGTAAAGGAATTAAAATAAAAAAAACAACAGTATAGAAACAGAGGGCCAAGGGAGCTGAGGGGGCGGCACCCGTAAAGGTGAGACTGGTGGGGATACTTCCGAGACCGAAAGCAGAAGTGAAAGAAGGAGTGACGATGGCAGGTCATTCAACTGCCAGATCCTCGTGCAGGAGGTCAGCTCCTAAGAAAGAAACAGCGGTGGCAACACATTGTTTTACAATATGGAGTTAAACGCGGGGGAGGGGCCCGTCAGCTCTGTGGCTCTGGAGAGCAGGCCTCAGAGATGGCAAGGAATAGGGCAGAAACTACTGGTTTTATTCCAAGTGTATCGTTTCATTCTAAATGCGTTTATTCTGAGTGTAGAACTATTTTTTCTCTTCAAGCTCTCTATTAATTTTATTGTGACATTATTTAAAATTTTTAACATTAGGGAAGGTAGATGTGGATTTAGCATAAGAAAAACTGCTTAGAGCTATTCCACACGGCAGCAAGAAAAAGGAGCCTGTGTCCCCAGACGGTCAGCACCAGAGTGTCAAAAATGTGGTCAGCAGAATTAGTATGGAGTCACACACCGATACAGATGCCATCTAATGTTTTGTCCCATCAATATTGGAAAGCTGAGGCTCGGAGAGCTCAGTTTGCCTGAGACCAAGGGGATGCTAGCGAACACAGATCTGTTGATCTGCAAACCAGAGGTTTTCCGATCCATCTTGTGGCTTCCGAATCACGGAAGTGATTTGTTATGCCTTCCTGGGCGTTTGTGCTCCAAGGTGTTTCCCTCCAGCACCTGGATGAGATCACGGGATGGTGCGGTCCAGGTAAGCGGTGAAGGTGCCCCTTGGGGAAGCAGGATTGTCCAACGCAGGATGCACCGGGGTGGAATGCTGTTGCGGGTCATGAGAACAGCTCTGGCCCAACTTTCTCTTTGCCCTGGATGCTGGGTCTTGGGCCAGGGCTGCCTTCCCAGGGCTCAGACCAGCTTCTCTGCAGTGGCTGGGACAAGGGGGAGGCGTGACTGCCTCGTATGACTAAGTACTGTCAGATTACACCGGAATGGCGCCCCTGTCTCCTCTCCCACCAGCAATGAGTGAGGGTTTCTATGTTCCCACAATCTTCTCAACATTTGTCATTACCAACTTCTCTAAATTGTCTTTGTTTTTGTTGTTGCCTGCTTAAGGGGCATAAAGGGCTTCCCTGGTGGCTCAGTGGTAAGCAGCCTGCCAAGCAGGAGACATGGGTTCAATCCCTGGATCAGGAAGATCCCCTGGAGAAGGAAATGGCACCCCACTCCAGTATTCTTGCCTGGGAAATCCCATGGACGGAGGAGCTGGTGGGCTATAGTCCGTGCGGTCTCAAACAGTCGGACACGACTTAGTAACTAAACAAGGAAAACAAGCACAGCAGGTGTGGAGTGACATCGTTGTTGCTTTATTTGTTTTTCTGATGATCAGTGACACTGAGTATCTTTATAAACTGCCTTCCGTGGGCTTTTAGGTTTCCTCTTCTGTGACTTGCCTGCTTCTATGCAATTGTGTGTGATGGTTGTAAAATGTGCCAACGAATTCTTTGATACTCCCCCTTTAAGAAGTGGAGTTTATTTCCACTCCTTATTTCACTGTGCCCTGGAGGTACTCAGTGAAGTGATTTGCCTCTGTCCCTGGTTTGCAGAGAGTGTTTAGCATCGTCAGCGTGGCTCAGTCCTTTATCAGATGACTGTTCTGATCAGTTTTTACTTTTTGTAGTGTTCTATCCGTTTCATCTGTGTTTCCAGATTTAACAGTGTATACCTCTTATAACCTGGAGGAGGGCATGGCAACACACTCCAGTATTCTTGTCTGGAGAATCCCCATGGACAGAGTCGCCTGATGGACTACAGTCCGTGGGATCACAAAGAGTCAGCACGACTGAGCGACTAAGCACAGGACAGCACAGCACCTCTTCTAACCCTTTTATGATCTTTTAAATCTGTTGTGTCTACGATAATTTATCCGTTTTGCTTCTTTTTTAGCTTTTGGGTAACGTTTCTCTCTCTCTCTCTCTTTTTTTTTTTTTTTTTTTGTCAGTTAGATAATGGTCTATCTATCTTAAGAAACTTTCAATAAACCAGCTTTGGATTTTGTTAATATTCTCCAAGTTGTTCTCTACGGCATCTTAGTATTTCATTCTTTCTTGTTTCTTTGTGTTTGTTCTCTTGGTCTAAGTATTGCTTTAGCTGTGTCCAATTTCAACTTATTGTGTTTTATTTTATTTATATTTTTAAAACGTTGATTAATTAATTTTGGCTGCCCTGGGTCTTGTTGCTGTGAGCAGGCTTTCTCTGGTTGCAGCGAAGTACGGCTCCCCTTCCTTGTGGTGTGTGGCTTCTCCTTGCAGTGACTCCTCTTGTTGCAGAGCCTAGGATCTTGGCACGAGGGCGTCAGCGGTTGTGGTGCCCGGGCCATGTGGCTCCACGGCACGTGGGATCTTCCTGGGCCAGGGATCGAACCATAGTCCCCTGGACTGGCAGGTGGATTCCCAACCACTAGACGGTCAGGGAAACCCTGTTGTGTTTTAATTATCAGTCAATTTTTAGTACCTCTTAATTTCCTTTTAAACTCAAGCGTTACTTAATAATTTATTAGTTTCCAAAGATACAGATTTTAATCTATATAGATTTTTTTGTGTGGCCAACATACATAAGTCAATAAATGCAGTGTATATAATGCTAATGGAATGAAGCGAGAAAAATCACATGATCATCTCAATTGATACAGAAAGAAGCATTTGATAAAATCAAACAACCTTTCATGATTAAAAATACAGCAACCAAACACTCAATGAACTGGGAATAGAAAGGAACATCTGCAACATGATAAAAGGCATTTATGAAAAACTCGCAGCTAGGACCTCCCTGGTGGTCCAGTGGATAAGAATCCGCCTGCCAATGCAGGGGACACGGGTTCAGTCCCTGGTCCCGGAAGATCCCACGTGCTGCAGGGCGACTAAGCCTGAGAGCTGCGTCCACTGGGAGCCCCCACCCCGAGGCCCATCCTTCGCAACAAGAGAAGCCCCCGCAAGAAGTCCAGGCAAAGCAACTAGGGACTAGCACCCCCTCGCGGCAACCAGAGAAAGCCGCAACAAACATCCAGCACAATCAAAAATAAGTGAACTAATTAATTAAAAAAAACCTCAAGGCTAACCTCATACTCGATGGTGAAAGACTGGAAGCTTTTCCCATAAGATCAGGAGTAAGACAAAGGCAGCGTGACTCTCCCACTCAACATAGCAGTGGAAGTTCTAGCCAGAACAGTCAGGGAAAAAATTAAATAAAAGCCATCTGAACTAAATTTGAAGACTATATCTAGAAATTATATCTAGGAAACCCTAAGGAATTCACTCACCAAAAAAACCTGTTGATGCTAATAAATGAGTTCAAAGTTGCAGGATACAGAGTCAACACATGAAAATCAGTTGTATTTCTACACGCTAGCAATGAGCAATCTTAAAAGGAAATGAAGAAAACAACTCCATTTACAATAGGAGCTCAACATTTACAACTCAACAACAAAAATTCAAACAATCCAATTAAAAAATGGACAAAATTTGAATAGATATTTCCCCCCAAAAGCTGTTCAAATAGCCAATAGGCACATGAACAGAAGCTCAACATCACTAATCATTAGGGAAATGTAAATTAAAAGTAAAGGGAGACACTATACTCATTAGGATGGCTACTCTCAAAAAGATAAGAAATAACAAGTGTTGATAAATTGCTGGAGAAACTGGAACGTTCAGACTTCTCTGGTAGGAATGTAAAATGATGTAGCACCTATGAAAAACACTTTGGTGAGTCCTCAAAAATTTAAACATAGAACCACCATGCTGCTGCTGCTGCTGCTAAGTCGCTTTAGTCGTGTCTGACTCCGTGCGACCCCATGGACAGCAGCCCAGCAGGCCCCCCTGTCCCTGGGATTCTCCAGGCAAGAACACTGGAGTGGGTTGCCATTTCCTTCTCCGATGCATGAAAGTGAAAAGTAGAAGTGAAGTCGCTCAGTTGTGTCCAACTCTTAGCGACCCCATGGACTGCAGCCACCAGGCTCCTCCATCCACCATATGACCCAGCAGTTCCACTCTTATTACTGAAAGGTGTGGGGTCTAGCTGCTCGCTACTCAAAAGCCAAAAATCAGGCCAGTTTGGTGGAAAGGAAAGTTGGCTTTGTTTCAGATGCCAGCAACTGGGGAGGAAGGCGGAATCTGTCCAAGGGCCTACTCCCCTTCCCCTCAACAAGCAGGGGGTGAGAGCTTTTATACACGGAGTTGTTGGGGACAGGGGGTGTGGGGGTACTACACGCAGAAACAGCACAGTCAGCTCTGACAGTCATTTTCAGATTGCTCATCGGTGGTTTGACCAGCGTCATCTTGATTCTTCTAGGTGCAGTTAATCATCAGTTCCAGGGTCCATTTGTTCCCATTTTTTTTTTGAGGCCAATTCTTGGAATTGTGGCAGCTCATGTCTAGGGTCCCTTGGACTGCAAGGAGATCCAACCAGTCCATTCATTCTAAAGGAGATCAGCCCTGGGATTTCTTTGGAAGGAATGATACTAAAGCTGAAACTCCAGTACTTTAGCCACCTCATGAAAAGAGTTGACTCATTGGAAAAGACTCTGATGCTGGGAGGGATTGGGGGCAGGAGGAGAAGGGGACGACAGAGGATGAGATGGCTGGATGACATCACCGACTCGATGGACGTGAGTTTGAGTGAACTCCGGGAGTTGGTGATGGACAGGGAGGCCTGGCATGCTGCGATTCATGTGGTCGAAAAGAGTCGGACACGAATGAGCAACTGAACTGAACTGAACTGATGCCTAGGGTACAGTCTGGTCATCAAGTAGTTAACTTGTTCCACCTGGTGTTTCAGCATCTATAAGACAGTTTACAGGACATGGCTCAGAATATTATGCATAGCCCTTGAGAAGGAACTAAAGGTCCTTGACTATACTTAATGAGTACTCGACTGTTTTCCTTTATTTCCACATATTCTCATTTCTCTGATTAAACTTAGTCTTTGACTAAAGTTTTTCACAGACAAAAGGCAGGCAGAGGGCATGGGGGGAGGACCTCATGGTCCTGTCCTGTGTCACTCTTCTGTAAATACCGAAAAGAGCTGAAAACAGACTCACACAGACACTTGTATGCCAGTACTCGCAGAGCATCATCCACAGAAGCCAAAAGGTAGAGACAGACTGAAAGTCCATCAACGGAGGAATCCGTGACAAAGCACGGCATACACATACCGTGGAGCAACACTCGGCAGTAAGAGTGAAGCTCCGGTACTGCAGCGTGCACGAACCTTAAACATGAGCTAGGGAAGATGACCCAGACCCCAAGTGGCATATATTACTACACTGATATGAAATATCCAGAAGAAGCAGATTCATAGAGACAGAAAGTAGATTAGAGTTTACTGGAGGCTGGGCATGGAGAAAATGAGAAACTGCTGCTTAATGGATCCAGAGTTTCTGTTGGGGGTGGGGAAAGTTTGGAACTGGGTAATGGTAACGGTTCGGAGAAGGCAGTGGCGCCGCACTCCAGTACTCTTGCCTGGAAAACCCCGTGGACGGGGGAGCCTGGTGGGCTGCAGTCCGTGGGGTCAATAAGAGTTGGACACGACTGAGCGCCTTCACTTTCACTTTTCCCTTTCATGCATTGGAGAAGGAAATGGCAACCCACTCCAGTGTTCTTGCCTGGAGAATCCCAGGGATGGGGGAGCCTGGTGGGCTGCCGTCTCTGGGGTCGCACAGAGTCAGACACGACTGCAGCAGCAGCAGCAGTAGTAATGGTTACACAACACTGCAAATGTGGTTAATGCCACCAAACTATATAATGTGGTTAAAATGGCAGATTATCTTACGTACATTTTACCATCATAAGAAAAAGTACCAAAACAGCAAGTTAGCATCACATATAATTGCAAATCTGATTTTAGAGCTCAGCAGTAAAGGCGTTTAACTCTTTTATTAATTTTTTTAAAAAAGAAATGCTGCATGAACAGTGCTCTCGATAACATAGAGTTTCTGTGAGCAGTCACAGACATGGACAATCTTGATTTGATCAGTGATTTCGAAGTGGACTCAAGGTGCCAGAGTTTTAGGATTATCTTCACCGGTGTATTTTACTGTTTTTAAATAGGTAAAGAGATTGAGGTACATCCACATGGTGGAATACTGCTCAGTCATAAAAAGGAAGAACTATCAACACATATAATAACGTGGATGAACTTCAGAATTACTATGCTGAGTGAAATAAGCAAAACACGAAAAGACTGTAAACTCTATGATTCTATTTACACAAAATCCTCTATGGGAAACTAACCTGGAGAGACAGAAAGCTGATCAGCAGTTGTCTGGGGATGCAAGTAGACGAAGAGTGGACTACCAGGGGCAGGAGGACACTGAGGGGAGGGAATGGAGATCTTTATCATCTTACGTCTACAGTGGTGGCTTCACAGATATGTATTTATGTCAAACCTCATCAAATGGAATACTTGCAGCATGTGTATATGTTAATTATACATCATTAAAGTTGTACAAAATCATTTCCTGTTTTTGCTTTATGCTTTCCAATGCCTTGTTTTCCTAAGTGTTTTTACCAAGCTTATTCTTGGCCAGTCTCTTCCAATCATCTCACTTCAGATGGTAGATGTTTATCCTCCTTTGACCGAGGCTGCACTTCTCAGGTGGCTCATTAGTTTGGTCTAGAAGCTCCCGGTCCCCTGGGCAGCAGCTCCTTTGTACAGCAGTGCTTTTAGCGGGAAAGGCTGAAGAGCAAGCTCTAGTCTCTGTCTGTCCCTTCGGGTTTAAGGAGAGAGGAGGGGACACGCCTCAGATCACAGAACGCCAGGACCCGCCGAATCAGTCCCGATCCCTCTGGTCTAATCCCACCTCTTCTGGTACAGGATTTGCCCTTACATAGTATGCCTGGGCGGAGGCGGCCTCTCTGGGACATGGAATCTCTGGTTCCATTGTTCTCCTTGGGACATGGAATCTCTGGTCCCGTTTTTCTCCTCGCTGAGGCTCTCTGCTGTCCTGATACGCTACCTGTGCTGCAGGTTCCTAATGGGAGGGGCAGGCCGTGTTTATCCAAGGTGACCCCTAAGGGAGGCAATATTCGACCTCAAAGGCCTTTCCTCTGGCTTGTCCTTTGTCTGCTCCCTGCGTCAGCCTTTCCTCCAGGCTGCAGGTGCCCACTCCACACGCCCGGCTACTCACACCAGGTCCGGACAGACCCTGTCTCCCCACAGCCTTCTTATGTTTTATAAGTTCCTCAGCTCCGTCTTTCCATTTTGTTTAAATAATTTAAATAATCCATTCCTCCAGAATGGATTTTGAGAGAGAGAAAGAGAGAACCTAGTGTGAGTTTACGACCTTAATAGGGACCCCATCTTTATTTGATTTGATTTAAAACCAGAGGAGGACAGAGGAGCCTGGCAGGCTATCGACCATGGGGTCGCAAAGAGTGGGACACGACTTGGTGACAACAAAAACGACGACCAATACCACTTAATATTCTTTGAACGGGTAGTCCAGATTTGAAAATCACGTCCTGAACATCATAAGAGAACACTACAGGAAATAAGAACTATGGGAAAGTGGAAAGGAGTTTGCTGATGCAGAAGCCAGGAAAACAAAGAACTTTTACACATCTTTTGACAAATTCTTGAGAACTATATCCATTGGAGTTAATATTTTGTGAATGTGAGTGACTGACATCACCCTGTTCTGAGTGATGGGAAAACTTAAATACAAAGCATTCTGCTGCTGCTGCTGCTGCTAAGTCACTTCAGTCGTGTTCGACTCTGTGTGACCCCACAGACGGCAGCCCACCAGGCTCCCCCATCCCTGGGATTCTCCAGGCAAGAACACTGGAGTGGGTTGCCATTGCCTTCTCCAACAAAGCATTCTACACAAGCTAAAATCAACCAATCCCACTGGCCTCCGGGCTGTATTCTGACGGTACCTGGTTTTTTGTCCTTTGGAGTCTTTGTTCTGATGGTTCCATTTACCTAAAACACACTTTCCAGATCTGTATTGTTTCTGCTCCTTCTCAGTAACTTAGGACTATTCTCAAATTTCACTTTTCTAGACAGTTTTATGACCACTCTGTCCCCTAAACCCCCATGCATGCATGCTGAGTCACTTCAGTCATGTCTGACTCTTTTTGTGACCCCATGGACTGTGGCCCACCAGGCTCCTCTGTCCATGGACTTCTCCAGGCAAGAATACTGGAGTGAGTTGCCATGCCTTGCTCCAGGGGATCTTCCCACCCAGGGATCGAACCTGAGTCTCTCCCATCTCCTGCACTGGCAGGCGTGTTCTTGGCCACGAGCCACCTGGGAAGCCCCTGACTCCCATGTCCAGTCCCCATTGCAGGTGAAGTCCTCATATACAATTTTTTTTTCTTTTTGGCGCTTGAAAGTGAAAGTGTTAGTTGCTCAGTTGTGTCCAACTCTCTGCAACCCCATGGACTGTGGCCTGCCAGGCTCCTCTGTGGAATTCTCCAGGCAAGAATACTGGAGTGGTTTGCCATTCCCTTCTCCAGGGGATCTTCCCTACCCAGGGATCGAACCCAGGTCTCCTGCCTTACAGGCAGGTTCTTTACTGTCTGAGCCAGTAGGGCCTGGGGATAATTCCTTTTCTTGGAAGGTTGAAACATAGTTTTCCAGGCTGGAAGCATAGGTTTCCAGGCAGTGGTCCTAAACTCTGGCATAGATACGAAGTATATACAGACTTGCCAGGTGCTGCAGTGAGAAAGAATCTGCCTGAAAATGCAGGAGGCGTGGGTTCGATTCCTGGATTGGGAAGGGCCCCTAGAGTAGGAAATGGCAACCCACTCCAGTATTCTTGCCTGGAAAATTCCACGGACAGAGGAGGCTGGAGGGCTGTATAGTCCACGGGGTTGCAATGAGTTGGACATGACTGAGCACACATTCAGTTACAAAGTATATAAAGATCTTATTAAGAACAGAAGATTCTGACAGCTAATTGCAAGATAAACCTGACAACTGATTAAAAAAAAAAGCAACAGAAGACTCCTGGGCCTCATCCCACTAAATTCAGTAAGTCTGGTTAGGTACAAACTTCTCGAGTCCTGGGCTTTTGTTTAGGCTTTGGAATGAATGGGTGTTGGAGGGTGAAGCTCTGAGTAGGATACAGGACTCTAGGCTTAAGGGCAGAGAGACATGCATTGGAAAGCAGCTCTGCTACTAATTATCTGTGTAATCTTGGGAAATCCACTTAATCTTTCTGATTCTCAGTTGTCTCATCTATAAAATGGGGTTAGCTATAGCTATCTCATAGTATTGCAGTAAGATTATAAATTGTGCCTAGTTACCATGCATAGCTGTTGGGACCTAACTCAATAAGTGGGGGTTAATACTATTGCAATAACATGGCAGACCAGTGGCTATGAAAACCTATAGTGTATAACAGACTCTCGGCAGTAATTAGTGGTCTTTAAATACTGTGAGACCAGAAGAGGAAACACCTATTGATTCCCTATTGATTACTAGTAATCTCTATTGATGACTGTAGCCTGCCAGGCTCCAGTAATTGGTATGTTGAAAATGTCATAGCAGGTACTCACAAATAGCTCTTTGTCCTATTTTTAAATATTTATTGATTTATTTGGCTATGCTGGGGCTCAACTGGGACACATGAGATCTTCAAGCTTTGTTGTGGCGTCTTTCATTTGCAGCATGCGGGATCCCATTCCCTGACCAGGAATCGAACCCAGGCCTCCTGCATTGGGAGCGTGGAGTCTTAACCACTGGGCCACCTGGAAAGTCTTGACCAACAGCTTTTAAACGGACGAATGAAGCTCTCATCTCGCTTCTCTGCCAATGTCGGTGTTTGGCTTCCCAGTGCTTATTTCCCTGTCAGCACTGGTTGTGCTGGAAGTTTCGGGGGTGTGTGTGTGTGTTTTATGTTATTTTGAGTCTTCCAGATACCTTTTGTTATGTAGTCACCTCAGCATGGAATAAGTTGTTAGAGATCAAATTGTTTTTAAAAACGTGAGGGAGTTGTTGCTGAGGATCCTCCTGCTCTGATGTGTTAGGATTCTCTATGGCTAAGAATTGATGTTTTCAAATTGTGGTGCTAGAGAAGATTCTTGAGAGTCCCTTGGACTGCAAGGGATCAAACCTGTCAATCCTAAAGGAAATCAACCCTGAATATTCATTGGAAGGACTGATGCTGAAGCCGAAGCTCCTATACTTTGGCCACCTGATGCTAAGAGCCGACTCACTGGAAAAGACCCCGATGCTGGGAAAGATTGAGGGCAAGAGGAGAAGACAGTGGCAGAGGATGAGATGGTTAGATAGCATCACGGACTCCATGAACATGAATTTTAGAAAATTCCAGGAGATAGTAAAGGACAGGGAAGCTGGAGTGCTGCAGTCCATGGCGTTGCAGAGTCAGACTGAACAACAGCATCTGATTCAATGTTTAAGTAACACCTTAATCAGACATAGCAGATGTGCATGTGAACCGAGTCACTTCAGTGGTGTCTGACTCTGCAACCCTATGGACCATAGCCCGCCAGGCTCCTCCGTCCATGGGATTCTCCAGGCAAGAATACTGGGGTGGATTGCCATTTCCTCTTCCAGGGGATTTTCCCAACCCAGGGATCGAACCCACATCTCTTATGTCTCTTACACTGGCAATCAGGTTCTTACCCTAGCGCCACCTGGGAAGCCCAACATGACATACGTTCATTGCAAAAATTTGAAAAATACTAAAGAGAAGAAATAAGGATGTGAAAATCACAGCTTACGCCACTCACCCACAAGAAACACTGTTAACATTTTTGTGAATTTTCTTCAAGCCCTTTTTTATATCTCTGGATAATTTTAAGTGAAACAAAAATTAGAATTAGATACTAAAAGAAATTTTCATATATTGCACTGTGGGGAAATAATTCTGGTTTATACATGAGTTAACTTGAATTTTATGCTAACTGAAAGAGCCTATAGGTGGCCTATCAAACATATATTGTACATCTGCTTTAATTATTAAAGAAAAGGACACATTGACCAGAAGGAAAGAATGTCACGTTCAAAATAAAAGACTAAATGCCTCTTCCTGGGACACCAATGCTGGTCCTTCCCTGACGATAAGACTCCCTTCCCAGGTGCCAAGGCCGCGCTGAGTCAGCGTGTATGTGTTGATCTGCTCTTTTTGAAACCTTGAGAGAAATATTTCCCTCACGTGTTTGATGTCCTTTGGTTTTGACAAGACATAAAACTCTGCTGACAACCATGTTTCTCCAGCACAGTTCCTCAGAGTAATCTGAGAGACGGTCTTCCACGCTATAGTCCTCGCTTTGGCTCAAGTAAAACTCTTCTATTATAGATTATCTATTTGTTATTTTCATCAACACAGACTGTATACACTCTTTTGCAATGTGTTTCAGTGTTGTTATATTATCTGATTTTTCATATTATTAATGTTCTACAAAAGCATGATTTTTTTTAGATATCTCATAGCTTTTTTTTAATTAATTTTTTATTGAAGCGTAGTTGACTTACAATGCTGTTAACTGCTGCTGTACAGCATTGAGATTCAGTTATACACACATATATTCTTTTTCGTATTCTTTTCCCGTATGGGTCACCCCAAGATATTTGAGTATAGTTCCCTGTGCTATTCAGTAGGACTTTGTTGTTTACCCACGTAAATCTATATCCACATCTCTGAATTTTCCTCCTTAAATGTGAATAGCCTTTGAGATGGATCACCAAACTGCCCTCCAGAAAAATTGCACACATTTACATTCTCATCAGTAACATTTGAGTGTGATTTTCTCCACTGATTCCCCGTTGTTGGCTACCGTGGTTTAAGAAAAATCTGTGCCTATGTTTCAGATGAAAAATAGTATATCATTTATTTTAATTGTGTTGTTTTATTCCAGTAGAGTGTAAAATTGCATAGACATTATTTTCACAACTTTGCAAAAAGATGTGTACATATCAAATGTGAAAGAAACCTTGGAGAAATGTCAGCAGCTGTGTTATGGGATTATGATATAATTCCATTGTTATAGGTTTTTTTAGTTAAAAAGGCTCTCTAGCTGATCACTATTTCTTTCCCCAAATCCCTCCTCTCCCTCTTCCTGGGCAGAGCAGAGACTCCGTTTCTGAGCCTTGCACCTGGAGGTGGCCGTGATTCAGTTCAGACCATTAGGATATAAAAGGAAGTGATGTGCAAGCTTTCTGAGTCATCTCCATTTAAGCTCCTCATTTCAGGTGTTGGCGCCTTCCTCTTTCCCAAGAGTAGCAACCCAGCTTTGATTAAGCAAATGATGACCCCCTAGGGGACGGCGGAACAGGGAACCCGGTACTGTTCACAGCAGAGTCACCTCATCAACCCAGCCTGCCTCACCTGTTTGTTTGTTTTTTTTAATAACTTTATTTATGTCTTTATTTTCGGTTGTACTGGGGCTTCCTTACTGTGCGGGCTTTTCTTTAGCTGAGGCGAGCGGGGCTGCTCCGACTGTGGCGCGGCTTCTCGCTGACAGGGTTGCTCTCGTGGAGCCCACAGGGCACATGCGCGTCTGTCTTGGCAGCACGTGGGCTCCATAGCTGTGGCGCACAGGTTAGTTGCTCCGGGCATGTGGGATCTTCCCAGCTCAGCGACTGAGCTCACGTCTCCTGCCTTGGTCGGTGGATTCTTCGCCGCAGAGCCACCAGGGAAGCCCTGTCTGATCTGTTTTTAAGAGAAATGAATTTCATCATGTTTAGGCCACTCTAGAGTCTCTTTGCTGTAGCAGCTTAGCTGTGACCCTAACAAACACAACTTCACCCCACCCAAAAAAAGATTTGGGACAGTTTAGAGGTCAGTTCACAGTTCATGGAGCTGGTTGGAAGCTACCATGCATTGTACAGAATACCATAAAGTATTGGTCTTTTCTATTCCTTCATATAAACTTTGACTTCTCAAAAATTATATATTTAGTATATCTTAAGCTTAGGATGTTTAGAAATAATACCTGTAATCTGTTGTTATTTATTATTATAACCTAAGATATCATAGATAATCAATATAATCTAAGTGTGTTGATAGAACTCAAAAATAACATTTACAGGGAAGGAATGGAGACTTAAAGGACAGACTTGTGAACACAGTGGGGGAAGGAGAGAGTGGGATGAATGGAACAGTCGCAAAGACGTATACACTACCCCGTGTAAGTAGATAGCTGCTGAGAGGTTGCTGTGTGACACAGGCAGCCCAGCCAGGCACTCTGATGATCTAGGGGGTGGGGTGGGGGAAGGGCAGGGGGGCTCAGAAGGGATGCGGTATATGTATAATTACAGCTGATTTCTGTTGTAGTACAGCAGAAACCATCATAGCATTGTAAAGCAATTTTCCTCCAATTGAAAAATAATTTTTAAAAAGTCACAACTACACACATGCAGCCAACATCCTCTCTATAGGGGCTAAATTTTTCCCCATGAATATTTTGAAGGCTGCATATTCATCATTGGTTTTGCAGCATTGTGTATTCTTTTTTAAAAATTTTATTTCACTGAAGTATAGTTGACTTACAATGTTGTCTTAATTTCTATGATTCAGTTATATTGGGCTGTATTGAGGTGTATTGGTTAGACTGGGTTTTTCCATAACATGTTGTGGAAAAACCCAAATGAACCTTTTGGCCAATCCAATATATGTATATGTGTTCTTGTTCATATTCTTTTCCTTTATGGTTTATCCCTGGATACTGAATAGAGTTCCCTGTGCCATACAGTAGGACTTGTTGCTTATCCCTTCTATATAGAGTAGTTTGTATCTGCTGATCCCATCCCTCCCCCCTGCTCCTCCCCCTTGCAGTCTGTTCTGTAGCTCCATTGTGTATTCTTAACGGCGATGACTGTGGGATACGCGATTATGACAGTGGAAAGCATACATTAGAAGAGTCACATGGTGGGTTGGGCTGAATGCACACACAGTTGCTGCAGTTGAATGTATGTGCAGCCACTGCTCTGGACGCACAGTGTCAGGCAGCACAGAGCCAGCGTTGTCCCGGACACTGAAGGCAAGCAAGGGACTCCAGCACAGCACAGAAGTTCACAGGGTCACACGTTGCCATCGCAGTACGTCACCCACTGCGTCCACAAATGACTGGTTCCAGAGCCCCAGGAAGACCTGTATCCATGATTCTCATCACGGTTTTATAGCCAGCTATGACCCACCCTCTGACAACCCCGTATCTAGGGAGGCAATGTGACTGCTGCTCCCTTGTCACTTGGGAGGAAAGCCCTCCCTCCTCCCGTGAGTGGTCCTCGCGTGGCAGCTGCAGCAGTGTGAGACAGCAGTGGTCCACAGCCTGCTCCTAATGGAAGCAGCCCAGATCCTGTTCATCTCGGTGATGTGGCAGAAATGGGGCTCTTGTGGCCAGAGGGCTTGGGTATGCTTCCCAGCGCCATGTCTTGCTATTTTGAGAACCAGTGTGGGCAAGTGATGCAGTTCTGCATTTTGTTGTACTGATTTTAACTGAAGGTCATCATTAGCAATTCACTTAGGCTCCATTGCCTTCATAATTAGCATTTTTGCTGACTGTATACTATTTCATCAGATAAAAGAATCTGTCAAAATAGCTCCTTATTATGGACTCTTTAAGAAGTTCCATTTTGTGTTACTGTAAAAGTTGCTTCAATCAGTATCTTTGTCAATGTAACCTTTTGCTTCAGTTGAATAATTTCCTTAGGAAATGGGGTAAGTTTTGACTACCTCTTACGGAAGACCAGAAGGATGCTGTGATGACATTTTTTTTGTATTACCATTTTGTACTAGCCAAAAATGGGACGACCAGACCTATTCTTTTTTTAAAAAATTCTTTCTCTATTGCCATGCTGTGTAACGTGCAGGGTCTTAGTTCCCCAACCAGGGACTGAACCCACGCCCCCTGCACTGAGAGAGCAGAGCCTTAACCACCAGGCCACCAGAGAAGTTCCAAGACCAGAACTATTCTTAAGTAATAAGTGCTTAAATAAATTATGTTACATCCAATCAGTAGAATACTATGCATTAAAAAGAATGGGGATTATTCATAATAGACAAAAAGTAGAAACAATCGAAATGCCCATCAAATAATGAATAGATAAACAAAATGTAGTCTGCTGCTGCTGCTGCTGCTGCTAAGTCGCTTCAGTCGTGTCTGATTCTGTGCGACCCCAGAGACGGCAGCCCACCAGGCTCCCCGTCCCTGGGATTCTCCAGGCAAGAACACTGGAGTGGGTTGCCATTTCCTTCTCCAACGCATGAAAGTGAAAAGTGAAAGTGAAGCTGCTCAGTCGTGTCCGACTCTTATTGACCCCACGGACTGCAGCCTACCAGGCTCCTCTGTCCATGGGATTTTCCAGGCAAGAGTACTGGAGTGAGGTGCCACGGGATTGCAAAGAGTTGGACATGACTGGGTGACTGAACAACAACCATTAAACAAAATGTGGTATAACATCCATACCAGGGGATCTCATTCAACCACGAAAAGGAGTGGAGTTCTGACACACTACAACACAGGTGAATCTTGCAAGTAGTATGCTAAGTGGAAGAAGGCAGCACAGAGGCCTCAGATGACTCCATTCATAGGAAGTATCCAGAATAGGCAAGTCCACAGGGACAGAAAAAGGCTGAGTGGTTACTGGGGGTGGTGAGAGGGGAGAACGGGAATGATTGCAAATGGGCACGGGTTTCTTTGGGGGATGATAAAGTTGTCTTGGCATTAGATAGTAACGATGGTTGTACAATCTTGTGAATGTACTAAAACCCGTTGAATTGTACACTCTAAAAGAGTAAACTGGGAAATTCCCTGGCGGTCCAGTGGTTAGGACTCTGGGCTTCCATCGCAGGTGGCACAGGTTCGATCCCTGGTCAGGGAACTCAGGTCTCACGTGTCATGGGGCAGGACCGAAAATAAAGCAACGTGCAGGGGAGGTTGGAGGGAAGCTTAAGGAGGAGGTGTATATGTAAACTTAGGGCTGATTCACCTTGGTTTATGGCAGAAAGCAACACGACATTGCATAGCAATTATCCTCCAGTTAAAAATTTAAAAAAACAAACAAAAAAGAGTGAACTTTATGGGATGCGAATTCTATCTGAACTAAAAAAGAATGAGGACGAGCTCTATTGACTTTGATGTATTATTCTTTGAAGAAACTTGCAGAACGATATCTAAAATATACCATTTGGGGGCTTCCCTGGTGGTCCAGTGGTTAAGACTTTACTTTCCAATGCAGAGGGTGCAGGTTCAACCCCTGGTCAGGAAGCTAAGATTCTAATGCCTCTTGGCCAAAAAACCAAAACAGAAAACAGAAGCAATATTGTAACACATTTAATAAGGACTTTTCAAACGGTCCACGTCAAAAAAAAATCTTTAAAAAAATAAAATATACCATTTCTGTGAAAGTCTTTTTCTCTGTCTATAACGGAGGAGTATATCCATGATGCCCGATCCTATAATAAGTTCTTGTCCCAGAGCAGCCCCTTTCTCTTGGAAGCAGGGCACCTGCTGTGTGTCCGGAGCTGAGATGGTGTGTAGGGACTTCTATATAGTGTATCATTATTCCCACTGAATAATAGGAAAAATAATACTTTTTTCAGATAACAAAACTGAGAGGGTAGAGAGACAAGTGGACTGCCAAGGTTGTACAGTGAGGAAATTGGCTCCCAAGCCTGTGTAACTCCAGAGAAGGTGGACTGGAGGCTGGGACACCTGGGGGCCGTCCTCAGCTTCATTTATTCTCTGTAGACTGGCCAGCCAGAGGCACGGAGGCTGCTCCACTTCACATAGCACGGATTGTTAGAACGCAGGTTTATGAATTTACACGAAGTCAATTAGGGTCCTTTATTTGAGGACAGTAGAAAGGGGATTTCAGAGTGTCATCTTGCCCCAGCCAGTTCGCTTATCTCTGAATGGGAATATTTCAGTAGTTCCTGACTGGTCCTTTCATGCTCCCTGAACATCCTTTGCTCCTTCACAAAGCTGCCCTGACTGTTGTTTCTAACTAGAAAACCCTTCCTGCCCACCAGTCATTCAACAAATTCCTACTTACATGTCAAAACCCAGCTTAAAAGTCCCTTCTGTTGTTTTCTGCTTAAAAACACCACGTATAATTGCCACTCCTAGAGCCTTTACAATAATGTTCATAATATTAACATTAGTCATTATCGTTCAGTGAGCCCCCACTATGTGCTAGGCAATTTTAACTATTGATGTGCTTTGTCCTTTTCATCCTCCCAGGAATTATGCAATACAAATACCATTGTTCATATTTCTTTCAGATGAAGAAACAACCTAGCAACGTTAGGAAAGTTGCCTGAAGTCACACAACCAGGATGTGAGGAAACAGATCTTTCCAACTTCAGAGTTCACACTCTTCTCCTTTCCCCTCACCCCCTGTCTTGACCAGTCGCCGAGAATTGCAGATGCTGCTTGTTGCTGTCCCCATCATTGCATGTGAGCTCTAGAAGGAAGGTGGTAGCTTTGATTTCAGGACTGTGACCCCACTGCAAAAAGTACGGGGTCTGCTCCCAAGTGCCCCATGTCCTAAAAATGTAGTTAGGAGGGAATTGTTCCACTTGGAGAAACCCAGCCTGGAGAGTAAAAGCAGTGTGTCTGTCCAATCACTGCGGATGGGCCCGTTCCATTGTCTCCCCTGGAAAGGTGATAAAGTCATGGGTCTTGCCTCCTTGAGGACTTGCAGATGTTTCCTGAGGCCATGAGAGCAGTTTTGCTTCTTGCCAGCTCTTGTGGCTGCTGGGAATCTAGCGCCAGGGTTCTGCTCTTGGGAATGTCAGCAGCCACCTCAAGCCCAATTTCTGGAAATTGCTTTGAAGTAGGAAGGCTGGTGGAGGCCACAGAGGATGGAGGCTCCACTGCCCCGTCTGCTGGCTTCTGGCTGAAGCCCAGAAGGAGCTTCAAAATCAAGAGGGTAGGCCCTGGCGATGGGGGCCTCCAGCTTCACAGTCTGTCTAGCTTGGAAAACCATCTTCATCTCTTACTAAGTCTGTGGCCCAGGGGCAAATTTCTCAACTTTTCTAAAGCCCAATTACTTCATTTTTACCACGGAGGAATTGCCTCCTTTTCAAAGTTATAGGTAAAAAGAAATAATGTGAGCTTCCCTGGTGGCTCAGGGCTTCCCTGGTAGTTCAGTTGGTAAAGAATCCGCCTACAATGCAAGAGATCCTGGTTCAATGCCCAGGTCGGGAAGAT
Organism: Bos javanicus; assembly: GCF_032452875.1. NCBI lineage: Eukaryota > Metazoa > Chordata > Mammalia > Artiodactyla > Bovidae > Bos > Bos javanicus. Next base: position 110,772,402 of record NC_083875.1, on the reverse strand, counting down.
CCCCTGGAGAAGGGATAGGCTACCCACTCCAGTATTCTTGGGCTTCCCTTATGGCTCAGCTGGCAAAGAATCTGCCTCCAATGTGGGAGACCTGGGTTCACTCCCTGGGTTGGGAAGATACCCTGGAGAAGGGAAAGGCTACCCACTCCAGTATTGTGGCCTGGAGAACTCCATGGACTGTATGGTCCATGGGTCTCAAAGAGTCAGACACAACAGCATCTTTCACTTTCCCTGGTGGCTCAGTGTTTCCAATGCAGGAAACACGGTTTGATCCCTGGTTCCTGGAAGATCCCATATGCCACAGAGCAGCTAAGCCCATGCGCCATGACAGCTGAGCCTGAGCTCTGAAGCCCGTGCTCCGCAACAAGAGAAGCCACTGCGATGAGAAGCCCCCTCACTGCAACTAGAGAGAAGCCCGAACAGCCACAAAGACCCAGCACAGCCAAAAATAAATAAAATAGAGAAAAATTTTAAACCACAAAAAACAATGCATGGGAAACCCTTACCACCAGACCTAGCACAGTGTCCTCAAGTAACAACTATGACACTAATGATGAAAATAACAATAGTTGTTATTATTACATGATCTGCAGATGTTTGTTGTTTGTGGCGAACTCTAACTGATACAGTTAAGGCTCTTACTTGGGGGTGCAGGGCAGTGTTCAGGAGGACAGGTCACTTGAGCCAGAGGGGCAGTTTCCCCTGGTCCAGGACAAGCTTGCCCGAGAAAGTGATCTCCCATCCTTTGCATGTGAGCACGTGCTACTCCTTCTTTGCATCCCAACTCCCAGAGTAATCTGAGAAGGGAAAGACCAGGTCAAGATTCCGTCCCCACTCTTCTGACTCCCAGATAGCAAACGCTCAATGTCTATACCAGCCACCTAATGCAGGATCAAGCAATTAGCAGTTATTAAATGATGTTTTACTTTTTCTAGAAAGGGAATCAAAATTTTATATTGAAACATACTTAAAAGTCAGAAAACATTTTCACAGGGATTATTTTATCTGTCAATCCATTATCCAAGGACACAGTTCAGTTCAGTCTCTCAGTCATGTCCAGTTCTTTGCCATCCCACGGACTGCAGCATGCGAGGCTTCCCTGTCCATCAGCAACTCCCGGAGCGTGCACAAACTCATGTCCATCGAGTCGGTGATGCCTTTCAACCATCTCATCCTCTGTCATCCCCTTTTCCTCCTGTCTTCAATCTTTCCCAGCATCAGGGTCTTTTCTAAGGACACAAATACCCATAAAAAAGAAGACAGGCTTTATTTCAATTCTTAAAAAATCTTTCTTCAGCTCTTCCAGTTTTCATCTACAGGCCTCCAGTCACCTCCATATCCGAGGATGGGGAACTTGCAGATTCAGAGAGCCAAGTGTACATTGAGATTGGAAGTGGCTGTTTTTTATTCATCCTGGAAGATGACCCTTGCTGTGAGGCCCAGTTCACAGGGGGAGATGTCTCTCTGAATTCAGTCCTTAACAAGAAGAAACTAGGGACTTCCCTGGTGCTCCCGTGGCTATAACTCCAAGCTCCCAGTAAAGGGGACCTGGGTTCTATCCCTGGTCAGGGAACTAGACCCCCCATGCCACAGCTAAGACTTTGCATGCCACAATTAAAAGAGAAGAATATTGCAGTGAAGACCTGGTGCAGCCAAATACGTTTTAAAAATAAAATAAATATTAAAAAAGAAACTAGCACACTGGGCAGTGTCAAATCCAGGAGGTGGCCTTTCTAGAGCACAGTGAGGAGGTTTAAAAAAAAAAAACAGTTGACAGACGTATACAGTTTGAATTTCAAGCATTTTCCCTGATGTTCCCTCATGTACACTTTCCTATGGCTGGACGAGATTTACATTTGTCATTTGTGAGCTTCTCGTCGTATTCCTTCCAGCGGATGGGCCAGAGTTTGTTCGTCCAGCTGTCATTTGGTGCCTGTGTAGCTCTACCTGCTATTATATATACAATCAACCTTTATTAAAGCAAGACTTTTAAACCGTCTTTAGAAGTGCTGCTTTGGGATAAATTCCTGGAAGCAGGTTGAGAGCGCAAAGGCAGGAGTTGAGTTCCTTGGCCTTTCCTGAAGGTTAGATCATTCTGATAAAAACCCATGCATGAAGACTGCCCATGTGTCCTTCCTGGTCTGAAATGGAAAAGAAATACAGAGGCAGGGCCAATAAGGTAACAGGACAATTTGCTGAGCCAGGCAGAACTTTCTGGAAGGGGCTGGACTTTTCTTTTCCACGAGAGCATCCTCCGCTGATATCCCAGTCCTCAGTTTTGTGTTGTTGTCGTTCAGTCACTAAGTTGTATCTGACTCTTTGTGACCCCGTGGACTGCAGCACACCAGGCTTCCTTGTCCTTCACTGTCTCCCGGAGTTTGTCCAAATTCATGTCCATAGGGTAGGTGATGGTCCTCAGACCATCAGGCTATTCAGGACCACTCCCCTTCACAAATACCTCTGCTAGAATCGTACCTCAGCAGTTAGCACAGAACCGGGCGCTCTCTGGAATCTCCCGTGAATTTCCAAGAGTCAAAGGCCTGTGCTGAGCAGGAATCAGCATCTTCCCGGAGCAAGGCAACACGGTGGAGGCAGCAAGACGTGCGCTCCCTCCACCGTGGAGTGGAGGAGGACTGGAGCGTGGAGTGAGGGGCCTGCGCTCCAGGCAGGGCCCTGCCATCCGCCTGCTGACTCAACAGGCGCTCCACCCCCTGGAGAACCCAGGACTGCAATTACACAACTGCAGTGCGTTTCTTTAGCTCAGGACTTTGACTCGATAAAACACAGGAGAGGTCACACCCCGTTTACACCCCAGGGTGACTGATGTCATCCTCTGTGGATCTGAGCGCAGACCTGATGGGGAAGGGAGGTGAAGAGTCCCGCCCCAGGAAAAGGATTCAGAGTCCAGCCTTTCACAAAAGCTCTTAAAACGAAGCTTCCTTCTCTGCTGCCTCTGACCTGTGGGGCTCCCGCAGGAGCGCAGTGCCCCCAGGACAGTTGCAGACCAGGCCCGCTCTGGGTTGCTGGGCTCAGACAGAAATCGGGAAGTTTCCTGTTGGATTTGAAAACACAGCCGCAGGTCCTGGTGGAGCTGCCTGTGGGCCCCAGCCCAGCCGCGCCGCACAGTTCTCCTCACAACGGTGCTGTGATTCCTACTGTGTCGGGGCTCTGGTACTCTGGCCGTGGACTCAGCACCCTGATTTAATCTTTTTTAGAAAAATTTTATTTATTTTTTGGCTGTGCTCGGTCTTCATTGCTGCTTGCGGGCTTGTCTAGTTGCAGAGAGCGGCGGCTGCTCTCCAGCTGCGGGGCCCGGGCTGCTCCTTGCCGTGCTTTCCTCGTCACGGGGTGCAGCGTGCACAGGCTTCAGTAGTTGAGGTGCACGGTCTTACTGCCCCTCAGCATGTAGGATCTTCCCGACCCAGGGATCGAACCCGTGTCCCCTGCATTGGCAGGCAGATCCGTAACCGCTGGACCGCTAGGGAAGTTCTCCGTGATCTAATCTTTACTCCAGTCCAATACGCTGTGGCTTGGATCACAGTCACCTCTCTGATTTTATCTCCGCCCCCTCTCCCCCTCATTCTTGGCGTCCTGCCCGTCTGGCTTTTCTCTTCCTCAACCACACTAAGCTTGCTCCTGCCCCAGTGACCTTGCGTGCACCGTTCCCTCTCCTCAGATCTTTCCCTGTCCACTCTGTGTCCTCATTCAGCCCAGCTCATCGGGCACCTTTTCCAAGTGGTTATGCTGCCCCCGGTCCTGCCTCTATTTTCTTCTTAACAGTGTCATTTTGGAGAAGGGAATGGCACCCCCACTCCAGTATTCTTGCCTGGGAAATCCCATGGACAGAGGAGCCTGGCAGGCTACGGTCCATGAGGTCACAGAGTCAGACATGACTGAGCGACTATCACTTTCTCAAACTATCTTCTTTGTTTATTTAGCCACAGACTGTCTAACTCCCTAACCAGAACATCAGCTCCACGAGGGCAGGGTCAAAGGCCGTTCTGTCCTCTGCTCAGACCTGACAGCAACAGAGGGATCCGCCCAAGAGTCCCAGACGGAGCCGCCCTCGCTCTTCCTTATCCGGCTTTCTCCTTCTCCTAAGTGGGGTAAGCCAGGGGAGAGGGCCCTGGGTGGGCAGCTAACTCAGCAGTTTCATTTACCCGGTGAATTAGGCTTCCTCCTCTCTCCAAGTCTGCAGAAGGAACAGACTGGACCCATTGAGCAGAAACTCACAGAGACAGACTTGAGATGGATGTAAATACTTCTGAAACCTTTTGGAAGGACTCATTGGAAGGACTGATGCTGAAGCTGAAGCTCCTGTACTTTGACCACCTGATGCAAAGAGCAGACTCATTGGAAAAGACCCTGATGCTGGGAAAGATTGAAGGCAAATGAAGAAGAGGGTGGCAGAGGATGAGATGGTTAGATAGCATCATCAACTCAATGGACATGAATCTGAGCAAACTCCAGGAGACAGTGAAGGACAGGGAAGCCTGGCATGCTACAGTCCGTGGGGTCGCAAGAGTCAGACACGACTGAGTGACTGGACAACAACACAACAACAGTACTTCTGAGCAGAGCTGTCAGTGACTGAAAGATAATGCTGCTGCTTACCCGGGCCAGCTTTACACTTGGTTCATCCTTTCTCGAGCTGTCAGTGAGTGAAAGATAATGCTGCTGCTTACCTGGGCCAGCTTTACACTTGGTTCATCCTTTCTTGGCCCATTCACCTCCCTCTGCCTCCCTGGGGCCTGACTGCCAACCTGCAAACCCACTGGGCTCACAGGTTCTTGGAACTGGTCCCAGGATGGATGCTAGGGACTTTGCATGGCTGAAGGAACTAGATCAGACCATCTTTGTGAGCCATTTCATCTCCCATTTCAGGGCCTTGGCGGATAGGACTTTATTTCTAACCCTCAGCCGGTGGCCTGCAGGGCCTTCAGGGAGTGACAGACTGGATTAAGAGGCTAATTGTGAGCCAGGGTTAAAGCTCGGTGACCTGCAGTGCCAGCACACCGGTGACTCACCGCGTCCCTGACACCTGCTGTTTGCTTTGCACTGAAACCTGATCGTCTGAATCAGGAATGCAGAGCCCGGGGAAAACACAGGCCTGGTCCTCTTGCCAGCTTACTGTTTGAGCTTGACTAAGTTCTTTCCTTCTCTGAGCCTTGGTGTGTATTTCTGGAAAAATGAGACTGTTTGGATTCGACTTCGATGCTTTTAAGGGCCTCTCTTGGCACCCTAACATTCCAGGAGTGAACCGCAGACCTGTGGTCAGGGCTTGTGCCAGCCTACAGTTCTTCAGCAGGACATCTTTCTTGGTGGACAGCCTGGCGGGGAATCAAGACTCCTGACCTCCATCATCGGAAGCTCAAGTCTTTTTGGTGTGTCTGGGTTTAGTCACAGCTCTGGCTGGGCAGAGGACGTTGGTATGGGAGCTGTCACTGGGCAGAGCCCAGGATGTCCATCAGGAGAGAGATGAGCTGAATCTGGTCCAGAATCACCCTGGAGGTTGTCCCACCATCACCCCTGACCGGGCTGCTCATCCAGAGGGCAGGCAAGGGACTTTTTCTTTTAACTGAAGTATAATTGAGTTGGGCTTCTCTGGTAGCTCAGCAGTAAAGAATCTGCCTGCGATGCAGGAGACCCCAGTTTGATTCCTGGATCCAGCAGATCCCCTGGAGAAGGGATAGGCTACCTATTCCAGTATTCTTGGGCTTCCCTAGTGGCTCAGACAGTAAAGAATCTGCCTGTAATGCGGGAGACCTGGGTTTGATCCCTGGGTAGGGAAGATCCCCTGGAGGAGGGCATGGCAACCCACTCCAATATTCTTGCCTGGAGAATTCCATGGACAGAGGAGCCTGGTGGACTACAGTCCAGGGGGTCACAAAGAGTCAGACACGACTGAACAATTAAGCACAGCAGCATAATTGATTTACAATGTTGTGTTAATTTCTGCTCTACGGCCAAGTGACTCAGTTATACACACACATATGTATACACTTTCTTTTTAAGTGTTCTTTCTATTACGGTTTATCCCAGGAGATCAGAGACAGTTCCCTGCGCTGTGCAATAGGACCTTGTCGTTGGCCCACCCTGGTACCAGTTTGCATCTGCTAACCCCTAACTCCCGATGCAGCCCTCTCCCTGCTCCCTCCCCCGGCACCCACAGTGTGTTCTCTAGGCCTGTGAGTTTGTTTCTGTTTTTCAGGTAAGTTCACTTTTTTAGAGTCCCCATTTAAGTGATAACATGTGATATTTGTCTTTTTCTGACTCACTTCCCTTAGTATGATAATCTCTAGTTGCATCTGTGTTGCTGCAAATGGCATTATTTTGTTCTTTTTCATGGCTGAGTAGTATTCCATTGTATATACGTACCACATCTTCTTTTTCCATTCCTCTGTCCATGGACGTTTACGCTGCCTTCCTGTCTTGGCTAGTGTGAAAACTCCTGCTCTGAACATAGGGGTGCGGCACACATACCTCTACAATCACAGAGCATAGATTCTCAGAGGACTAGACTGTTCATGATACAAAAATCTTTCAGATCACTACTAAAAGAACTGATACACTGGCTGTAAGAGAATACACCTCTCCTGTTTACAAAATTAACAAATACTAAAATTTAACAAATGAAGAAGACACAGTCGGTGCTCTCAGAGACTTTGGATAAATTCTTTCACGTCCTTTAAGTCCCAGTCCTGCAAAAAGGGGTTAATATTCCCTGTCCACCTTTTTTTGGTAAGCAGCTGAATGTGACCTCTGAAAAATGGTGCACTATTCACTTGACCCAGAAAACCCCACAAAATCATGCAAATCAGGAGGTTCGGAGCTTCATGTTCACTTTAAGAACACTCATGAGATTGGCCAGGCCATTAAGGGTATGCATACCAGAAAAGCCAGCAAGTACCTGAATGAAGTCGCTATAAAGAAGCAAAGGTATACAGAGGCCAAACAGTAGGGGCTGGACGCTGGGTTGGTGGCCCCAAAAGATGCTGGATGTTCAGTGCACGTGCTCCAAGAGGCAAGGAGTGATGCTGAACTTAAGGGCTTAGACGCAGGTTCTCTGATCACTGAGCACATCCAGGTGAACAAAGCCCCCGAGATGCAGGCACAGGACTTAGCAGAGCTCGCGGTCGGATCAACCCACACCTGAACTCTCCTTGGCACATTGAGAGGCTCTTGACTGGAAAAGAACAGATTGTTCCTAAACCAGAAGAGGAGGTTGCACAAAAGGAAAAGATACCCCAGAAGAAACTGAAGAAGCAAAAACTTATGGCCCAGGAAGAAATGCCTCAAAAAATAAATGCAAATAAAAGTAAAAAAAAAAAAAAAAATCCCTGTCCAGCATTGTTAGACTTAGCAGCAATCTCAATTTCAGATAAATAATGAATAATATTTTAGCATAGATATGTCCTATGCAATATGTGGGATATACTTACTATAAAAAGGAAACTATTTATTATTCATTGTTTATCAGAAATTCAAAATTGACTAGCATCTTGTATTTTATCTTGCAATCTTACCTCTGTCCAAGCTTGTTCAGAAATTTTATGAGGTGCAAAAAATAGTATGTGAATTAACAACGTATAGAAGTACTTTACAGTTTACAAAATTCTGTGTCAGCAGGATGACTTGGGGTTGTACTGCTTTGATGGAAAAGCTTCTCTTGCAGGCCCGTGAATCTGTTCTCAGAAGATGTGGGGAGAAAGATTCTGTCTGCATCCAGATGAACACTTTTTATTCCAGGGTGTGTCCATGCCAAGTCACTTCAGTCACATCCGACTCTTTGTGACCCTCTGGACTGTAGCCTGCCAGGCTCCTCTGTCCGTGGGATTCTCCAGGTAAGAATACTGGAGTAGGTTGTCATTCCCTTCTCCAGGAGATCTTCCCAACCCAGGGATCAAACCTGAGTCTCTTGCATTGGCAGGCAGATTCTTCACCACTGAGCCCCCAGGGAAGCCCTTTGTAGGGTGAGTGAGCGTGAGTGTTAGTTGCTCAGTCGTGTCCAACTCTTTGAGAGCCTGTGGACAGTAGCTCATCAGGCTCCTTTGTCCATGGGATTCTCTGGGCAAGAATACTAGAGTGGATGGCCATGCCCTCCTCCATGGGATCTTCCCAACCCAGGAATTGAACCTGCATCTCTTATGTCTCCTGCCTTGGCAGGAGGGTTCTTTACCACCAGTGCCTGGGAAGCCCTTCTTCCAGGACAGTGGACCCAAACCAGTAGCACAGATGGAGCCTGGAGCAGCACACGCGAAAAGGTCCCAAGAATTTGCTTCTCAGAAAACTCGGAGCAAGACCAACCAGGATACAAGAGCACCTTCTGGCTGCGTCCCCAGAAGTGTGCTGTCTAAGAGGCTGCCACTGCTTCTCAGCCCCCAGCAGGTGAAAAGGGGTAGGAATGGCTGGATTGGAGGAGGGGGAGGGTAGAAACCATTGTCCTGGCTGGAGGGGGGCGCGGTGAGGAGAGGGGTTTAACTCAGAGGTCTGTGGACCCGGGAGACAGCAGCCATGGCTTCTCATCTAGCATGGGTCCTGCCTTCTGGAGGTGCCACTGCCATCCGAGGTGGCTTTTTTGCTTCAGTCAAGGGCTCCAAGCAAACATTCCTTTTGTGTCAAGAAGCAGGGCACCAATAGTGACAGCAGTCGTTCAAAATGTGAAGGCTGGGCAAGCCCTCGGAACCCCCCACTGCTCCCTCCTTCCATCTTCCAGACGGGGACCCTGAAGACGGGCTGAGAAGTGACTCGAAACCACGGAGCAAGTCAGGGGCAGACCTGGGACTGGAGTCCGAACCTGCTGCTTCCCGACTGAGGGTCAGATGTACTATCTGTCCCGTGGAGTTCCCCTCTGTTGGGGCACCCCCCCACCCCCGCCCACAAGGAGCCACTGTCCCCCAAGACCAATAATCCAGAGACACTGCTGAGAAACCCTGGTCTCTCAAAGCGTTTCATCATGGTGGTGATCTTCCGCTGCAGGATGGTACGTACCAGTCTGCAGAATACTTTCATGCCATCTACCTCCCCTTCCACTGACTTCTGCCTTCCTATGTCCTGTCCTCTCTGCGCTTGTCAACTCTCTAACGTGCCCGACTCTCCCAGGGAGAGGCAGTCCGTGTTACGGTTGGGACATGGTCTCTGGAGCCAACCTGCATGACCTGGAGCTCGGTGTGAGGTGCTGTGGCCTTGGGCGAGCAATGGAGGAGGTGTTCACTGTGCCTCGCTCTCCTCATTCATGATGTGGAGATGATTATCACAGGCCTACCTCACAGAGTTCTCATGTGAGGATTAAAGAAATTAACTGGTACTTTTTATTATTACTTTATCATTTTGGCCATGCCCCTCGGCCTGTGGGACCTTAGTTCCCTCACCAGGGACTGAATCTGGGGCCTCGGCAGTGAAAAGCTTGGCGTCCTAACCACTGGACCACCAGGGAATTCCCTTAACTTGCACTTACAACAGTTCCTAGCACACTGTTAAGGGAAGACCTGGTGGCTCAGTGGTAAAAAATCTACCAATGCAGGAAGACTGGGTTCAATTCCTGGGTTGGGAAGATCCTCTAGAGGAGGGCATGGCAACCCACTGCAGTATTCTTGCCTGAAAAATTCCTTGGACAGAAGAACCTGGCAGGCTACAATCCATGGGGCTGCAGAGAGTTGGATACGACTGAGTGAACAAACGACAACACCTTGCTGTTAAGGCTTCACAAATATCACTTATTGTTACTGTTATTGCTGCTGCCCTGTTAACTTCAGAACTCTCTTCCGTGACCCCAGAGTCCTCCGCCTCAGTCCTGGTCCTTCTCCAAGACTCAGCTCAAATTCCCCTCCTCCAGGACAACCTCTTCGATCCTTTTCCCTTAGCAGAGTTAGATGTTCCCTAACATCTTCCAAACCCAATTGAATGCCTACATTTGCCTGTTTTCTGGTCTGCCTGCCTGCCTAAGCATGCTCTTCACCCCTGTCTTTATCAGCAACAACAAGGCACATCTATGTGCTTCACGGATGCTTGTTCAATGACTGATTGCATTGATCTCCCATCTAGGAATCATCTTTTTTTTTTAACCTCACTCACTCACTTCTGGCTTTATTCTTTTTTAAAAATTTTATTTTTAATTGGAGGGTAATTGCTTTACAATGCTGTGTTGGTTTCTGCCATACAGCAACACGAATCAGCCACGGGTATACATATACCCCTTCCCTCTTGAACCTCCCTCCCACCTCCTGGAATCATTCTTGTTTTCTTTCTTTCCCCCACCCCACACCCAATCTAACAGCAAGTCTTGACATCCCACATCTAAGATCAATCGTGAGTCGCCTTTAGGCCAGTGCAGGCTGCCGCCTTCTCACCTGCGAGCCACTCAGTCTTCTCACTGTGCTCTTGCCCTTGTTGCTTCTGATTGCACCTCCATCCCCTCCTTAAAAGGCTCCCGGGACTTCACATTTCTCTTAGAAGAAAATCCCATCTACTTACTCGGCTATGTCTGTGCATGCTAAGTCTCTTTTTCAGTCGTGTCTGACTCTTTGCGACCCTATGGACTGTAGCCTGCCAGGCTCCTCTGTCCATGAGATTCTCCAGGCAAGAATACTGGAGTGGGTTGCCATGCCCTCCTCCAGGGGATCTTCCCGACCCAGGGATGGAACCCGCATCTCCTTTGGCTCCTGCATTACAGGTGTATTCTTTACTGCTGAGCCGTGGGGGAAGCCCTACGTGGCAACAGAGCTCTGCATTTCCATCGCCCACCTCATTTCGGACCACTTAATGTGCTCTCCCTCACTTAATACACTCTGCCTATTCTGCCTCCTTTCAGACCCTTTCCTACCTCATGACTGCACTTGCTGCTTCTTGCAGTTTTTGCAGAACTAGCTTCTTCTTTTGATTTCAGACTGAATGCTACATCCTCAGAGAGGCTTTCCTTGACCACCCCAAGGAAATGTTTCCCAGTTTCTCTTTGTCACAGAACCCTTTCTTCTGCTTTGTACTATTTATCGTAGGCTGTAAATATCTTGCTTACTTACATGCTCATTAACAGGTGTTAATTGGCTATCTCACTCGATATATTGTAAGCACCACAAGGGCGAAGTACTCACCCTTTTTTAAAATCTTATTCACTAGGATATCTCTTAATCAGTATTTAATATGTTTCTGCTGAATGAATGAATGATTTAATCCTCCTAGAAGCAGAATGTATAAACCAGGCATTATATACTCACTTTACAGATGTCCAAACTGAAGCTTAGAGGGCTGGATTCTTGCCCTGATGACATAGGCTGGAAGTAGTATAGCCAGGCCCTAGATCATGTACTTTTCCTGCTAGACCCTTTCACCCTGAAGGGAGATAGACTCTGGGTGGGGAACCCAGCTTGTCTGATTCATAATCTAATTCCCCAACATGAGACCAGGGAGCCAAGATTCCAAAGTTCCTGTCTGTAAAGAGGTGTCTGTATGTGGCTAAGGATTGCAATCAGTTCCAAATTCCAGGCTGCATTGACGCATACACCCAATACACTCAATGATCACAAGAAAAGTGCAGAGACTGAGGAAGAAAATCAGACCCACAGGCCTGAGAGCTGGCCTAATCTCCTAGGATCCTCTTCAGAGCTGTTCTAATTTAGGCCTGATGGAATGGGAAAGATGTTGTTTCTAGTTCCTTTAGTTTAATGTGGCCTAATTTGGAAGATTTTGCCATTTTGAGGTCTCAACTACCGCCTGAGAGCAGCCCTTGGTTATTGTTATCATCTAAAAGAATACTTTGGCTGTCAGTAGAGAGCTAGCAGCATTTCTTTGATTCCAGGAGGAAAGTTCCTGGTGAGGGAGCCTGGTGACATAAGAGGCCCTGGACCAGACACCAGAAGGGCGGTGCTGTGGGCGGGAAGGCCCTGGGCTCCCACCAGCAGACTGTTGGCCCCTCGCCGGCTCCCAGCTTCCTCCTCTGTAAGGAATGATGCAGGTCTGATTGTGGCCTGAGAGTCAGGGGGTTTGGATCTGACCCCGGCTCTGTCACTGACGTGGAGCATGGGATCCGGTTAAGGCCCTTTCCTTCTCTGGGTTATCGGTAGATCATTGTTATGAGTTCAGGTTTGGCAGGGTGGATTCTTAAGTTCTCTTTCAGCTCTGATATTTACTCATTCTGTGGCTTTTTCAGGGAAACATATTCTCCCCCAAGAACTGGGTTTCCTTATTTTCCAGCCCTTAGAAATCAGCATGAGATCTACATGGCCACCTCAAAATAGTTCAACCAAGAGTCTTAGTCCCAAAGGCCTGGGTTTCTTAAAAGTACCTGAGGAATCAAGTGCCCACTCCTGCTACTCTCCCAGCCCTAAACACCAATCCAATGACAGGTACCCACTCCAATGAAGGAAGCCCTTCAAGAAGGCCAAGGTCATGGAACAGGTTGGGGAGTATGAATCCACTGAGAGCCTAGAAGCTCTGGGCATTAACCCCCAAGGCCATTGTATTCACTTGGTCTTGACCCACTGCGTGAAAAGACAAGGTTCAGGAAAGTCAGATATGTTCCAGCGTCTTCTGAGTGTTTACTGTGGGGCGGGCCTCGGCTCAACACTTGTACACACTGCTTTGTTCAACCTTGACTTGGGAGATAGATATTATGATCCTCATTCTACAGGAGATGATGTTGAAACATGGAGCTAAAGTGAGTTGTCCAAAGTTATACAGCTAGAAAGACCAGGGCTGAGCCTGGTACTCTTTACTGCTGCGCTTGCTTCTCTCCTAACAACAGAAATCAAAAGTAAAGTTGAGGAGGCTCAGTAAACTGTTGTGGAAATCACTCTGGACTTGAGGACTGAAAAACTGGTTATGAACTCTAGTTCTTCTATTTACTATCTGGACTTCCCTGGTGGCTCGGGTGTAAAGCATCTGCCTACAATGCGGGAGACCTGGGTTCAATGCCTGGGTTGGGAAGATCTCCTGGAGAAGGAAACGGCAACCCACTTCAGTACTCTTGCCTGGAAAATCCCATGGACGGAGGAGCCTGGTGGGCTACAGTCCACGGGGTCGCGAAGAATTGGACACGACTGAGCAACTTCACTTTCACTTTCTTCCATTTACTAGTTTGGTGCTCCTGGGTAAGTCATTTGACTTTTTTAAGCAGCAGTATACTGACCTGTGGGCTTCCCTGGTGGCTCAGATGGTAAAGAGTCTGCCTACGATGAGAGAGACCCAGGTTTGATCCGTGGGTCTTGAAGATCCCTCGGAGAAGGGAAAGGCAATCCACTCCAGTATTCTAGTACTCTTGCCTGGAGAATCTCATGGACAGAGGAGCCTGACGGGCCACAATCCATGGGTGGCAAAGAGTCAGACACGACTGAGCAACTAACACTTTCACTTTAACTATGTTGACCTAGGAAGTGGGGACAATCACTTCTATCTCACAGTATAAGGTTAAAAGGGAAAATGTTCATGAAGGGTTTCAGCATGATGTCCGGCGTATAATAAGTGGTCAGTAAATGTTAGTCACTACCGCGGTTAGTATACTGCTACTCGAACTATTCCTAGTGCAATACACTACTCCTGTCACTGCTAGTATCCCCGCCTCCTTCTCTCCAGAGTGGTCCCAAAGCTCAAACGAGACAATGACTGGGAAAGCCGTGTGTGTTCTGCACCTGTCAGTAATCCCCTGTATTATAATTATAGCAAGCTAAGGGAAAGAGTTATTTGTGAAGCCCTGACCCCATTCCTCTCCCAAATGGTTCAGATTCTTTGCTCTGCAGCCAGCGGTGATGACGAGCGAGGGTTTGACTCGGTGCCCACTGTGAATGACGTCCTTCAGTGGATCGCGGAGAAGGACAGCAAATGCTTTTCTGAGCTTATTTTAGCATCAGAAGGACTTTCAGGCAGGATTTCAGCATTTAGTTTCATTGGGGAAGGTGCTTTGCCATTAATCTGAATTTACAACTTAAAATTTTCTCCTCCTCATCAACTTAAGAAGAGAGAATATGGAAGCAGATCTAGGATATGGCTGGCAGACATATCCCCAGATCCAAATGAGTTCTAATGTGGGTTATTCCTGATTATTTAAGTAATGTGTGTTTATTGTGAAAAAAAAAAAAGGAAAAATGTGTAAAAGTATGAATAACAATCTAAATACCCATAATGCAATCATTCAGAGACTAAAAGTGTTAATATTTTGTTATATTCCCTTTTAGACTTTTATTTTGCGTCTATATAAAATGTTATATTCATATAGATAGCATATAGAATTAGTAATATATGCATATATTATTTGTACTATGTAAAATAATATGTGAATGTAGGACTTCCCTGGTGGCTCAGACAGTAAAGCGTCTGTCTACAATGTGGGAGACCCGGGTTCGATCCCTGGGTCGGGAAGATCCCCTGGAGAAGGAAGTGGCAATCCCCTCCAGTACTCTTGCCTGGAAAATCCCATGGACAGAGGAGCCTGGTAGGCTACAGTTCATGGGGTCGCAAAGAGTCGGACACGGCTGAGCGACTGCACTTCTTCACTTCAATAATATATGAATATATTCATATACTTACATAATTGAGACCATAGTCTAAATAGCCATGTAAACTATTTTTTAATAAAGCTATTTTTTATTGGAGATTTTGGGTTCACAGCACAACTGAGCAAATGGTATAGAGATTTCCCATCTATCCCCTGCCCCTCACATGCAGTAATAAAGAACCTGCCAGCCAATGCAGGGGACATGGGAGATGCGGGTTCGGTCCCCGGGTTGGGAAGATCCCCTGGAGGAGGGCGTGGCAACCCACTCCAGTATTCTTGCCTGAAAAATTTCTTGGACAGAAGAACCTGGCGGGGTATAGTCCATGGAATCACAGAGAGTCGGACACGACTGAGCGAACACGCAAAGCCCACTCTTAACTTCCCCCACCAGGGTGGTACCCTTGTTACACTTAATGAATCTACTTTGACGCATCATATTCATTCAGCCTGTTATGGGTCACTCTTGGTGGTATGCGTTCTGTGGGTTTGGATAAATGGGTAATGCCATGTAGCCATCATTGTAGTATCGTTCAGGGTATTTTTGTTTGCCCTAAAAATGCTCTGTGCTCCACCTGCTGCTGCTAAGTCACTTCAGTCATGTCCGACTCTGTGTGACCCCATAGACGGCAGCCCACCAGGCTCCTCTGCCCATGGGATTTTCCAGGCAAGAGTACTGGAGTGGGGTGCCATTGCCTTCTCCGTCTACTCATCCCTCATCCCCCTGCCACACCCTGGCTACCATAGTCTTTTAACTGTCCCCATCATTTAGCCTTTTCCAGAATGTCGTACAGTGTATGGACTTTTCAGATTGGCTGCTTTCACTCTGTAATATGTATTTGTTTCCTCCATGTCTTTCCATGACTTGACAGCTCATTTCTTTTTAGTGCTGAATAATGTTCCGTTGTCCAGATACGGACCGGGTTTATTCATTCACCTACAGAAGGGCATCCTGGCTGCTTCCAAGTTTTGGCAGTTATGAATAAAGCCGCTGTAAACATCCTTGTGCAGGTTTTGGGATAAACACAAGTGTTCACCTCCTTTGAGTAAATACCAAAGGACGCACTTGCTGGTGTGTAAGAGTATGTTTAGTTTTGTAAGAAACCACCAAACTGCCTTCCAAATGGCTGTTACATCTTCCTTCCCACCAGCAGTGAATAAGAGTTCTCTTGCTCCAAATCCTCTCCCACATTTAATATTGTCAGCATTTTGGATTTTTGGCTCTTCTAAGAGGTATGTAACCTATTTTTCCATAACTTTATATTGCAAGAATTTCCTTCATGAATATTGTTTTTTAAAGATGTATAGGGTTGCAACATAGGGATGGCATAGAGCACAAAGTGTTTAATCCCTCCCTATTGTTATCTGTTTATTTTTCTGGCCAAGCCACGTGGTTTGTGGGATCTTGGTTCCCTGACCAGGGATTAAACCAGGGCCTTTAGCAGTGAGAACTTGGAGTCCTAACTACTGGACCACCAGGGAATTCCCTGTTATCTGTTTAGACTTTTCTAATTCTCAGTATTATCCATAACACTCTGATGAACATTTTTGTATATAAAGCTTTATTTACGTCATTGTTTATTTTCTCTAGGGCTGAAGTTAGAGGACAAACACCTCACATTCTCATCGATTCCGTGAGGCGTTCCCTAGCCAGCAACAAGTATTACCATGTTTATAAAATTCGTGCCAAATCAATAGGCAAAAAAATAAGTAAATTACTGTTTCAGTTCACAAACCTTTGATTACTTAAGTTGAATACACAATATTTCATGTATCTTAGCCATTTGTATTTTCCTTTCCGTGAGTTGTTAGTGTCCTTTGCTGAGCAGACTTTGTTCATAGTGGCCCCAATCACTAAAGTTGTCTGCAGATGATGCCAAACTTTGCATCTGGCCACATCTGATAGGAGCCGAGGCTCCGGCAGGATTAGAAATAGTCCATGTCAGCATTGCTGCTTCAATGAAACCAGAAAGGGGAAAGTTTCTATGTTTTATCGGAATCCGAGAAGTGAAGTTATTTTTGCTGATTGTATTATTATGCCTTCTTTTCTTACTCCCAAAGCTTCTCTTTTTTAAAATGCTGCTCTAGCAGGAAGGTTAGATTTAGTGTATACCTATTCTTTCTTTCAGTGTGTTCACTGACCGCCTACTATGTGCAAGGGCCAGTGCCCACAAGGATGGCTGTGGAGTCTGAGAACAGTCTGGGTTTTGGAGCTGGGCGGGGTTGGGCAGGGGCTTCCCAGGTGGCACTAATGGTCAGGAACCTGCCTGCCAGTGCAGGAGACATAAGGATGCGGGCTTGATCCCTGGGTTGGGAAGATCCCCTGGAGGAGGGCATGGCAACCCACTCCAGTATTCTTGCCTGGAGAGTCCCATGGACAGAGGAGCCTGGCAGGCTACAGCCCATGGGGTCACAAAGAGTCAGACACGACTGAAGCAACTTAGTGCACTTGCACACACACACACACGCACACACAGGTGTTGGGCAAGTCCTTTACCCTCTCTGAGACTCTCTTTTGCCTTCTTTCAAGCACAGGTGATAACCCTACTTTTGGGGAATAAATGGGTTACAAATGCAAAACTCCTGGAATGGTGTCTGCCACATCACAAGGCCTCATTTAGCTCAACAGAAAATTCTTGAGCTATTTCTTTTTATTTGCCACTGTGCTAGGTGCTGGAGAAGGCGATGGCACCCCACTCCAGTAGTCTTGCCTGGAAAATCCCATGGACGGAGGAGCCTGGAAGGCTGCAATTCATGGGGTCGCTGAGGGTCAGACATGACTGAGCGACTTCACTTTCAGTTTTCACTTTCTTGCATTGGAGAAGGAAATGGCACCCCACTTCAGTGTTCTTGCCTGGAGAATCCCAGGGACGGGGGAGCCTGGTGGGCTGCCGTCTATGGGGTCGCACAGAGTCGGACACAAACTGAAGTGACTTAGCAGCAGCAGCAGCAGCAGCAGTGCTAGGTGCTGAGGATCCAAAGAGGGGTCAGCTCTCTCTGCCCTCTGCTGCTCTGTGCATCCCTCCCCCCAATTAAGTCCAGTGGCCTTGGATGCCAAGGATGGGTTGACAGCTCTCTTTAGAGCCCTGGGCCTTAGCTGCAGTTCTGGAGCCACAGGAAAAGTACCAAACAACGTTGTGATACACAGAGAGTCATAGCCATGATTTTTATCTTCTCTTTTCTTAACATATCATCAGCATTTTCCATTGAGAGCAGAGTTGTTAAGGGTGCCGGCTAGAGTGAGCCAGCCTTAGTCTGATTTCTGGCTCTATCGCTAAGTAACCTTGCAAGCTGTTTAACATTTCTATGGTCTAGTTTTCTTATCTGTAAAGTGGGGATATTAATAGATGGTTAGATAGCATCACTGACTCAATGGACATGAATCTGAGCAAACTCCAGGAGATATGATGGACAGGGCAGCCTGGCGTGCTGCACTCCGTGGCATGGCAAGGAGTCAGAGATGACTTAGTGACTGAACTATAACCAAACAACAATAGTATCAGTACCTGCTTCCTGGGGTCTTTCTTAGGATTAAACAAAAGAAGCCATATGTAGCTTTTCGGATAACATGTAGCACACAGTAGGAGCTCAGTGGTCGGTTATTAATATTTCCATAATGTCTTCAGAGCCACCATTACAATGACGTTTTATGATTAAAAGAGATATAACACCTGTCTCTGATGTTGGTATTTGGACAAACGTAAAATATTATTCCTAAGAAACCAACAAAAAGTCTTCTTGCAGTTTAGAGATAAAGGCAGGACAAGACATTTAAGTATTCAGTGGGGAGTGAATCCACACCAAGACACTTCCATCCCCTTTCCAGAAAATGCAACACTTACTATGCATGTCAACAGGGTAATCAACTCATTTTAGAAACTGCAGTTGGGGGTGACCCCTGTCTGAGGCAGGGAGCTAGCCTGGATTACTTTGGCAAAGCCTTCTAGTCTTTTCTCTGTGATTCTCCAGGCAAAGAAGCTGTATCAGCTTTTCTCTTGTAGTGCCAGAGAATCTCTGATATAGCGCAGCTCAGGGCCAAACTAGAATTTTTCAGCTATCACTTGGGATATCTGGTAGGGTGGCTGTCAGGCCATGTCACCCGATGAAGCTGTTTCTGGTTGTGGTCCTTCAGCCAGCCAACAAGTCTCAACGTTAGCACTGGCATAAATGAGACTGAGCACCTTCTGCATGCCAGGCTCTGTAAAAACATTCCCTTCAGGCCTCAGCTTAACTGAGGCAGAATTCACTGGTCCCATTTTATAGATGAGGAAATTGAGGCTCAGGGAGGTCAAAGGTTTTCCCTCCAAGGTCACACAGCTGGTAGAGTCATGATCCGGCTCTGTCTGACTTTAAAGATACAAACTCTTCCCAGGGCACCACAGGGTCTCTTTGCGATGTAATTCAAACTAACCAGCATGGATTAGTGCTCACATGGGTTCCCCCTGCTAAGCACTGAGAACAGAGAGAGCAGCCTAATAGAGGAGAGCCAGACACAGAAATCCCAAGTTCTAGTATCCCACTGATGCATGCCTGTGAGAAGTAATAAAGCCACCGGGGCAGTTCAATTTATCCTGTTGTATACATTTCTGAAAGCTGTCCTTAATCCTTTCAGGAAGAGGCAGGGAATAGATAGATTGATAGATCAGGGCTATAATCAATGAACAAAGGGCAGTGGGAAAATAGGGAGAGAGAGGTGCATTCCCACTCAGAGATCCAGAAAATTCTCTTAGAGGATACAGTATTTGGGCTGGGGTTTGAAGGGTTAGAGTCAGCAAAAGACTATGGGGGAGGGGCTTGACCTGTCCCCGCCCTTCCCTAAGAGAAGTAAAAACGGAATCTTGATTTGTGCTTCTTAAATATTGGTCTGAAACCAGAACCCACACACACCCCTCCCATTTCGCCCCTTCCCCTTACATACATAGAGGGACCTATTAAGATGCATTCATGTTGCTGCTGTTTAATTGCTAAGTCCAGTCCAAACCTTTGTCGTCCCATGGACAGTAGCCCACCAGGCTCCCCTGTCCACGGAATTCTCCAGGCAAAAATACTGGAGTTGGTTGCCATTTCCTCCTCCAGGGGATCTTCCCAACCCAGTGATGGAACCCGTCTCCTGCATTGCAGGCAGATTCTTTACCATGTGAACCACACATAGGTACAAATGTAAAAACACACAGAAAATACACATAAAACACACACCAGTCCACGTGCAGATACTTAAAAACATACAATATGCAAAAACAGATACCAGCTCCCATACTTATAAGATCATACAAATATACACTCATATACATAGACTCACAAACGTGTTTATGTTTCATCACACAAGCACATACATGCCCTCTCCCCACCCACTCCTCATTCAGGTAAACAAGTGCATTTTTAATTAACATATAACAGGTTCGCACGCAAATGTGATCGCCCAGTTCTGGCTCGAGGCCGGTGACTAATGGGAAGCCATGTACAAAGGAAGCATCACGCAGGGGAGGCCAGGAATGGGTTGGCGGTGGGGCTGGGATTAAGCCCTGTCAGATGACAAGCGCGCCGGCCCGGCTGCAGCGCCTGTGCGAGCTCTGAATCCTGGGGGACGGTGCGAGGCTGCGCATCGGAATTCCAGCCTTGCACAGGGTTTAGTGTCGCCCAGGGTCAAGCTCTGTGGTCAGACCCACCCCTAGCCCTGCAATAGGCAGGCGGCTCTGAGGACACGCAGGTCTGCGGCGTGGGGCTTGTCCTAACACAGTACGCTGAGTGTAGGCAGCATTAATGAGGGTTTACTGTGGGCCGGGCACTGCGTTAAGCCCTTTCAGGGCATTACTTAATTCTCACATCAGCTCTGTGAGAGAGGGGTGGGCGGTGGGGATGTTAGCTGCCATCAACCCCATTTTAGAGGTAAGAAAACGGCACTCAGTTTTCCCACAAAACCACTCAGCAGGAAGCTTGGAGCTGAGGTTCAACCCTGTCCGATCTCACTCTCCAGGGGGTATAAAGTGAGTGTGCGTGTGAGCCTGTCACCCTCACACAGACGGTCTCTAGAACCCCCGTCCTGCCAGGTACAGCGCCTGGCCCAAAGCAGGTGCCTGGTGAGGGCGTGGGTCTTGGCTCAGTAAGGTCCTCAACAAGGGCCTCAGTTTCCCCATCTCTGAAATGGGAATGCAGCGAAGACCTCGCAGGGCAGGGCTGAGGCCGTGCACTCTCGGGCAGCAGAGGAGGTGCTGCGCTCTACATCCTCGCTGCAGCCACCCTGGCCTATTGCGGGGGTTCCAGCTCCGTCCCCACCCGAGCCCGGGAGAGGCGCTGGCGCCCCATTGTTTAAGAGAGCGGGGAAGCTCCCAAGAGCCGAGTCCCCGTCCCGGGGTCGCGCTCGCCGCCCAGTGGAGCAGACGACTTGGCCCGGCGTCTGCCTCGCCGGGCGCGTCCTTTGTCTGCTCCCCGGCGCCCGGAGCCCGGGGCCCGCGCCCCGCTTCTAGGGCAGACAAAGCCGGGGCTGCCGCTAGTCTGACCGGCTGGAGCGGCGCTCGCTCCACCCACCTCCCACTTTAGTACCGCCCCCTCTCCTCAGCGCCCTCTGATTGGCTCGTGGGGCCACAAAGAGGCCGGGAAGCGGGCAGGTCACGTGAGGCGGCGTGGCCTCCCATAGGCCTGGCCAAGCTGCCAATCAGGGAGGGCGGGCCGTCCGCGCTCGGCCCGGTCGCTCCCTCCGCTCCGGGGCCCGCCCGCGGGGCCGGCCGCCTGTCAGAGGGAGGTGGCGATGGTGCGCCCGGTGGCGGCGGCGGCTGCGGCGGCTTCCCTGGTCCGAGTGCAGCGAGGAGATGACTGACCGACCGGCTGACTGACTGAATGAATGAATGGCGAAGCCGAGCGCGCCATGAGGAGCCTGCCGAGCCTGGGCGGCCTCGCCCTGTTGTGCGCCGCCGCCGCCGCCGCCGCCTCAGCCACCTCGGCGGGGAATGTCACCGGTGGCGGCGGGGCCGCGGGGCAGGTGGACGCGTCGCCGGGCCCCCGGCTGGGGGGCGAGCCCAGCCACCCTTTCTCTAAAGCCACGGCTCCCACAGCCCAGGCCCCGAGGACCGGATCCCCGCGCGCCACCCTCCACCGACCCCAGGCTGCGTCTTCCTCAGCCCAGCCCCCGGAGACCACCCCTCCTCCGACCACCGCCGGGCCGGCTCCGACCACCGCCGCCGGGCCCGCGCGGACCACCTCTCAGGCACCGCTCGTTCCCTCGCGAGTCACACCTCCTGCGGTGGAACGTACTCCGACTACCCCTTGGGTGACAACCAGACCCGCGCCGACCACCCTCTCGACGACCACTGGCCCGGCGCCGACCACCCCTGTAGCGACCACGGTGCGGGCGCCCACCGCTCCCCCGAACCCGACCTCGGCTCTCCCCGGCGGCGGCGGCGGCGGCGGCAGCAGCAGCAGCAGCAGCAGCGTCCCGCCCACCCCACCTGCCACCGAAGCCCCCTCTCCGCCTCCCCCAGGTGAGTCCCAGCGCCTCCTCGGCCGCCGGACCCTCCCCGCGGCTGCCCGTCCTTCTAGCGTTGGGCTTCTTGGCTGGAATGGAGCATTTCTGGCCCCCAAAGGTTCCCCAGATTTCGACTTCAAGGGGAGGTCCAAGCTCTAGATAGCCTGCCCCACCCCCCTCCCCAGTCCCCAATCTGGAAAGCCTTTTGTCCCCCACTTGGGCTGTGCTTCCTTGGGAGGGGAGCGACTGCTGCGTGGATAGCATCGCACCTCCTTCCAAACAGCGCTGTCTTTGCCTTTGTCAGACGCGCTGGATGGGCGCAAACTTTTGGGTTCGGTTGGCTCACCGTGCCCCTCCGCCTGGGTGATCTGGGGAAGTTTGAAAACCAGCACAGTACCTCCTGCGACCAATAGATCAGAAATTGAAGGGATTCCTCCTAAGGCTCCACTTTCCTTGTTCATGTAAATATCAGACGTGCATGTGACAGGTGGAAAAGATATTGAGAGGATTTTGTTTACAAACAGTAGTACAGACCACTTGAGGCCAAAAGAAAAAAGAAATTGTAATCCATGTTTTCCCTGCAAATGAATGGATTCAGTAGTCATTTGGGACAGGTGTATATCTAGGCTGAGCACATTTATAAATTAGGTTAAATCCCTTCCTTGCACCGTTTTTTTTGTTTGTTTTTTCCTTCCTCAATTACAAGTCAGTATGTTTGGGCAAATACACAATTTAAGCAGGGAGGCCCATTTTTTCCTCCTTAAGGGGGATGTTCAGTTTTGCTGATGTTGATAAAAGACAATTTCTATCTGAGTCCTGGTAAAAAATAAAGCTCTTCTTCCTGCTGATTGAAAGTCTTCAAGCAAAGTTAGAGACAACTTCTGTTCTTTTTCCTCTTGAGATCTAAAGTGGGCCTGAAACTAAACAAATAAAACCTGTCTTGTCAAGATGTTAGACAAGAGTTTCTGAATTCCTTTGCTTTGAGTTGGGGTTTGATTTGTCCAAACCATTTTGCCTTTAGCTGGATTTATATTAATGGATCTCTGACCTAATTCTTAGGCTCAGTGATTTACTGTGGGGTCAGGTATGGACTTTGGACTATAATTGAATTTGTAGAGTTTTCCCACATGATTATGAGTCTTAATACAGTCCAGTCTTGGGTTGGAGCTTGGCATTGACATAAGTAGGAATGCAGATTATTCACCCATAAAAAGCCAAGTTGGTATTTCTTCCAGCTTCAAGGAGTGTGCTATCTAGCTGGATTTTGACTGTAACCTCTTTTGGCCTCCCTATGGAGAGACCAACATGATACTGAGAGGCGGGAATCGTAGTATTTGAGTGTATGGACTCGATTCCATTCTTAGTTTGAATCTTATCTCTGCTGCCTTTTATTAACTGTGTAATTTGGGCAGGTCAATTAACCTCTCTTCATCTGAGAAATGAAGATAATAATAGTGTTTAGCTCATAGGATTGCTGTGAATCCTATGAAATTTGCTGTGAAATCCTGTGAAAATTAACTAAGTTAGTGCATTTATAGCACTTAGAACAATAGTTCTGGGTGCAGAGTGAATTAGCTCAGTATGTATGTTAGCTATTAGTATGATAGTTTTTTTTGTTTTGTTTTTTTTTAATGGGACAGAAAGCATTTGAGAAACCTAATAGAGACTTGTGATGATTTTTATTTGTTTTAGTAAAATGTAATGGTAGTATGTGTGGTCAGTCATGTCTGACTCCTTGCGACGTTATGGGCAGTAGCTTGCCAGGCTCCTCTGTTCATGGGATTTTTTCAGGCAAGAATACTGGAGTGAATTGCCATTTCCTCCTCCAGGTAAAATGTAATAGAAAAGGATAAATTAGATTTTCCAAAGTTTGAAGCACACAGTAGTGTTTATTTAGGAAGATTCCTTCTTTTGAAAGGTTAGTATATCATAAGTCTGTGTAATTGATGTTATTTTACCTTAATAATTTTTGCATTGTTATTTTTAAATCACAAAGGTAAACTTTTTTCCTTTTATGTTGCTTTTTCTTTGTGATAAAATATACATAACATAAAATTTACCATTTTAACCATTTTTAGGTGTACAGTTTAGTGGCATTAAGCACATTCAAATTGTATAACCATCACTACCATCCATCTTCAGGACTCTTTTTTTATTTTCCCCAACTCAAACTGTATCCGGTAAACAATAACTCCTCAATGGCCGGCCATCCACCTTATTCCTAGCAACCACCATTCTACTTCCTGTCTCTGTGAATTTGCTTATTCCAGGTTCCTCATATGGGGAACTCATAGCATTTGTCCACAAAGATAACCTTTACCTGCAAAAATTACCAAGAACCAAAAGTCCACAAGTAAAGAGTGAAAGTCCCCCCACCCACTCTACTACTTTCCAGTTCCAGTCAGTCCTTAAATGTTACTACTATTAGCAGTTTGATCTTTTCTCAGAGGCAAGTTGTGGCGTGCAGGATGCGTTCCCTCACCAGGGATCGAACCCATGGCCCCTGCGTTGGGAGCGCAGAGTCTTAGCCACTGGACCACTAGGGGAGTCCCTAAACACAGGATTATTAAAAATGGTTTTTAAAAGCTCAAGATGAGATACTATATAAATTATATATATTAAATATATTAACTATGTGTATATACTGCAAGCCATAGAGTTTTGCAACTTGCTATATCCACTTAACTGTGTATCATGGTCTTTTTTTTTCATGTCAGTACCTAAAGAGTACCTTATTCTTTTCAGCAGTTGTATTTTTCATCATAAGAATATATCATAATCTATTTAACCAATCTCTTGTTTATGGATACTTAGATTGCTTCTTGGCTTCACTTTAAAAAGCACAGAGAGAATGTGTTCTTGTTTAATCCATCATATTATATTATTAGTCCATCATATTATATTCTCTAATACCTCGTCTGGAGTTTTGTAGACTCCAAATCGATTGTAAGTAAAGCAAAGCTGGATTGAGTAATATTTGCCATTGAAACTGTTCCAGGCCTTTAGTAAGTTCCATGGACTACCATATACCTATGTCTATGATGGTCTTCGGGCAACAGAAATTTTAAGATGCTCGAGTTTGGTAGCTCTGCTGTGCTGTAGATTTTCTGTCGCGTGTGGTTTTCTGTGAAGTCACCACGGACCGCCTCTGTCTAGTTCTCAGCAGCTGACTGCCTTTGGGGGCTTACTGCTTTACTGCGCAACTTTAGCTTTACAGTAATGTGATTGAGTATGGTCTTTCTATCTGAACATGGGCTCTAGTCTACTTTAAACAGTAAATACATCTCCTTGACAGAGGAAAGAGATTTGAAAGACCTGGTACTAACTGAATTTGAAAGACCTAGTGAGGTTGGCAAAATTGGATTCTCTGGCTTTTGGGAAGATGAGTACAGGGTGTTTTATTTTAATGTTCATATAAAACTGAACACCATTGATAATATATTATGTGTCTAGATGGGTCTTCTGGCTGCTCTTTGAATTAATAAGAATTTCTTCCATGAAGATCTAGTTGAGAGCTCTTGCCTACCCCTCAGTAAGGGCCCTCTTTTGTTTACAGGGACACTGATCTGCAAACTGAAACTAATTGCCCAGCAAGCAAGCATTTTCCTCCCACGGTCCTGGCAAAACATTTGACTGATTGGTTGGCTGGGTAGGACATTTTACGAAGGGTGAAGGGGAGGCTGTGATACTAGAGTATAACAGTTATCGATAGTAAGAGACTGAAGTGATGATAAATGTTTGATTTTTAAAATTATGGACCTTCAGGGCTAGATAGGACTTTAGAAGCCAGTACCTCCTAACGTGGCTCTACATTGCAAGAAATGCTTCCATGGACTTAGCCGAAATATTTCTCTTTGTGGTTAACACCAGCTGGTTCTGACTCTGCCCTTTCGGGGCCACGCAGAACAAGTCAGCTCTCTCTGTACCCTGACAGTTCAGGGATCTGTGGGCAGTGATCGTGTTCCCTCGGAGTCTGGACTAAATAACTTCAGCTCCCTCAACTGTTCTTTATGTGAAATGGTTTCAGATTCCCTTAGACTCTGCTGGTTGCCCCTCTTAGGGAATTTTTCAGTTTTTCTGTGTCTCTCCCGGAGTGTGGAGCACAGAGCTGAACACATCACCCCCGGTTGTGCCCTGGCCCGCTCGTGGTAGAGAGGGCAGTTGCCTCATTCTTTCTGGATGCTGTACTACTGTGGATGCACTTAGCTCCCGATCACAGGAGCTTTTCTGGCAGCCACACTACGTTGTTGACTCATTGAGTCCATTAAGATACTTAAGTCTTTTTTTTTTTTTTAAACACACACTAGACGAGTCTTTCTTCAGTCTGGACTTAGAAACTCTTTGTTATCCTCTAAAGTATAAACTGAGACAGTTGCCAAGCATGTAAAATGTACTGTGTTAGGTTCAAGCCATCACTTTGGGCCTGCGGTCTGTCAGCGTACCCCACCTAGTCTCTTCACGCTCACCTGCAGGGTGTTCCTGTGCACAGAGTCCAAGGACACGTTAGGGCAGGCCTTCTTACCTCACAGGAGAGAGTACATTTAGGGATGATAAAACAGTTTGGAAGGGGAGAGATCGTGGTTTAGATTAGTTCTTGAGGGTCTCTTCCAGCTCTACAGTTCGGCGATGATTTGGTACCCATGATTCAGGGCACATGACTGCCCCCCAAGGAGCCTTAATCATTTATTTGTGATCTAAGCTAAGAGATGAGACTTTTTTTTTTTCCCCCCAAGCAAACCTTAGAGTTTGAAAGCTCTGACTACTGTGGCGTGTAAATAAAATATTATGAATGGATTTTATTTGAAAGGAACATTCTGGAAATCAGGGCCCTCCTGTCTGTACTGGGAAATGTTTTCTTCATCCTAAAATTCTGTACAGCTAAGTTCAGGGTGTTAATTTGCTTATGGTTATTCAAGAAGATACCATTCATTTTAAGGACACAGAAATTGTTCAGACTTCAAAGATAATGTCTGTTCATAAACTTTTATTGAAAACCTGTGGGGCTGGGTGTGTTTCAGAATTTAGAATTTTTCTGATTTTTGGGAAGTTAATAAGTACATCCCAGTGAAGTCTAGGACAGCATCCTGTGTAATCAAACACATGAAGGTATTTGTAGCAAAAATGTGTGTATATTCACACTGAATGGGTTTTTAAAAAGGCTATAAATAACCTTGTGTTTGTTCAGGTCAGGTTTTGCTGCCAAATGAATAACAGAAAAGCCTTCGGTTTTTGGATCTTCTGGTATTTGCATCAGCTCTGAGTGACTGTGGACCACTGAAATAGCGCTTACACGCCATGTGGTGCTCCCTATGCTGCAATGCTGTTTTAAGAGCCTTGCATATATCACTCTACTCAGTCCTCACAAGACTCAGGTGTAATCGAGTTAGGTGTTATTATTATCTTCATTTTATAGATAGGAAACTGAGGCTCAGAGAAGCCCAGCTGTGAGGGAGTCTGCATTCAAACCCAGCCTTTCTGGTTCCAGAATCCATACTATTGGCATTTAAAGAAAGAGTTACATAGCAGATGAGAGAAGGAAACTATTTTGCTAAAAACATTTGTCCTTGAATACTAGTCTGAAAGGTTTTCTTCATTCTCTTATGTGCTATTTATTCACCTCAAATCTTCTGTTTAACAATGTTTTACAGTTAGAGCTCCAGTTCTTCCTTTGATTAGGTTCTAATATTGTCTGTGATAGAGAGGATTGCCTGTAGTCTTTAGGGCTAGGCCCAGGGACTTCTGAAGTTTACTATGTCTTATTCCTGACCCAAATGCCTAGATTTCTGCAGAAATTCCTTAGTGTGATTAGTTTCTGGAACAGCATAGTTAAACTCCAGAGCATTAGTTTCAAATCTACTGAATTCTGTCTCCAGGAAGCCTTCTGGCTAGTTGAAAATTTACACACTGAAATAATCTGATTATGTCTTTTTATCTTGATTTTTTTTAAAGACTCATAAAATTGAAGTGAGCATTACTTTTCATCTCAGAATTTCTAAACATGTATATATTAACTTCCAGACATCTTGGCACCCTTATAAACAGAATGGAAGAAAAATATCATGGTACTGTTTTTACTGATGGGTAAATTATGGGTAGAGTGATTACTGCTCTAGGGCACTTAATAGATCAGAGGAGAATAGAAGTGTAAGATCTTGTTTGGGAGAAAGACTGTTAGATGATAGTTTTAGTTAAAAATAGCTTCAATTCATGCTTTTTGCTTTGATCTTTATTTTTGTGTGTTTTCTTTAGATATAATATAAACATCCTTAATAATAATGTTGAGATTATGTTTCAGGTATCTCTTCTGTAGTCACTTAGCCTTTTTCTCAAGTATGTGTTTTGGTTTATCTGCTTTTCACTAGAAACAACTACCCTAACTGCATTAGTAACTTTGAGGGGAGATTTTTTTTTTTTAATTGTCATGAAAAAGATAAAAAGTATGTCTGGATACATATGTGTTTGAATCACAGTAAAGGTTTACTCAAATCTTTTTACCTGTATCTATTCAAGTACATGTGATAAATATGTGTCAAAATACCCTCTAGTAATGCCACTGTTCCACAATAAATATTATTGTCAGAAAAATCTTTTCCTGTTACTTTTTCTTCACTAGGATAAAATCTTTCCTCTGTTCTCCTTGCTCATTTTTTTTTTTTCACTTGAAACTCCTCTGTATGTCCCACTTTCTCTTGTCTCTTCTTCTTGGACCCATCCATTCTTTCATGTTCTTTAAGGAACCAAATTATCGTCTCTACTTAACAGATTCCCGCTTTGTCCTCCTTCAGTGCCTCCTCAAAGCCTAATTCTTCTAAGAAGTCTTTGCCGGGGAACAAAAGGTCCTTGAAGATGTCCTGGTAACAGGGTGCACAGGGCTGAACACTTTGCACTCAGAACAAAACCTGTCTTTCTCTGTGACTTTGACTTTTTTCCTATGGATCTGCTTTTAAAGTCTGTTTAACTTAGATTATTAAGCCCACTTGTAAGAAAATGTCATAGTTCATACAATATTCAGGATATGGTATTAATTCTTTCTTTTTTAAAAAAATGAAGGAAGAGATTTTATTTTTGTTCTGTATCTTCTTTATTGCCCAGCTTTCCCCCCGCTTCTCCTGAGGAATAATACAGAAAAAACAATTATCATAGCAGACGTTATCTGCCTCCAAAAAAAAAACCCCACAAAATTCCAGTACTTTAAATAAGTAGCAGATTTCTTTTTTTGTTTATGAGTAATATGAGTTGTTTTTGTTAGGTAGATGGATTTGGGCTAAATAGCAATGTAAATGATTTAATTTGGTTGAGAAACAAATGTTTGATTTTTTTGAATGACAGAATTAATTAATCAGCTTCTCTCTCATCTGATTTATACATTGGATTTGTTTTTTCAGTAGAGATTTTTGAAATAGGAATTTTCCTACTCTAAAATTCTATAATAAATCAGATCAGATCAGTCGCTCAGTCGTGTCCGACTCTTTGCGACCCCATCTATAATAAATAAGTTATGGTAATCTCCAAACCATTATGCATCTATTAAAATGCTTACATTATGCTAAAAGTAGTATACATAGGAGGAGGGAAATATACCAAAATAATTAGGTGGCGGAAGCTAAGTAATGCGAGTATGGGTCGTTTTCATTTCTTTGTATTCTTCTGGATTTTCCAAGTTTTTTTTTTTTTTTTAAATCAGTGTACCCAGTTTTATAGTAATAAAAATAAATGAATAAAATATAAAAAATGAGTAAAAAGTTATGATACACTTGATGAGCCTTCAGTTATATGTGATCAAGTCAAGCGATGTTACCCTGGGCCGCTTAATTGTAATTTCTGTGATGGATTCATCAGCTTTGGTCTACCTCAGACGTTTACTTGGCCTCAGTGAGTTGTGGTTCTGAAGAAAGGAGACTGCTGAAGACGGTACCCAAAAAAGGAAGCTGCTCCTGACACCTGCCAAGTCAAGGTCGTGATGACACAGCCAAGGTCTGGTACCTTCAGGGAAAGTTTAACTGAAATCTTAACAAAGTCTGAAAACAGCTGATTCTTTATCCATTTCACTCTGTCTAGGGAATTTAAAGCACAAACTTAAAATTAATTAAAGCAGCTTATGGAAATAGCTCTTGTTTAAATTGTGCAGAATTTGAATTCATCACATTGTCCACAGCTTTTACCAGTAGAAGCTCTTCGGTTATCTCTTCCTCTAGAGATACAGAGCTCCCAAAAGTTTGGTTTCAGTCTGTGCATATGTTTTTCAGTCAGATCAGATGGGGTTGCTTTTATACTGGTAATACAACAGCTGCTCTATATGATATCCTTGCCAGGGAGACAGCACTGAGGAAAGGCGAAATTTATTCAGTTGGAAAAAGGAATGTATCCTGCCCAGTCACAGGGCAAATGATCAGGGGTAGGTACGTTTTCAGCCTGGCTAGAGAATGTTCAATAACCTTTCTTTAGTAAATTTTAGACTCTTTAGATAACTGATTTTGGAAATTTTTGTTTCAGTCTTGCATGCTTAGAAACTGACATATTACCAAGGATCTTATTAAATTTTTATTTTTAAAAATCTGTAGTTTTTATTTGATGTATGCGAGCAAAAAGAAGAGGTTAGGAGTTAATCACAAGGAGAATAGCATGTTCTCTAGTTCCTCTAGTTCCTTTTTGGAAATGATCTTTTAAAGTGAAATTCCTTTAAACATCCTAGGGAAAGTTGTCTTCTCTGAAGGAAACTGCATGAACTGAGTAGCTTTTCCATTCTCTTCAGTCCTATCCATTGTGTATAGAGATGAGATGGCAGTTTGGGAAGGGTTATTAAAGGTAACAATGAGGGGCAAGATGGACTGCTTCATATTCCAAGATGCTTCCTCAGTTTTGCATCTGTATTGAGGATTGATTAGAGGAAGGCATTGGGCATCTTTTTTTTTTTTTTTTGCTGTATATTTCTCATGTGACTTCATATTCCTTATAAGTCTACAGTGTTTTTTGAGTTACCATTCTATATGAACTGCTGTAACAGGTTAGGCCCACCATCCCTTGATGTTGTGTGGGTTAATGAATAGTTATAGAGTGTACCAAAACCACAAAGCAAACTGGCTGTTGGGTATTATTATACTGGATTGGTGGTGTGTTGCCTGCAAACCCATCCTGTTCAACTGGTTTTACTTTTTAAGTTAGTTTGTTGCTTCAACTTGTCCACAGAGGCAGGGCTGGATGGTCCAGCTAATCAGGGGAGCAGCAGTCAGAAGAGCTCATTCGTCTTCCTTTCCACGCACTCTGTAAGTTCCCGAGCACGTTTTCTTTTTTGTTTTTCGTAAATGGGTCTGTGCCTTAGTTTCTCTAACTGTAAAAGGAAGCCTGTTGTGTGCACAGATACAGTGCACGTCACGTCTATACCACTGGCTTCTAGACCATCGTCTGTAAGATGAGTATGATAGTATCAACCTAATGGGGTTCTTGAGTGTTGACCTAGAATTCAAACCCAGCTTTGTCTGACTTAAAAGTCTGTTTTTTTTCTTTCCCTTTTAACTAAACTGTGCTGCAGTGCCAAAGCAGATGGGAGAAGCAGAAGACGAAATAAAGCGTCCCGTGGTTGCAGAGCACACTTTGGGTTCCATTTTTGTCACCTCCCTAGCCTCCTCCCCAGCAAGCCCATGCATTGCCCTCCTCAGCACTTGTTCTGAATTACACAGTTCGATTCAGGTTTGATTGCAGGAACTGCTGTGAAAATCAAAATTAGATCAAAGAGTGTTTCTCAGAGGTAGATACGGGTGTGGAGTGGAGGCGGCAGAGGGGATGATGGTAGGAATCAGATGAAAGGAAGCGGGCAGACTCAATGTGGATGTAAAGCAGAACTCAACAGTAGCTATGAGATGGTCTACTCAGCGCCAGAAGGATTAGGACAGAGACAATGTATTGCTTATTAGCATTTGGCAAGACATACCACACACTGCAAATGATAGTATTGATTGTTGTCAACTTGACAATGAAACCTTTCATCTTCAACTTCGTATGGACTCTCGATCAAGATGCTGATGCCAAACAATGTGTTGCAGAAAGCAGCAGGTGATGTTTGACGATGTGAAAGTCATGGGAGAATCTCAGACTTGTGACATCTGCAGTCAGCCGAGGGTGCATTTCCCCATCCCATTTTATAAACTTCCCTCCTCACTGGAGGGCAGGTTGTCTCTCAGATGAGACAAGGAGAAGCTATTATTTCAAGTCAGAACCAGCCGTTTCTGAACCAGTTGCAAATATACTGATGGATGATATACAGAGTGTTGGAGGATTTGATTTGGAAGCAAATAGCTTCATAAGTGGGAAACAGAAAAACCAATATGCACAGTAATGCATACGTGTATATGTATGTGGGATCTAGAAAGACCAATATGCATAGTAATGCATACATGTATATACATGTGGGATCTAGAAAAATGGTACAGCTGCACCCATCTGCAGAGCAGGAATGGAGACACGGATGTAGAGAAGGGACACGTGGACACAGCGGGGAAGGAAAGGGTGGGCTGCACCGAGAGAGCGGCATGACACACATGCAGCGCCGTGCGTAAAAGAGCCAGCCAGTGGGCATCTGCCGTGTGGCACCCGAACTCGGTCTGGTGCTCTGTGACTGCCCAGCGCGGTGGGGCGGGGAGGTGGGGGGCGGCTCAGGAGGGTGGGGACGTGTGTGCGTAAAGCTGATTCATGTTGTCCTATGCCAGAGACCAACACCACACTGTAAAGCAGTTATCTGCCAATTAAAAAAATATGCATCTCCCCCCCCCAAAAAAGAAATAGCTTCAGTTTGTACAGTATTACTCAACAGTAATTATGTATATTATTACCTCCTGCTAGTGCTCAAGTGTTACACTGTGGTCAAGTCGAACTATGTAACTATAGTTGTGGCGAATAGGTAGACAGTGCAAAACCTGGTCATATCAGTCTTCTGGTTAGTAATTTAAGATGACATGTATGCTGCAGCTGCTGCTAAGTCGCTTCAGTCGTGTCCAACTGTCTGCGACCCCATAGACGGCAGCCCACTAGGCGCCCCCATCCCTGGGATTCTCCAGGCAAGAACACTGGAGTGGGTTGCCATTTCCTTCTCCAGTGCATGAAAGTGAAAAGTGAAAGTGAAGTCACTCAGTCGTGCCCGACTCTTAGCGACCGCATGGACTGCAGCCTCCCAGGCTCCTTCGTCCATGGGATTTTCCAGGCAAGAGTACTGGAGTGGGGTGCCATCGCCTTCTCTGAGATGACATGTATACGTCAGTATAATTCTCCTCTGTATTCGCCATGAGTGACCATTAAAGCTTAGGTTTCCTAATACGTCTTAAAACTTCTCTATAGTCTGTGTCTGTCCTCATTTCCTACCACCCTTCACCTTGTGCTTTAAACTCCAACAGATTCGAGTTGCTTCTGTTTCCCCCCAAATGCCATGCTTATTGTCGTCATCATTATTACTAATAAGACAGTCATCTTTGGAGATTTTCCTCTGTGTCAGTTGCTAAAGAGCTTTAAATGAATTATAATGACCTTGCCTAATTATCTCCATTTTACTAAGCAAGAGTGGCGGCTTTGAGAGTTGAAATCCATTGAACAAGGCCTCACAGCTAGTAAATGTAGAACCTTGATTTAAATTTAGATCTGTGTAGCCTCAAAGCCTCCTCTCTTAATCGCTAAGCTAACTGGCCTCTTGTTACTTTGCTTCTGCTGTTCCCTCAGCCTGGAATGGCCCTTCTCTTCAGTTTGAATACAGGCCTTAAAATAGAAGCAAATGCTCGTTGATTTAGTCAGAAACGGACTTTACTAAACGATTAGTAAAGAGTTCACAGAATCTCCAGGGGAACCAAATTCAGGACATGGAGCTAGAGATAATACCTAGGGAAAACAATAATCTGGCATTGAGAACCTTTGTGGTGGAATAGCAAGCCTTAAAAATTGGAAATTGGAGAATTCCCCCAAATAGGAAGGAATTAGTAGCAATTATTCTATGATACGGGCTTCCCTGGTAGTTCAGAGATTAAAGTGTCTGCCTGTAATGCGGGAGACCTGGGTTCGATCCCTGGGTTGGGAAGATCCCCTGGAGAAGGAAATGGCAACCCACTCCAGTATTCTTGCCTGGAGAATCCCATGGACGGAGGAGCCTGGCGGGCTACAGTCTATGGGGTCGC
Organism: Bos javanicus; assembly: GCF_032452875.1. Taxonomy (NCBI): domain Eukaryota; kingdom Metazoa; phylum Chordata; class Mammalia; order Artiodactyla; family Bovidae; genus Bos; species Bos javanicus. Next base: position 110,738,309 of record NC_083875.1, on the reverse strand, counting down.
AAAGAGTCAGACACGACTGAGCAATTTCACTACGACTTCACTATACTATGATACTAGGCTGCCCCCCCCACCCCCAAAAGAAGACAGAGGTCCGCCACATCCCTTTTTTCACCTAATAAACTTACTTGTCCTTGAGAAACATGCAACCTCCTATACTGTTTTACCTTATATATTCTAATATTACTGTACATATTTTTTTTGATTACTTGCTTTTTAAGGATTCTTAGTTTAAGTATTACTTGTTCATGTAGTTGATTCCTCTATATGGCACCCCACTCCAGTACTCTTGCCTGGAAAATCCCATGGATGGAGGAGCCTGGTGGGCCGCAGTCCATGGGGTTGCTAAGAGTCGGACAAGACTCAGCGACTTCACTTTCACTTTTCACTTTCATGCATTGGAGAAGGAAATGGCAACCCACTCCAGTGTTCTTGCCTGGAGAATCCCAGGGATGGGGGAGCCTTGTGGGCTGCCATCCATGGGGTCGCACAGAGTCGGACCTGACTGAAGTGACTTAGCAGCAGCAGCAGCAGCATACCTTATTCTTTAATGGCTATGTCTTAGTGATGTTTGTACTCTCTAAGACATCCCTGAGATAGTGTTCAGTATTCAGTACATAGTAAGTACTCAATAAATAGTTGAGCTGAATTAAGGCATAAATCCTCCTTGCCCAGCACCGCTAGAATGTAAGTTCCAGAAGGGCAGGGATTTTTGTCTTTGTCTCTCTGTCTCTCTTTTTTTTAAACCACTGTCTCCCCAGCACCTAGATTCATTCCTAACATATGTTGAAACCTGAGAAAATACTTAAAGAATAAATGAATATTCCTAAATAAAAATTCTTTATTTCTGGAAATGACACTGTCATAAAACCCTTGGATGTGACCGCTGGGAAGACCATAGCCTTGACTATACGTACCTGTGTCAGCAGAGTAATGTCTCTGCTTTTCAGCATGCTGTCTGGGTCTGTCACAGCTTTCCTGCCAAGAAGCACTCGTCCTCTGGTTTCATGGCTGCAGTCACCGTCCGCAGTGATCTTAGAGCCCAAGAAGAGGAGATCTGTCACTACTTCCGCCATTTCTTTTTTTTTTTGCCGTGAAGTAATGGGGTCAACCTTCTAAATATTTGCTGTTCATTTCATTTTTATATTTTGAATACCTATTTACTTATTGGAATACTACTTATAATCATTTTAACTCTACTGCTGATCCTTTCAATTCCAATTTAGTAGTAATACCCCATTTTACAAAGAGCCTGAGTCTGAGATGAGGTTAAGTTGTTTGCTCAATAGTCACATAGCTCGGAAGTACTAGTGAGCTGGAATTCAAACCCAGATCCCTCTTTTTTTGGAAGTGCTTTCTGTTAGGGCAAAACAATGTGCTAAAAGCAGGGTGTGCTCTAGTTTATCCTCCCAACCCGTGCTAGTTTTTGTTTGTTTGTTTGGCCACAGCGTTGCAGGCAGGATCTTAGTCCCCGACCCGGGGATCACACCCTGGCCCTCCTGCAGAGGAAGCACAGCGTCCTAACCCATGGATCCCCCAGGGAACTTCCCATAATGCCTGTTAGTTTTAATGCAGCTTTTTGCCCCTGCCATCGTCACTCTTTCCTGATTTATAGTCATTGTTTTTCTGTGCATACCGTAGACCTGTTTCCCATCCTCTTTGGTGTTCCTCTTGATTCTTTTTTGTAGTAGGAAATATGTATTTTATTTGAAAGATCAAAGCACATCCTCACCTATTACTATGCCTGTTTATTTTCATTTCACTTTCATTTTTTTGTTAGCTTTCTTGATCTGTACAGTGGATCATTTCCAGAAAAGAAGACGCAGATACCTGTTATGAGTCAGATGAGTAATATTATATACATTAATCAGGATGGTATGTAAGGACAGATAGCATACACCCAACCAAGGGCCATTCCAGCTGGTAGGACAGGTGAAAGGCAAGATTGTCAGAAACAGACACAGTAACAAATAACGATACAGAGTTACTACAAAAGCTTTTCTGTGCCTTTATCATTGTTTCACTTGTGAATTAAACTTCTATTGAGAAATTAGAAATGGATGCCAGACATTTGTAGCCAAAAAAATGTTTTATTTAAAATTAGTTTCGGAAAATTCTTTTTCTTAGCATATGATCTTTCTTGTTAACAATAGTCCTTTTTTAAACAATTGATGAGAAAGTAAACATTTCTCTTTGCTATATTTCTTTCGGTTGATAATAGATCACTCATTTAGAAATAAACAACTTAAAGCCAGTGATTAAGTAGTCTTCAGGAAATAAAGCCACAGGTGTCACAAGCTGTTACTTTGTATTTCCTTATTGCTTAATCAGTCTGAAGTGGTACCTTCCTCTTTCTTTTCTTTACTTCCTTTCTCTTTGCTCTCTCCCTTCTCTCTCTCTCTCTCTCTTTTTCTATTGTTAATCAGACAAGATTTCAGATCCTTTTTCATGTGTTTTTTTTTCCTAGGTGGGGGTTCTCGTCATGTTAAAACTGGCCTTTCAACTATGTTTCATTAGATGGTTCAGCTTAAGACTTTACATTCACTTTTATTTAAGTAATAGAGAAAAGGGTATGCTTTGTCAATAAGTTTACACTGGGCTTTCTGTGTCAACAAAATTAAGTTTTTTTATTAATTTATCAGATCATTGTTGGTTACCTGCTGTGTACCTAGTGCTGGGCTGGAGAGATGCTAGAGAGACAAGTGAGATGTGTTTGTTTTCTGTCCTGATCCAGAAAATCAGACTACAGGTGGATAAGTTCCACCAGAGTGGTACGCACATGCATCAGGAGCAGAGGGAACTCCTCACTCAGACCTGAAAGGGGAGGCGTGAAAGACAGTATCCTTTCTGGAGGAACTCTTCTCTGAGCGGAGTCTTGAGAACAGACAGGAATTAGCCAAGTGCAGGAGGGAGAAAGTGTGGCAGTAGGAAAGCACGTGCTAGGCCTGTTGAGGGATGTGGAGTGCTGGGCGGCTCATAGGAGAGGGGAGCGCGTGTGCGGCTGGAACAGGGCTGGTGGGGTCTGAGGCTGGAACAGCCGGCGCTTGCCAAATCAGGCAGTACTTCGTATGTCGTGCTCAGAAACCGATTCTGAAAGCAACGAGGAACTATAAGCCCTGAAGTGACATGGTGGGGTTTGAGTTTTGCGTCAGTCTGGAAACTGCAGGATACTCCTAAAAGTGATCCCCAACAAAGATAATTAGAGGCCACTGACTGCCTCTCTAAATCTTTCCCAGCATTAATTTTGGATTAAAGGGTTTAAATGCTAAGATAATGTAATAATAGGAGGGGGACATGAATTGGCTTTCTATCCTCTCTTATTAAGCAAACATTTGAAACCTATTTTGCTTGTTGGTATAACACACGGACTTAGATGACTAAAATTAGAGACCCGACAAACGAGCCAGCAATGGTGCTCGGCCTCTTCATGCAGCTGGTGTCAGACTGAACAAACCCAGGGGTTTCCTGTGTGCCAGGCACTGCGGAGCTGAGCACAGAGAGGTGGACGACTTAGGTGTTTCCAGTCTGCTGGAGGGATGGACTTGTACACACGTGCTTTAGCAGACTTAGGTGTTAGATTCCTTTACTTAAATTTTCATTTTCTATCCTTATCTCAAACCTTAAAAGTGTGCATGAGGAAATCAAGGATAAGAGAGAGATTTCCCCCCAGATTTATTAAGATATAATTAATGTGTAACATCATATAAGTTTAAGGTACAGAATGTGATGGTTTGATGCACATTTATGTTGTAAAACATTTATCACAATAAGGTGAGTTAACATATTTCATGCCATTTTGTTGTTGTTCTGATGGGAATATTAAAGTTCTACAAAGAGAGGTATTTGTGTAATAATGAATGACAAATAGCTATAATTCAGCATTCTGTTTACCTAGCTCCAGAGTTTTTCCTTTTTCCCCCATCATATATTTAGCTTCCTTTGACAAGATGTGCATGCCTGCTGAGTCACTCGGTCATGTCAGATTCTTTGTGACCCCATAGACTTCAGCCAGTCAGGCTCCTCTGAGTGTGGGAGTCTCCAGGCGAGAATACTGAAGTGGGTTGGTATTTCCTTCTCCAGGGAATCTTCCTGACCCAGGGATCGAACCTGAGTCTCTGGCATCTCTTGCATTGCGGATTCTTGACCACAGAGCCATGTGGGAAGCCCTCTCTGACAAAGCAATGCATATATATGTTCAAGCCTGAAAGTAGTTTTCTTCCCATATTCTCTTAATTCTTTCCAACACTACCCAAACTAGGTGAGCCTCAAAGGATCCAGCCATTAGGGGTTAAAAATGCAGGCTTTAAAGTCATATTGTCTGGATTCAAATCCTGGTTCTATCACTTACCCTCAGTCTGTCAGCCTGCTTCATAGAATTATGAGTTCTGTTAGGAGGTAATGTTAAAACAGTGGAAGCATAAGGAAAGAATTCCCTACGTGTTAGTTGTTAAAATTGTTTTTGGAATAGCAACTCATATTTTTCCAAACATTCAGGAAATTTTGCTAAACTGTGTTTGAATCAATCTACCTTACTCAAATGAATCTTGGTGAAGAGCTTTCACCTAGCATGCACGTTTGAAATCTGACCTCTTGAACAAGAGGGGGTCAGTGAGTGACTTGGTATCACAAGCATCTATGAAAATATGCCTGTGAAAGTAGCACAAAGACACTTTAAACTTTTTTTATTATGTAATATTTTGAAAATAAAAGATGACAGACCAGTGTAATGGCCTCTTTCACACCTATGTCACACGCCTGGAGAGCCATCCAGGCCAGTCCTGCCTCATCCACACCCCCGCCCATTTACCCCTCTCCTATTTGATTTTGAAACAAATCCTAAAAATCACATCATTTTGTCTATGAATATTTCAGACAGTATTTCTAAAATGTAAAACTTCTCCTGTTTTTCTTAAGTATCTAAATGAGAATATGAACAATTTTTTAATATCATCAAAATGCTTTCTTTATGACTGGGGAGAGGAATCCTTCCTTTTTTCTGGCCATAGCGCGTGGCTTGTGGGATCTTAGTTGCCCCTGCGGTGAAAGCACCAGTCCTAACCCCTGGACTGCCAGGGAATTCCCCTTTCCTTTTTTAGAGCTAAACCTAGAGACATGATTGATCAGTCTGGGGGAGTAGTAATGAAAATTGGTTATTTTTTGTTATCATTTCTGACATTGCTAAATACCTCATATAGCCCAACTGTTAGTTCAAAACTAACAGTGTAAGGACTCCCTTAATTGGGTAGAATAAGGTACAGAAATTTTACTTTGGGTCGTGCTGGGTCTTTGTTGGGCACCCGGGCTTTCTCTAGCTGCTGTGGGCGAGGACGCCTCTTCACTGCGGAGCATGCGCTTCTCACTGCGGCGGCTTCTCGCTGCGGAGCAGAGGCTCTAGGCATGGGTCAGTAGTCGTGGCACACGGGCTTAGCTGCTCTGAGGCCTGTGGTATCTTCCCAGACCAAGGGCAGAACCTGTGTACCCTGCACTGGCAGGAGGATTCTCATCCACTGTACCACAGGGAAGTTCATAAGGATTTGCTGAGTTCAAGAAACTTTCCTATTTATATTCCTTTTAAAATGTCTGTGGCCCACATTATTTTTGTAACAAAGATATTCTTCCTTTTGATCACCTAATTTCTTTTATCGCCTTAGAATTTTAAAGTACTTCCCCCCTCCTATCTCCTAGCCTAACTTTTAGCTGGTTGGAGTGACTTTAGGGCTAATACAGGGGAGGTTTTGGTCTCCAGCAGAGGGTCAGTTGCAACTATGAAAACAACTGAAGCAAACGGTCTATTGATAGAAGAACATTTCATTATAAAAAGTCCTTTTCAAATTCCAGGATATGGGTTGCTTGGTCACTGAGGAGTCTGTTTTCCATTCACTAGCACCCTGGGTGTCTCAGCAGACCTGGTTAGGAATGTACTGCTCATTCTGAATGAGAAAAAAGGATAGAGAAGCTGCCCAAATGCTGCATCACTCAAGTCAAACATATCACATCTGCTGCATAGGAGATACAAACCTTAGGCTTTTAGGGCTTACTCAGACACGCAGATACCTTCCATTTTCAGTGGTGCCAATTTTGATTACAAAATGCCCATTGGACCAACCTCTAAATCCCCATTCTTTAATTTTTAAGCCCTTGGACCTCATAATTTCCCCAAAGTTTTACGTACTGCCAACTCAACAATTAGCAGAAGTGGTCGTGCTGATGAAACAGGTCTTTGATATTGGTTCAGTTATAGATCTGGAATGTTTATTCCCCTGGGCTTTCCAGCTGAGGGATTCCCAGCATGAACTCCTACTTTGGAAAATATCTGAGTGGGCAGCCTTGTTTGCCACATTGCCCTCATTGTCTCTTTGTTTATTCAGCTGAAAAGCTGCGCTTGTCTCTTATACAGTCAGGCATGAATCTCTAGGTCTCAGAAGCTGTTAAAATGGGTGGAAAGATGGGGAAGGGAAAGGATGCAAATTGTTATCGGATACTGACAGGGTGTGCCGTGAACGTGCTCGCTTGGGGAAGAGCATTATGACTTTAAGGTTATTACCAAGCACAACTCTGATCACATTTTTATAGCCCTGTTCTATTAGGGTCTAGGATTCAATGCAGTTTTCCTACCTTCTGGGTAAGAGACATTGATAATTCATTGGCACATGTGATTTTTTTTTTTGCCGCAATAGAGAAATAGGTTTTGAGAACATGAACATACCATCTGGCCCAAGCAGTGATAAATTTTCTCTGATTATAATAGCGTGCACATGCTCTTGGCATTGACTTTTCTGGCTATCTGTCAGCTGGATTATTTTATTTTAGCAGGTTACTAAAAGGTCTCTTTGCCTTCATTCTTTCCCAATGCATTCTCTACATACGGTCAGAGTTATGGTTCTAAACTGAAGGTATGATCATGACATGCTTTTTTGTATAAAACTTTCCATGGCTACCCAGTTCCCTCAAGAAAGCCCTGAACCTATCACTATACCTGCTTCGTATTCAGGGTCAGAGCTAAAATGAACTTTTCTTGGTTCTCTGCCCTGTTTTACCCCCGGTCACTACACATGCTACCCATTGCCATTCGGGATAGTCTTCCTTTCTTAGCATGGCCACACCTCATTCCTCGTGTCCAGTCTAGATTTCTTCCTCTGGGAAGTCTTACATAGGCGTCTTTCCCTGTGAAAACACATACCATGCTTTCGCATCCGCGGTGGTGTGGCTCCACCTCAGCACTTTTCATACTGTATCGCTGCTTTGTTTTTGTCTCTGCTGTAAGACCTTAAGCTGCATAAAAGCAGGAACCGTGTCTTTTTTCCACATCGTTGTGTTTTTAGCATCTAGAAATTACATTACTCATTTCTGGTTCAAAACTACTTTGTTGATAATTGAATTAATAAATTATGTGCTTTGCCAAGGGTTGTTTCTCTAACAACATCAGAGTCTGTTTTCATGTTCTTGATATTTTCCTTTTCATCTTCTAGTCATATACATTCATTCACTTACTCACTCATTTAATTATTCAACAGAATATTGCTTTGAACCTTTGCAGCCTCCATCCTTGCCCGGAGCATGTGGAAACAACAGGCAGAAGGCAGGCTGCTGCACATACATGCGCTCCTGTTGGCCAGCCCGTGGAGACGGGGCTCTCCAGCACCCGCATGCACAGCCCTCCCTCGCCTCCTGCACAGCCACTGCGTTTTTCTTTCCTGCCCTGCTTTTCCTTCTTACTATTTAGCTACCTTCTAATATACTCGATATTTAAGCTGCTTATTGTATGTCTCCCTCTGCTAAGAGGTGAGGGCCACACGGGCATGAATTTTGGTTTGTTTTATTGACTGCTGCATCCCCAGCCTTTAATGCTATGTCTGGCACAGAGTAAGTCAATGCCTATTAATATTTGCTGGATGAAGTAACAAATTCATGCCCTTAGGTGTGCTTCTCTTTCTTTTTCACTCTTTTGGTGCACCTGACTCAGTCCTGCTTCCAGTACCGAGCTGTTTGCTTTCTTTTACTTTTAGGACTTTGCATTTAGTCCTTATCTTGAGGCCATAGTCTTAGCCACCCCAGGCAAAGATTCTGTTTATCCATTTATTGCCTTGGGTGACCATGACTTAACTTGAATCTGACGTCCGCATCTCCTAACCTGGTGTCTGAAGCCCAGAGAGCCATGGATGTGTGTGCTGGGGAGGGCTGAGTATGCACTCAGAGGTGGATCAGATGTGAAACCTGTTTTTCTAGAACCCAAATAGGACAGGTGGATTAGTAACCATAGTACAAGGTCATGTAAGATAGTGTTAATAATGAGGAATATTAATCATTGGGGAGTATGTCTTGTAAAAAATTATGAAATACATCAAGCTTCCCAAAAAGCGTAGAAAGTAAGATAGTGAACATCCCCTCTGTACCTAGCTTTCGGCTTTGTAACATCTGAACTATCTCCCACATTTGCTTCAATTTTTTTGTTTTGTTTTGAGATAAAATACTAGATATGACTAAAGTCTCCAGTGTTCCTCTTTTATCCAGTTTTCTTCTTCCCTCCTCAAGTGTAACCACTATTCTGAATTTGATCCTGTGTGTGCACATGCGTGCATGCACACGTGCACACACACACAATATAGTGTGTGGTTTTATGTTTTAAACTGCATGATGACGTCTTCCTATGCTCTTTCCACTCAGCATTTTTTTTGAGATTTATCTCGCTAGCTCATGTAACTCCAGTTGTCTAAGTTGTTGTGTGGTTTCCTACTGTATGAATACACCACAGTGTGCTGATTTTCTTACTGATCAGATCAGATCAGATCAGTCGCTCAGTCGTGTCCGACTCTTCGCGACCCCATGAATCGCAGCACGCCAGGCCTCCCTGTCCATCACAAACTCCCGGAGTTCACTCACACTCATGTCTATCGAGTCAGTGATGCCATCCAGCCATCTCATCCTCTGTCGTCCCCTTCTCCTCCTGCCCCCAATCCCTCCCAGCATCAGAGTCTTTTCCAATGAGTCAACTCTTTGCAAGACGTGGCCAAAGTATTGGAGTTTCAGCTTTAGCATCATTCCCTCCAAAGAAATCCCAGGGCTGATCTCCTTCAGAATGGACTGGTTGGATCTCCTTGCAGTCCAAGGGACTCTCAAGAGTCTTCTCCAACACCACAGTTCAAATGCATCAATTCTTCAGTGCTCAGCCTTCTTCACAGTCCAACTCTCACATCCATACATGACCACAGGAAAAACCATAGCCTTGATAAGACGAACCTTTGTTGGCAAAGTAATGTCTCTGTTTTTGAATATGCTATCTAGGTTGGCAATAACTTTCCTTCCAAGGAGGAAGCGTCTTTTAATTTCATGGCTGCAGTCACCATCTGCAGTGATTTTGGAGCCCAGAAAAATAAAGTCTGACACTGTTTCCACTGTTTCCCCATCTATTTCCCATGAAGTGATGGGACCGGATGCCATGATCTTTGTTTTCTGAATGTTGAGCTTTAAGCCAACTTTTGCACTCTCCACTTTCACTTTCATCAAGAGGCTTTTTAGTTCCTCTTCACTTTCTGCCATAAGGGTGGTGTCATCTGCATATCTGAGGTTATTGATATTTCTCCTGGCAATCTTGATTCCAGCTTGTGTTTCTTCCAGTCCAGCGTTTCTCATGATGTACTCTGCATATAAGTTAAATAAGCAGGGTGACAATATACAGCCTTGACGTACTCCTTTCCCTATTTGGAACCAGTCTGTTGTTCCATGTCCAGTTCTAATTGTTGCTTCCTGACCTGCATACAGATTTCTCAAGAGGCAGGTCAGGTGGTCTGGTATTCCCATCTCTTTCAGAATTTTCCACAGTTTCTTGTGATCCACACAGTCAAAGGCTTTGGCATAGTCAATAAAGCAGATTTTGAAATAGATGTTTTTCTGGAACTCTCTTGCTTTTTCCATGATCCAGCGGATGTTAGCTATTTCAAATAATGCGTTTCTTTACTGTTTCAAATAAAGCTACAGTGAATTTTGCCCATGTCTCTTCACAAAGAGGAGACTTTCTCTGGGATAATGCATTGCAGTTAGTGTGCATAGAAATCACCTGGGAATCTTGTTGCATCATAGGTTCTGGCTCAGTTGATATGGGGTGGGCCTGAGAACCTGCCTTTCTCACAGGTTCCCAGGCGATGCAGACCCGTGGGCCACACTTTGAGTTGCAAGGCAGCAGTAGGTGGCTGTGCATCGTTGTCTTTCTAGATATTGCTGTATGCTTCTCCCTCGACGTTGTACAAGTTTATGTTCCCCTCAGGAGTGTATGAGATATTTGGTTGTTCCAGGAGTAGCCCCTTATTAATAGTATTGAAATGTAATCTGTAGCCATTCTTTCCTTAAAATTAGAAAGATTTTTGGGTGAGAAAACATGAATAAAACAATAATTTCAGTGGATAGTTAGCTTAACTACAGTATTTCTTAGGAATTGACCTAAATTAGATATATGGATCCTAATTAAATAATTTTTTAAAAAATCCACTTGTCTCTTTTCAGATTGTCACTCCATTTACCATTGTCAGCCCGGACAGGGCTCTGGCTATTAGATGAACTATCCCAGATGCTCAGAGGGAAGGGGAACTGTGTGGCAGGCTCTGTGCTGCACTTTCACTTAATCCCCACTTTTGTACACGCTCCCAGCTAAGTATTACAGCAAATGTTGCATCGCATCTGTTTGGCTTCAAGGTTTATATGTGAATTGAGTTTACTCCTGTTAGCTTCAGTTATCTGTAAAAAGGGAAGTAGACCAGATAATTAGATCCTTAAGTCCCAGCACTAGCTTCTCTGATAAATTAAGAAGTTCAAACACATACATATGATGATAGCTTCCACCCACCTATATTTTTAATTATTAAAAAGCACACTTAAAACTCACCACTTTGGCCATTCTTAGTGTACAGTTAAGCATTAAGTGTATTTACACTGTTGTGAGACAGAGCTTCAGAACTTCTCATCTGCAGATTTGAAACTCTCTCCTCATTAAATAGAACTCTTCCTTCCCTCCTCCTCTCCCTGAACCCCTGGTAACTGTCACTGGACTCTGTTTCTCTGAACTTGGCTACATTAGATACTTCTTATAAATGGAATCATGCAGTAGTCATCTTTTTGTGACTGATTTCATTTAATATAATGATTTCATTCCATCCATTTACAGCATGTGACAGGATTTCCTTGCTTTTCAAGACCAAATACTATTTTGTGGTGTGTATACTCCACACTTTGTTTATTCACACCTGTAGCTGGACATTTGGGTTGCTTCCACATCTTGGCTATTATGAATAACGCTGATAGTGAACAGGGGTGTGGCAATATCTTTTCAAGACCCTTCTTTCAGTTTTTTTGGATATATATTCAGAAGTGGGATTACTGGATTATATGATCATGCTACTTTTGATGTTTTGAGGAATGTCTATATTGTTTTCCATAGCGGTTGCACCAGGTTACAGTTCTGCCAACAGTGTGGTGACATCTTCTACTGGCTCAGAAAGTAGCGAATGGGGTGTGTGACATCAGAAGTGAAGCAGGGAGAACAGGCAAGTCCACCGGGGTGAAGGTGAATCTCACTTTGCTAGTACCTGTTTCCCTTGGCTATTTGAGCTAACACCGCTTGCTTCTCTGAGACTGTTACTTTAGGAGTGGAGGAGGAAGCCAAATGATTTCTTCGTTGATTTCTTATTGACCACTGGTCCCTGAGAGTTTCTGAGACGGTTCATTCCAGCAGTGCTTTAGCGATGGTCAAAGGAAGCTAGAAGGCTGTGTGTTGTATTGTTTGCAAAGTTGAACAAGGCCCTTGACATCTCGGTGCTCCCAAATTCTCATTTAAGAAAAAAGAAAAAGGAGCCTTCCAGTCCATGTTTTATTGATAGAATTGTGACTGCTGACCATTTCAGTTTTCTTTTGAGGATTCTGTGAGTGTTTATATGTGTGTTTTCAAGAGGAGAGATAATTGGATTCCACTTACCGTGTGTATAGGAAGAGCTGGAGTGAGCAGTGGTATTGCAACAGGAATTTCTTCTCTCTTGTGCCCTTATTTTTGAATCTGAAGTGTTACCCAAATGCTTAGTCATGATGATAAGGCAAAGAAGTTCACAGCTTGCAGTGTGAAACAATGTTTATACTGTATAAGTGTTTGATAATAGTGAAGTGTGGCAGGAGAGTGGGAAGAATTTGTCAACATGTTTTGAGGAGTAAGAGGATTAGATGGGGAACACAGAGTAAGATAGCCCACATCCACTTTCAAAAGAAAAAAGTTCTTTCAAATGTCTTTTAAAATAACTCAAGGCTCAGCTATTTTCACTTGGCTCTTAACTCCAAACCATTTAAACTTTTAGCCCTGCAGACAGCTGCAGACAGGTATATTTCCCGCCTTGCCATGTTTGTTGATGAAAGCAAGCAGACTTAATTTCACTGTATAACATACATACAGGTGTCTGTATGTTTGCAAAAGCAATTCTTACTCATGATGCTCCCTGATTTCAGATTTTCCTGTTCGACTGTTACAGTATTTATCAGTAAATCGATCATCTCAACTCTCCTGTCTCGAATCCTTCCTTCACACTGCTGCTAAGGATAATCTAGTCCCAGCTGGACTCCTTGAGACCATCTGACCTTGAGGACCCTCCATTTGCTTATCTTATCCCTTATATTACCTGTACTTACTTACTGATTCCTTGAAAGTTTTACATGTCAGTGTGTGTAAAGTACATAAAACAGGGCCCGGTATGTAACAAGGAAATAAGTAAACAAATAATGAATAGTAGTAGACATGGTTACTGTTGTTCCTATTGTTGTTGCTATTTTGTTCTCGTTGTTTTTGTGTCTTTCATTTATCTGTTTGTTTCTGGCTGAGCTGGCTTTGTCAGCCTCTCTCCGGCTGTGCGAGCTGGGGCTGCTCTTGCTCGGGGTGCTTGGGTTTCTCGCCGCAGCAGCTTCTCTTGTTGTGAAGCATGGGCTCTAGGTGCCTGGGCTTCGGGAGCTGTGACACAGGGGCTCGTTAGTTGTGGTTCGAGGGCTGTAGAGTGCAGGCTCAGCAGTTGTGGTGCACAACTTTAGATGCCCGCGGCGTGTGGGATCCTCCCAGACCGGGAATGGGACTGTGTCCCTTGTGTTGGCAGGCGGACTCCCACCCACTGTGCCACCGGGGCAGTCCTGCTGTTTCTACTTCTGAAGCCCGATTCTGGCCATATCATTACTCTGCTCAAGAATTTTCCATATTCTTTTTTGCCTGCAGCAAACTTTTTGGGGACATCAGAACCATTTTTGAAGCCTGTAAAAAAGTGCGTATCTCTGAGTCCCTGCCTCCCCCAGATAGAAATAGAGATTTCTATTCAGGAGGCCTAGGATGGGACCCGGGAATCAGAATATGAGTGTGCTCCCCAGGGGATTCTGAAGCAGGTGGTATGGGACCTTATTTGGAGAATCATACCACGTAGGATGAAGTACAAACTCCTGAGTCTAGAGTTCAGAGCCTCAGTAAACCCTGTTGGTATATATTTTCTCCTTCTATTACTTCCTGTTAGTCTGTTGCAACCGTAGTTAGATTTCCCCTCTACTCTTGCTTCCCTGGGTACCCCAGGTGCTTTCCCAGGATGGTATGGCATAATTTTGTGATCAAATATTTCTAATAATCCACAAACCATCTATTTAATAATATGATTAAAACTTGGCTTGGAGTGAATATTAAACTGTAACATGTGAGACCAACCTTCCCTTTTTCGAAAATTAGGAAACAGTTCCTAGGTAACATCACTGGGTACCTTAGGATAATATTTTAAAATTGACCTTTCCTCTTGTTCTCTTTGCACTGCTCTTCTCTGAACTCATTTTACAGGTATTATACTGAGCAAATAGTTTTAGCCTTTAAGTTGCTCAGCTGTGCTCTGTAAATAGAGACACTCAGACAAATCTAGTCCCAACCTCAGAAGCCGTCGGCAGTACTTGAATTTCTTTTATGTTTCTTTCCTTTTGTGTTCTGTTGCTACAAAATTAAGGTATTAATGAAATTGTTTAGGGTAATTTGAGTGTTTTCTGAGATAACTGATGATCCCTTTTAGTTCTCAATACTTGCAATTTTTAGTAACATCTAAGAATGCTGTTTTGCTAAAAAGATTACTTAAAATATTGTTTGGGGAAGAGAAGGCCCTATCATAGGTATTTTCTTTGCCTTGTCTCCTCTTATTTTTATTTTTTTAATTAATTTATTTTAATTGGAGGCTAATTAGTTTACAATATTGTAGTCGTTTTTGCCACACGTTGACAGGAATCAGCCATGGGTGTACATGTGTCCCCCATCCTGAACCCCCCTCCCACCTCCCTCCCCATCCCATCCCTCAGGGTCATCCCAGTGCCCCAGCCCTGAGCACCCTGTCTCATGCAGCGAACCTGGACTGGCGATCTATTTTAAAACATTCTTATAAGTTAGGTATCATTATCCCAGTTTTATGAAAAGTCTTTACAAAGAGGGTGTGAGATTTAATATCGCATAGTTTATAAGCAGTGATTACAATATCTGACCCAGACCCCTTCACCTCATGGCCTCGCCTCTTCCTGCTGTGGCCTGGAGCTAGATTTCAGTGTTCACGTTTGTTTGCTGTATTTGCTCTCCTCCCCCTTCTCGTTTTCCCTTAAACTCAAGGAAGCTGTGAAAATGCTGTAAATAATAAGCTCACCAAAATTCAGAGTTTGATAGAATAGTCATTCTTCCAAGCCATAGGGGCAGTATTTGGTTAATTCTTTCAGTGCATTTTGAATTTGATGGTGGCCTGAAGGAATAAAATGCACTTTTAAAAAGTAAATAATTGACTCGTATTAAATGGAAAAATTAGCTTTTTTTTTAAGCCTTGAAAAATGCAAACAAATGGAAAAATAGTGGACATGAAGAAAATGTTTTGCCTAGGTAGCAATTTAGCATATTCCATATCCATGACCTTTGACTTCTAGATCAGTACGATTCTTTTAGAGAGATACTGGAAATACTAATTAGCAGTATTCTCTTAGCTGTGAGAATGCACTTAAATAAACAAATCCCAAATACCAAATCATGAGCATGCATGTTTGCCTTTGAGCAATATATTGACTCACCAGCCCAGAGCAAGTGCAGCTCTCCAAGTCGCCAGTTGGGGATTATTTCTGAAGCTGGAGCAATTGTTTCACTCTGCCCTACTGTTTGACACTCATTTGACTTGTTACTTTCTCACACGGAAAGCAGGTTGAAGAAACCTCTAGACACACACCCAAAGCGAAAATCCATAAAAATTTATAAATTGGACTTAATTAAAATAAATTTAAGACTTTTGCTCTTTGGAATACTACTAAACAGAATGAAAACTCAGCCATTGACTGGAAGAATATCTGCCAAATCACGTTTCTGTCAAAGGACTTGTATCAAGAATATACAAAAAACTCTCAAAACTCGAAAAGCAAACAGTGTGATTTAAAAATAGGGGAAAGGTTGGGACAGACCCTTCACCAAAGAAGACGTGTGTGTGGCAAATAAACACTTGAAAAGATGTTTGCTTTTGGTGTGTGTCTAAGAGTTTCTGCCTAACCCAAGGTGAATCAGATTTTCTCGCTTTCTTCTAGAGGTATTATAGTTTTACATTTTACTTGTAGAGCTATGCTGTATTTTGACTTTTTACAAGGTGTGAGGTTAACTCAACGTTCAGTTTTTTTGCATATGAGTGTCCAGTGGTTCCAACTCCATTTGTTGAAAAAAACTATTTTTTTCTCTATTGAATTGACTCTGCACTTTGTCAGAAATTAGCTGATATTTGTGAAGGTCTGTTCCTGAACTCTGTTGTGTTCCATTGGTCTTCATGTTTTTCTTTCCCCGATAACACATTGTCTTGATTGCTGCAGCTTTAGACTGTCTTGAAATCAGTTATTGAGACTCCTCAGCTTTGTCTTTGGCTATTCATTTCTTTGTTTTATCATATTTAGAGTCAGCTTTTGAATATCAACCAAAAAATCCTGCTGAGATGTTGATCAGGTTTCATTGACTCTGTAGATCTAATTGTTATGGTATGTCTCTCTGTTTATTTAGGTCTTTTTGGTTTCCTTCATCAGTGTTTTATAGTAAAAGCACAAAGACCATACATATATTATTTTGCTTTGTACCTAAGTATTTCATATAGACAGATGGCAAGAATTATCCGTACTGTATAGATTGAGACACTGAGAAGCAGAGCAGGTAGACTTACTGAAGGTCACAGAGCTGGTTAAGTAGCAGCAGATTCTGGTTTTCAGATGTGTTGCATCTGTCTAGTGCTTTTGCTACTCATTTTCATAGCAGAAGCTTCTCATAGTGAAAAGACGTGTACTTTGGAGTTATTTAGTTTGAGTTCCAGTCTTTTCTCCGGTACTGGTTAGTTTAATGATTTGTTTCATCTGTCTCAGGCTCAATTTCCTCATTCAAAAAACCTTCCTCACGGGATTGTGAAGACTCAGGGAAGTCATATGTGTAAGTTCCTGATGTGATGTTTGATATACATGCAGCACGTGCTCAGTAACTGGCAATGTTATTATCATCTTTGTTACCATTCATAGTAGAAGGTAGTTGTTACAGCCTTTCCCAGAACTTGCTGTCTTGTCTCATTAATTAGATGAATTGTCTCTGAATTGTGGAAAACTGGCGATGAGCCAGGGACAGGCACTAACAACATGGTCCTTAAAGCGTGAGACAGAAGAATTTCCAGAAAACCCACATCATGCTGCTGCTGCTGCTAAGTCGCTTCAGTCGTGTCCAACTGTGTGACCCGATAGACGGCAGCCCACCAGGCTCCCCCATCCCTGGGATTCATGCTAGCCTTTTATTTTTCATATGTCTACCGTAAAGTGGAAGAAATGTTTTGCAATAGTGAATTGTGATTGGGAATTTTGATGGATATATTTTTAGTTTAAAAGGTAAAGCTTTCTTTAAAAGTGGTGGCTTTAAAACTTTCCACATTTCTACAAAGCCTGGTTTAACTCAAAAAGTCATCAACTTTAATATTAAGTTTCCCAGCTTTGCAAAGATTTGTGACCCTACGCTGGCATAACATAAATGTGAAATGTAATTTGAGTATCAGTGTTATGCTAGAGTAAGACCTTTTATAAAAATAAGAGCTGTATGTTGATAATTCCTTTTCCTGAGAACTAGGCCTTTCCGAGCTTTCTTTAAACCTACAAAGATGAAATATGGGCCTAATAAAAACTACATTTTAAAATAACATAGTTATTGTATGATTTCCTATACATTTAGGAAATCAGGTCTGTGGTCAATACACTGTAATTTGTTCAGTTGTTATTTTCTATTCTTTCAATGTGCAGGTGAGGTTTGAATTAAGTATTCTTATTCTTGTTTCTGACGATTATTTTTCCTTTTCTTTTGTTTAAAAATCAGGAAAGATGTTATTTTTGTAGATGCTATCGTAGGTTTGTGAAAAAGGTGAAGTTTTTTGTTGGATAGATTCAAAGTTGTTTTCCCAGTCTTGTTTAAATAGAGTAGGGTTTTAAATGATGAATTTCAAAGCAAAATAAGCAACTGTGTATGAAAGGGGGATGGGAATCCTATATATCTTTATCTTTCCATTTTTTCCTCTTCTCCCTCATTCTACACAGAAGCAATTACAATCCAAGACTTAAGATGAAGCCAAAAGAAAAAAGAAAGACAGAAAAGGAAAATCCTACCTTCTTTTAGTTAAACAACATTTTGAATCAGAAAATGTTCCACAATCCAGTAATGTTCCTAATGTAGTAATCAGCTGAAGCTTTAACCAGTTCTTGCTGTTTTAATTATAACATTAGCTTTGAAAAAGACTGAACTGTTAGTTGGGTTCTGTGTTGACTTTAGCGCCACAGCTCAGCTAAAATCGCTGCTGTGGCGCACCAAAGCTTCCCCAGCAAAATGGGAGAATCTGGTCTAGAAAAGCCTCATTGCTCTTAAAAATTTTTTTTAATTTACATCCAATAAAATTTACTCATTTTGTACTTAGTTCTATTAGCTTTGACAAATGCAAAACTCAAGATATAAAACGATTTCATTACGCCCTCAAAATTCCCTCGAGCTGTTCCTTTGTATAGTCCTTCCTCTTACCTCTGATTCCTGAAAATCCTCTGGTCTTTTCTCTGCTGTTGCAGTTTTGCCTTTTCCAGAACATCTTGTAAATGTAATCATATAACAAGTAGCTCCTGAGTCTGACTTTCTTCATTTAGCGTAATGCATTGAAGTCCGTCACATCCTTGCGTGTCAAGGCTTCCTTCTTTTCAACTGCTGAGTATTCCTCACAAGGAAGTACCACAGTTTATCCAGTTAAGTCATTGAAGGACATTGGGCTGTTTTCAGATTTGGGTGATTATGAATATGTAATTGTGCTTAGTCTCAGTCGTGTCTCTTTGCGACCCCATGGACTGTAGCCCGCCAGGGTCCTCTGTCCGTGGAATTTTCCAGGCAAGAATACTGGAGTGGGTTGCCATTTCCTCCTCCAGGGGATCTTCCTGACCACAGGATCCAACCCTTGTCTCTTGTATCTCCTGCATTGGCAGGTGGATTCTTTACTACTGCACTACCTTAATCTATCCTAAAGATTTTAATATAAGTTTTTGTGTGAACATAGGTTTTCATTTTCAGATAAATACCTAGGAGTGGAATTGCTGAATCATATGATGAAGCTATATTTAATTTATAGGAAATTATCAAACTATTTTCCAAGGTCTCTGTACTATTTTTGTGTTCCCAGCAATAATTTTTGAAAGTTTCAGTTGGTCTACATCCTTCGCAGCAATTAATATTGTCACTTTTAAAATTTTTGTTTACTTAACTTGAGCCATTCTAACAGGCTTGTGGCCTCTTATTGTGCAGTTTGCTCTTTGATTTCATTCAGTAGATGATGTTATGATTGCATTGTGTGTGTAGAGAATAGAAGTACTTTTAAACATTAGAGTACACTTAATAGAAAAAAGAAGGAAAAGGAGAAGATGGAGGACTAGGAGATTATTCCCTGGGAAGTTTGGAAGATGTATTTTTTCTTTGACTTTAGGGTACAAAGCAGGAAATGGTGACAATTGCTCCAGTATGATGAATGCGGAAATGACGCTTGTCATATGACCTCAGTTCATAAAGCTCCCCAAGTAGTTTATGTCCTGGAATCGGCTTATTCCCATCTGATAATAAGCCTGAGACGCTAAATTTCTCCGTAATTATAAATGACCTACAGATAGTGCCTTACAAAATAATTATATTTTCCTGAAGGAAATACTAAAGTGTATTTATTTTTTACTTAGGTATAAATTTTCAGATAATTTTAAACTTACTAAGCTTGAATTCTTGATGTTTTACATTTTCATTGTAAGATTAAGTGCTGAGTTTTAAATACTTTTAAATAGTTTTAAATACTTCTAGTTTTTGCTGCTTTGAGATTGAGTGGAAGATGCTGCCAATATTATAATATGTTTGGTATATCATCTGAATATGGGGAAGAATGAAAAGTTTTGAAATATCCCAAAGCAGTTTCCTTTCTTTCTCTCTTTGGTATTCTTAATAGATATATTTTTTATATTCTTTCAGTATCTGAAGATTTAAAAAGCAAGAGTGGAATCATTGTTTAAGGAATGAGTTAGAGATTGAGTTTGGCGAAGATATTTCCACAGTTTTACAAGAGGCTATAGAGGGAATTTCAGGTATATTTCTGAACTAGGTTCCCGTGAGTGCTGGGTGTATTTTTCGGTATCTATGCTTAAGTGCAGAACTTGTTTTATAATCATTTTAGTTCAGCAACAGTGCTGCTAGCAACATTTCTTTGTGAGATTTGCATCATGAATTGACCGAGGATGCAATATTTTCACTTTTTTGTTCAAATCTTTCACTTCTTTTATAGTTCTTTTTTAACTGCAAAAGGCTAACACACTATTATTAATGTATCAAACTGCCTTAATCTCCAGACATCCTAGTTAATAGCAGCACTCAAAAAGGGCTTCAAAAACAGGCACAGAGAAGCAAAGTACACATTAATTAGGCCATATTATTACAATTAATATTTTTCTAAAAATCCCATTAAAGTAGCTTCAGATACCAAAGCATTATTAAAATTCTGTAGATGATATCATGGACTTTTTACTGAGCTGAGGACATGAGTTGGTTAAAAGTTGGATGCAAAGAGAAACTTACCAGGTGTATGAAAAGCCTGGGAAAGGTCTCTATTATGTTCAAGGAGATAATCTTTTACCAGGACAGGTGTTTGTGCACAAAGAGGGGACTTCTAAACAAAATTACTAATTTTTTATTTTTTCTTTAGTGCTAAAATTTTCATCTCTTGGCCTTGGTAAGGGATGTTTGAAAAAGTGCAGTGTTTAAATGTAATGATTGCTTTGGGTACTTTTACATCAAAAGCATACCATAAGTTTAAGGTCTCAGAGAAAAGTGCCCATTTATTGTCTCTTCTCTCTTCCTATTTCTATTTTTAAACAGTTTGAAGTCCAGATTTGAATTTCTTATTCTTCTTTCAGGTTCAAGTCACCATATTTCATTGTTATTCAGAAGTGCAACAAAAAGAAGATGTC
The DNA here is from genome assembly GCF_032452875.1 of Bos javanicus. Taxonomy (NCBI): domain Eukaryota; kingdom Metazoa; phylum Chordata; class Mammalia; order Artiodactyla; family Bovidae; genus Bos; species Bos javanicus. The sequence continues at coordinate 110,717,777 of NC_083875.1, read as the reverse complement.
TCCCTGCTAATACATATGTTACTCTTCTCTTATTATCTCTGTACAGTTTTCCTAAGAATTATAGGGCATTGAAAGGAAACCTGCTGTTCAAATGATGTTGAGTTATTCCTCCGTATATCTCTCAGGCAGCCCAGTGAGTCTTCTGGCATTTTACTCAGGCTTGTCTGTGACGAGCTTTTAGAGTCCTCTTCGTGTTTTACTCAGGCTTGTCTGTGATGAGCTTTTAGAGTCCCCTTCGTGTTTTTCTTTCCCCGTAACATACACACTAGTGGCTCACCATCAGTCACGCCACAGACTCCTTTGTGCTGTTCCGGTGTCTAAGAGTCTACTTCACTAAAAGAGCAGCACTTCATCTCTTGCCTTTGACTATAGGTCCTTCCCACTGCTTTTATCAATTGACATGTCTTTTTTTTTCTTTTTTCACATCGCCAGTCTCCTGTAAAGTGCATTGTTTCAGCATTAGCTCCTATCTGGTTCTGTATGAATGTCTAGAACTGTGAGGGCTCTGAGAGTTTACTCTACGTACAAGCTAACAAGTTATCCTACACAATTTGGTGAATATTTGTAGTCCTTTGTATTTGTTCCTGTTGCTCATACTATTCATTTAATTTGGGTCATTTCATTTGAGGTTAGACATTGAGAAAGGGCCTCAAATTCTGAGCTCCAAACAGAAAAGATGCATATTTTTTTGGCACGTGGTATGCCTCACTTCAGCTCCCTTCCCTTTAAATTTGGGGAGGAATGTTAATGGGATAGTGTATTTTTGTCTTGATATATCGCCTTCGTGGCAGTAGAACTTGATCCTGGCACTAGGGTGATCTCTCTTGCTGAAATATTTGCAGTTCACCGTACTACTGTTGGGCTTCCCTTGCGGCTCAGCTGGTAAAGAATCCACCTGCAATGCAGGAGACCTGGGTTCCATCCCTGGGTTGGGAATATCCCCTGGAGAAGGGAAAGGCTACCCACTCCAGTATTCTGGCCTGGAGAATTCCATGGACTATATAGTCCATGGGGTTGCAAAGAGTTGGAAATGACTGAGCGACTTTCACTCACTCACTCACTTTACTACTGTTAGGATGATCAGTACCGAGGGTTTATAATCAATGATGCTGTTTTACTTCTCCCTGAAACCATGAGCTGTGCCCTTCTGTTTTCATCATATTTGTAAACATCTTTATTGATAGTGTGCGGAGCCCAGGATATGAAGGATACCATCTTCTTCCCCATCTTGCTGACTCACAACTTGAACTCCTCAATGTCAGGACACTGATTCTGCTTCGTGGACATTGTCCAAAACTGCCATGGTAATAAACCCAAACTCGGCTTTCAGATCTCGTCACAAAGCTGTAGTCTGTGACTATGCACAGAGGATGAGACGGTTGGATGGCGTCATCGGCTCTATGGACATGAGTTTGAGCAAACTCCAGGAGGTAGTGCAGGGCAGGGGAGCCTGGCGTGGTACAGTTCATGAGGTTGCAAAGAGCTGGACACGACTGATGGAGAGAACAGCAATAGTAGTCCATTTCTTCCAGCTATTATAGTTACTATTTTGGCACTCCAAACCACTTCCAGTTTATGTGTTGGGTCTGAGTGTTATAAATACTTAATTATGCCCTGTTTACAGATGAGAAAAAGAAGGCACAAGGAGGTTAACTAAGTTCAGTTCAGTTGCTCAGTCGTGTCTGACTCTTTGCAACTCCATGGACAGCAGCATGCCAGGCTTCCCTATCCATCACCAACTCCCAGAGCTTGCTCAAATTGATGTCCATCAAGTCGGTGATGCCATGCAGCCATCTCATCCTCTGTCGTCCCCTTCTCCTCCTACCTGCAATCTTTCCCAGCATCAGGGTCTTTTTCAGTGAGTCAGCTCTTTACATCAGGTGGCTGAAGTACTGGAGCTTCAGCTTCAGCATCAGTCCTTCCAGTGAATATTCAGTGTTTATATCCTTTTGGATTGACTGGTTGGATCTCCTTGCAGTCCAAGGGACTCTCAAGAGTCTTCTCCAACACCACAGTTCAAAAGCATCAATTCTTTGGCTAAATTGCCTTGGTCATAACTAACTTTGGCTAACTAACTTGCCTAAGGTCTTGAAGTTAGTAAGTGATAGAGCTGGATTTAAACCTGTAGCTGTCTGCTTCTATAGCCCATGCTCATATCTGCTTCACTTACTTTCTCTTTAAATTACTGTCATATGAGAGTTATAGGTGATAGATGTTACGGATTCAAACTGCGGGTGATAGAACTATAGTTTATGGAGGAGTAAGCTTCAGCTGGTTTTTTAAATAAAGGATAGATTTAAATGTGTGGACAGGAGAGAGTTCCATGGAGCACAGAATGAGTAAAGTTTCAAAGATGGGTCTGAAGAGTCTGTTCAGGGGATTACAAAGAGATTGAATCAGCTCTATAGAAATAATAAATAACCAGTGAACTGAAGGTTTATCCATGAGACTTTATTGAAAAAATACTTAGTTTTTTTTCTCAAAGTTCTTAGATTAATTGGGTTCTTCTAGAACACCTCTTGGAGAAGGCAATGGCACCCCACTCCAGTACTCTTGCCTGGAAAATCCCATGGATGGAGGAGCCTGGTAGGCTGCAGTCCATGGGGTCGCGAAGAGTCGGACACGACTGAAGCGGCTTAGCAGCAGCAGCAGCAGAACACCTCTACTAAAAATTTTGTCTCATTTACTGGGAATTCAGTTCAGGTTTCAGTTGGAAGTACGTTAGTAAGGAAATAATAGATAAAATTCTCAGTCTTTGTTATAGAGCTTTTTAGTCCATTTATTTTTCTTGAGCTACTTCTGCCCACACCAGCATAATTTGGTTGGTTTAACTTGTGATGAAATTGGTCCAGCAGGAGGAATTAAATGTATATTGGAAATGTGCCAGATATTGGGAGAAAATGTTATTTTTAACATTCTGGTCATTTTGGTAGAGTGATCTTGCCATGAAGTTGCTATTGGAAGGTTTATAGACCACTAAACATGGCTTTCTTATTTACAAAAACCACACACACACACAGAAACTAGAAATAATGTGAAAACATGTAACTTTGTCAAAAAATGTCACGCTTACATAGCCTAGTGAAAATAAGAATCCCAATTGAGATGGAAAGCTTATTGCTGCCCTAAGCTTGGGGATGAAGAAATTTGAATTCTCCTCTGGGTTTTGTAACTGATTCCCCACTGAAGCATAAAATATACATAAAATAAACCACTTTTCTATTCATTCATTCGGTATATTTACAATTTAGAAGAGGTGTGAAGAGCAGGGAGATGAGCTGACACAAAAGGTCAGGAACTGAGGAAACATGGGCCGAGAGCGGACCAGGTGAGAATATCTCTGTGGAGCCTTTGGTTCTGATGGAGGTGGATGAGGAGCTTGGGATGACATAAAGAATTTTGAAGGTTAATTTCCTTATCTAGAACAGAGGAGTAACTTTTTTATAACTTCTAGATTTGCAGTTTATCCAGTATCTTTTTAAAAATCATAAAACCTTACATTAGTTTTTTTCCAAGCTAAACTTTTGTCTATAATTATAATGTCATTTTATATAGTTCCTTACCTATTCAGAAATATAATTTGTGCCATAGATTTCTCTGGGCTTTTTAAACCCAGGTCCATAGCTACTTTGGAATGGGGGCTATTCTTAAAATATGTACAAGGTTTTATTTTATCTGCAGTTGATTCTAACCACATGTTTTTGTGCATGCTTAAAAAGTCCTGTGTTGATATTTTGTCAAACTGTGTTGAAAATACTTTCTTCTTAATAAAATGAGTATTTGTTGTTGCTCAGTCGCTAAGTTGTGTCCAACTCTTTGCAACCCCATGGACTGTAGCACACCAGGCTTCCCTGTCTTTCACCATCTCCTAGAGTTTGCTCAGACTCATGTCAATTGAGTTGACAGTGCCATCCAGCCATCTCATCCTCTGTTTTCCCCTTCTCCTGCCCTCAATCTTTCCCAGCATCAGAGTCTTTTCCAGTGAGTCAGCTCTTTGCATCAGGTGGCCAAAGTATTGGAGCTTCAGCTTCAGCATTAGTCCTTCCAATGAAATTCAGTGTTTATATCCTTTTGAATCGACTGATTTGACCTTCTTGCAGTCCAAGGGACTCTAGAGTCTTCTCCAGCACCACAATTTGAAAGCATCAGTTTTTCGGCACTCAACCTTCTTTATGGTCCAATTCTCACATCCATACATGACTACTGAAAAAACCATAGCTTTGACTACATGGACCTTTGTCGGCAAAGTGATGTCTGTGCTTTTTAATACGCTCTCTAGGTTTGTCATAGCTTTCCTTCCAAGAAGCAAGTGTCTTTAATTTCATGTCTGCAATCACCGTTTGCAGTGATTTTGGAGCCCAAGAAAATAGAATCTGTCACTGTTTCTGTGGATGGAGGTCCATAACACTGTACAGGAAACAGTTACAAAAACATCCCAAAGACAATGAATATAAGTAAGAGCAGAAGTCAATCCTAACTGACCTTTAAATGAATGTGCATTAAAAAGCTAAAGCCAACTAGTTCTAAATATTTTCATTCAAAAACTGTTTGAAATATACCTAAAGACAATGTTTATTTTCTAAATCTTTTAATTTGGGAAAGATTTCAAATTGTTATTTGATTTTAACCCACTGATCAGGATGCCCCTGTAGACATTCTCATCTGGGATTTATTGTTCATAATTTCCTCATATTAAAGTTTAAATTCTCCATTAATTTCTTCCTGGGAAGAATATTTTGTTCATGGTTCCAGCTGTAGCATAATCCTGTCTGACCTGTTTAAGTTACTAGTCAACCATCCGAGCCATAGGCTTCTGCTGCTGTACAATGGGACTGTTTATTATTTAGCATGTTGTCATTTCCAGTATGTGCTCTCAGTTCCATGTAGATAAGCAGAGGCCCTGCCTTTGGAGAGGTCTAATCGAGTGAAACTAATGTATATAGATCCATGCACACTTTGGAGTATGGCGTAAGAGGCTTAGAAGAGTATTGAAAAGGAAATGGAGAATGTTAGTTTTATTACTAGTTTATGTGCTTTGCTGTGTATGATTCCCAATTTGTGCTGTGCTCAGTCGCAAGGTTGTGTTCCTCTCTTTGCCACCCATGGACTGTAGCCTGCCAGGCTCCTCTGTCCATGGAATTCTCCAGGCAAAAATACTGGAGTGGGTTGCCATTTCCTTCTCCAGGAGATCTTTCCAATCCAGGGATCAAACCTGTGTCTCCTGCATTGGCAGGCAGGTTCTTTACCACTGAGCCACCAGGGAAGCCCATAATTCCCTATTTAAACAAACTAAATAGGATAGAAAGTGAATTTGTACTAGAATTTATTCTACCCATCCTTACAAAATTATCAGGAATGTTTACCAAGAAAAGTAAAAGAGTTTATTAAGAAAGCATTAACTCTTGATTGATAATATCTTTTTCTCTCTTCTCTTTGCAGAGTACGTGTGTAACTGCTCTGCGGTTGGAAGCCTGGGTGTGAATCGCTGCAACCAGACCACAGGGCAGTGTGAGTGTCAGCCGGGTTATCAGGGTCTTCGCTGTGAAACCTGCACGGAGGGTTTTTACCTGAATGGTACTTCCGGGCGCTGTCTGCCCTGTGACTGTAATCCACGTGGAGCCCTCAGCACAGCCTGCAGCAGGTAAGCAGCAGAGATTGAAGGTAAAATTAACTTTGTTTTATCACACTCAGAAGGCGGCCCCTGCTCTCAAGGACCAGACTGGCATAGAGTCATCAAACATTTCATATTCTTTGTTATCATTTTGACTTGGGGTCCACATTATATTTAATGTCTAGATTTAAAAGGTTCTATTGACACAACATTGTAAATTAACTATACTACAATAGAATTATTTTTTTAAAAAGCTTCTGATTTACTGATTTAGTTCTTCAGATTACTTGGGTAACCAGTTTTGCTTTGTAAGGTGCGGTGCTTAACTAAGTTCAGTCGTGCCCGACTCTCTGCAACCCCACGGACTGCAGCCCCCCAGGCCCTTCTGTCCATGGGGACTCTCCAGGCCAGGATACTGGAGTGGGCTGCCGTGGCCTCCTCCAGGGGATCTTCCCGACCCAGGGATCCAGCCCAGGTCTCCCGCTCTGCCGGCGGAGTCTTTGCCTGAGCCACCAGTAGTTTTCTGACTTTCATGGAGCAAAAGTATTGAGAATGTAGCCTGCTTTCTGGAAGCAATAACTTCTAGGCCCTTCCAGTGAAAATGAGTGTTGGGTGCTCAGTCATGTCCAACTCTTTGTGACCCCATGGACCGTAGCCCGCCAGGCTCCTCTTGTCCATGGTATTCTCCAGGCAAGAATTCTGGACTGGGGTGCCATTTCCTTCTCCAACCTGGGGCTTGAACCCATGTCTCTTGCACTGGTAGGCGGTTTCTTTACCACTGAGCTACAGGGGAAGCCTTATGGGTGCTTTTCTGTGTTTTAATTGCAATTTAGGAAGTTGGTTGGTAGTTTTGTGTTAACATGTAATGCATTGTAAGTTTTTTCACTTAAAATATTGGAAAATGGCTTCCTTGTTAGCATTTATGCAGAATATCTGATTTTCAGTAATGGATGATGCTAGGCAGGTAGAAGATATTATTCTTACCTCTTCTATGTGAACTGTCTTTTATGTGTACTTGACAGGTTCTGTCATCCTTAGAGGTCTTTTAGAAATGAGTAGCACATGATTTTTTATTATCTGCATAATGGCGAAGTATGTTGATCTTCCATTCCCTTTCCTTAGTCTTTTCCTTAGTCTTCTAAGGAAAGGCCTTGCTTCTCCTGCAGCCCTTACAAGTAGTGGCTGTCCTCACTCTCCTGCTTCTCTTGTCTCTAGACCTGGAGCTGGAGTGTCTTCCTTGTCTCTCGCTGCTGCTTCTAGAATGCCTTCCCTTCTGGCTCACTGACACCTCCCTGACCCTATGCCTGTCACGGTTCTGGATGATTTTTCAGTGTCTATAGATAGTCCTAATGACGCATTGGCCGAGTCATGACAATGTATGGCAAAAACCATCACAATGTTGTTAAGTATTCATCCTCCAATTAAAATAAATAAATTAATTTAAAAAATGCACGGGCCTCTCTGTTTCTTGCCCTCTCTTCCAAGAAGTTTTCCTCCATCTTCCTTCCAATCTTTATTTCTTTTACTTGTCTTATTTCTTGATTGTGTTAGTCCCCAAGAATAAGCTTATTAAAGTTTTTAGATAAATCCATAATTCTTTTCTATGAGTTAGTGCAGAGTAATACTTAATTTAAAATTTTAAAACATTATTATTTCAGAATGTCAGGTAATTTGTCAGAGCAAGCACTGCATCCCAAAAGTCATTTGAAAACCTGTAAGTCATTAGAAGGAAGGCATGGGAGCTCTAAATCCAGCCCTAAGCATCTCACGTCTTCCCACCAGAAAGGAAGTTACATGGGCATGAGACTAGAGGAACAGAAACAGGAAGTTGCAGGACTGTGCACTTCAGCAAGACCACATGGGTGATCCCTGAGGAAGCACCTCTATGTTCTGTTCTGCTTTAAGGTATATGTGGGTGGCTTAAGCGGAAAAGGAATTGTAGGCAAGTAGTGTGACATTTGGCGGAAAGGAGATGGAGTCTGAAATTAGTAGACTTTGAGTCCATTCTTGATTCAGCCACTTAATAACTGTATAATCTTTTATTTCACCTCACCTCAGTGTTTTCATCTGTAAAGTAGGATTAATGCATATAACATGAAGAATTTTTGTGAGAATTAAGTTGTGTGTGTACACCCATTTACACTGTAACTGGCACGTAGATTCAGCTCAGTAACACTCCAGTCGTTGAATATGTTTTTTTTTAAGTGAGGAATAGAATTGTTGACTCACAGAAGAGGGGACTAAGTCACCAAGTTTGCGTATGAGTAGGGACTGAAGTATCTGTTTCTGTTGGTAGTCTAAAGAAGAAATTGTTCACTGCGAAAGAAAAAGAAGTTTAGCTTATTTTCTTCCATTTTCGTGGAGAAACCTATTAATGCTTTTAAAAATTTTCAGTTTAAAATAATAGTAGTAAAAATTAATTGCAGACACACTAGGTATGATCCTGGGCCCTTTGCATGTAGTAATTCATGTAATCCTTGCAGCAACCATATCAGCTAGGCACTATTATTATTATTCTCATTTGTACAGGAAAAGAGCTACAAGTTAGGTACTTTGCCTAACTTACAACATCAGTTCAGTTCAGTCGCTTAGTCGTGTCGGACTCCTTGAGACCCCATGGGCTGCAGCACACCAGGCTTCCCTGTCCTTCACCATCTCCTGGAGCTTGCTCAAACTCATGTCCATTGAGTCAGTGATGCCATCCAACCGTCTCGTCCTCCGTCATCCCCTTCTCCTGCCTTTGATCTTTCCCAGCATCAGGGTCTTTTCCATAGTAGCCAGTAAATAAGAGTTGGAAATGAAATGTATGCAATCTGAACCTAGAGTGTGTATTCCTATCTACTGTGTTGGTACAGCACTTTTCAAAATCTCAATATTGAGCAAAGTGAGTGTGTATTATGAGAAACTTTGATGCAGTTGTGCCCACTACTTGATGTTTTATAGGAATGTCTTTTTAAAACATATTTATTCATTTGGCTGCATTGGGTCTCAGTTGCGGCACGTGGGACCTTTTGTTGTGGCACACAGACTCCCTGGTTTTTGCATGTGGGCTCTAGAGCTGTAGGCTCAGTTGTGGCTCAGGCTTAGTTGCTCTGCGGTGTGTGGGATCTTAGTTCCCCAATCACAGATCAAACCCACATCTCCCACATTGCAGGGTGAATTCTTAACCCTTGGATGACCAGGGAAGTCCCTATAGGAATTTCTTCTGATTATATAATTCATGCTATATAAATAACTCTATTGGGAAAGAGTAATCCCAGTTTTAGCTTAGGAGACATTGAGAACATTAGCGAAAGTTTATAAATATATGCTAAATTTCTAAATAGAACAGGATAGAGTAGGAAACAAGCAGAAGTAATAAGGAGAAAGGATTCCCAGATGAGCTAGGAACTGAGTTGTGCCTTACAGATTATGGTTTGGGAAGGCAAGAGACAAAATTCAGGAGGATTTCCTAAGGTTATACAGGATGAGAAATCTGATCTGCTAGAAGTGAAGTGAAGTGAAGTCGCTCAGTTGTGTCCAACTCTTTGCGACCCCATGGACTGCAGCCCGCAGGCTCCCCTGTCCATGGGATTCTCCAGGCAAGGATACTGGAACAGGTTGTCATTTCCTCCTCCAGGGGATCTTCCCAACCCAGGGATTGAACCTGGGTCTCCTGCATTATAGGCAGAGGCTTTACTGTCTGAGCCACCAGGAAAGTTTGCAATACCAATGCAAATTCTGTCATGGCCTCCTTGTTCTCTTTTTAAAAAGAAATGAAAGGAGAAAAGTGCACTCAATTCTATCCTGATTCACGTATCTAGTGTTCATGAATCAACAGCTGGCTTTTAAAAAATTCATTGGCCTGTTCCTTATGCCCATATATTTCTGTGGGAGTTGCCCCAGTGAGGGTAGAGTTTGGCTGCAGGAACCAGATGTGGGTTGAGCAATGTCTTTGTGAGCAAACACAAGGCCCTCTATGTACTGACAGATGGCCGCCCCGCACACCACCACTGCTGCTCCCACCTGTTTAGCTGGGAAAGGGTCAGTCAACAGGGCCTTTTCATTTCTGCTTTCGGAATGCATTTCTAATGTTTTCCTGATTTACATTTAGATATATTGAATTTAGTAAATGGAGAAATCAGAGAGCATTTTATCTCAGTAAAGGAGTACACCTAGTGAGAGCCTGACTCTTAATATAGCCTTAGAATGCTGTCAGGGTCGACTTATATGTAGACAGTCATCTACAGATTTGAGATTTTTTAATGTATCTGTAGTAGGTTAGTGTACCAGGTGCATCATTTTAAAACTGCCTCTATGAGATGATGAAGTTCTGTTGTGTAATATCCTTTCCCGTAAAACCTGTGGTGGCTGCTGTGTGGTGTGTGTTGAAATATTTACTACTTTGCATTTTTAATTATGGGAATATGCCGCAGGGCAGAAGACAAAACTTTACTCATGAAATAAACTTATGCTGAAATAAATGTCAAATAGAAAGATGACAAAATCTCCAAGACTCATATTCATATGCGGCTCTGAAAATCACCTGTTGTGTAATAACCAGGAGTAACAGTTGTTTGTGTAAACTCTTATTTATTACTTTTCCTATAATTCTGGGACATAGAAACGTTATTTCATCACCAGAAATAATTTAAAACTGAGGAAGCCTTTGTCATTTTATCCACACATTTCATTTAATAGAGATTGCATTTGCCAACTGTATATCAAAAGATATTATTCCTATGCTCATGGAGCTTGAAATGGAAAGATAGAAATATAAACGAAATAGCATTTATAAAGCACACAGGAGATTCAGGAGGTCTCGAGAGAGGAGATTACATTTAAATTAAAATTTGAATGATGAGTAGACGTTTATGTGAAAGAACAAGCCATCTTTAGTAGACTGCAAGGGGCTCACTGTTTCCTAAAGTAGGAACACTGGAGGCAGAGAGGGAGGTTTGAAGAGATGGGAGTTGTGTCTCTCTGCTTCCTGCTGTGTGTCTAACACCTAGAGTCGTGCCTGGTACAAGGTGGACACAGTGAACACGTGGTGAGTGAACAGTTGGAGAAGAAATAGGGCCAGACCACCGAGGGCCTGAAATGCCGTGTCAATTAGCTTGTCCGCTGAAGACTGCTGAGTGTGTAGTAACATTGGATTTGCTCTCTAGAATACTTACTCTTTCAGAAGTCTGCTGGATGGAGAGAGTGAGCTCAGGCAGAGAGATCTGGGAGAAGGCTATTGTGTAACTGTTCAAGCAAGAAGAGTTAAAAGGCTGATCTAAGCCAGCGGCGTTGGCAGTGGTGCTGGAGAGGAGGGAACCAGTGTACACAAGAAAAATCTACAGAACTGGGTGGTTGATTTTATTTATGGAGTGAGAGAGAGAGATGACTTCCATGTTTCTTTCTGACCTTAGGCTTTAGCGTGTTCATTTTCTATGGGATGTTCAGATAGAGATGTCTGGGAGACAGTTGTGCACATATTAGGTGCCAAGCTCAAGAAACCTTATAAACTAGCATATTGTAAGGAAAACAAAGCTTCGTAGCTTTAATTTTATTTTAAAATAACTTTACTCTTTACCCCAATTATTTTTCTTGAAATTATACCAGTCTCTAGTTTACATCACCTTTTTCTGGTATACTTCAGTGTTTCTTTCCTTGAAGGTAGAATTTTAAAAGGTAGCCATCGTGGTCAGAAGCAGGTAACTGATGTCAGGCTTTATCCTGTCATGGCTCGTTTGTTTCAGGAAATGTTTCTACAGTGCCAAATGGTTTATGTCTTAGAAAATAAATCATGTAAAGTTCATGGTAAAACCGATTAGACTAAAATTTGAATGTTAATAAATGGCCAGACCGGGGCTTATTCAGCAAAGGCACTGAGTGCATTGAGGTTTTAGTGTAAATAATGCATGTCTGTTACAGCTTGGAAAGCTCTGTGTTATTCAGTGTGTTTTTGTCTTAAATCCTCCTTTCAATACAGAGTATGGTCTGCCCTCCTGGTCTTCTAATTATTAACTAAATATCATCTGTAGTCAAACAAATGGGAAAAAAAAAAGAAAATGCTTTTTCCTCCCAGCTATTGGTGACCCTTGTGAACATTAACATAACATGTCACAGTGAATTGATGTAGTTGCTGTTGATCAAACGTGTAATTTTCCCTAAACCGTATTGCAGACTCTACTACTTGTTTCATTTTATTAAGTCACTTTTAGGTCAGTTGGAAATTTTTTAAAGAAAAAATTTAAGTTTTATTATTTATAATACTAAAAGACTATTATTTTGCTTCTTCTGAGAAACTCCCCCAGATCTATAGTTATGTACATGCTAATAATATTAATATGAATAATCAAGTTCATATAAATGTATGAACCATTTGGTACCAAAGTATTTATTTGTTTAACAAGTTTATTTGTATTTGGTACCAAAGTGTTTATTTGTTTAACAAATTATGTACAGGGTACTTTCATAGACCTTGTGGGAAGTAAATAAGACAATGGGAAAACAAACGGAGCTTCTGGCCTGGTAAGGTTATAAAGACACAGGCTTCCCTGGTGGCTCAGTGAAGAATCTGCCTGCCAAGGCAGGAGACTCAAGAGACACAGGTTCAATTCCTGGGTTGGGAAGATCCCCTGGAGAAGGCAATGGCAACCTACTCTGATACTCTTGCCTGGAGAATCCCATGGACAGAGGAACCTGGCAGGTTAACAGTCCATGGGGTCTCACAGAGTCGGACATGACTGAGCAACTAAACAGCAACCACAAATATATATGTAATATATTTATATATATATGTATATATATAATTATAGTACAAAGTACAACAACCACAAGTATATATTTATATATATATAGTTATAGTACAAAGTAAAAACTGACCCACATCATAAAATAGGAAGATAAAATGTTAAGGAGATTAAGAAACTGGGAGATGTCACTTATAGCTGGAAAAATCAGAGATGATGTCATCGAGGAGATAGCTTTTGACCTCAGTTTTGAAGGAAGGAAAGGATTTAGACATATGGAAGTGGAAAAGGTGCAAAAGAATGCTACAGAGCAGGAAGCAGCAAGATGAACATCTCAGAGATGTGCTTACACAGGATGTAAGGTGAAGGGGGAGTCGGGACAGAGGAGATACATCTGGCAAGCCCTGCCGGGGTCAGGTCCCAGATGGGACAGATGTGTTAAGGGCCAGACGCGCGATTTGGATTTTATTCACAAAGCACTTTTTAAGCAAATGAAAGACCAGCCGTGCATGCCAGCAGTGGTAGAATGGATGGCTGTAAGCAGGCGGAGAGCCAAGGCAGGGTGAAAGCCAGGGAGACCGGGGCGACGACGACGGAGAGGAAGGAGAGTAGTGAGAATGGCGATCGCCCAAGGAGAGCGCTGTTTCTGTGCATAGTCGTCTAGAAAGTTTATGGCTCTGTGCTTTAATGCATGTACACAAATCGAGAGGCAGTTTGTGTTTCCAAGTTGAATTTAGCGAATTGCTCAGTCCCAGGGTTCCTTCCTCGGTCCGTACCCGTGTGCTCACCGCTCTTCCTTTGTCGCCCGCTGCCTCTCCTCTGCTTCTGTAGCTGCCGCCACCCGCTGCATCCCATGGGGTCTTTATTCCCCACAAGCCTTGCTGCTGAGTGTCAAGCAGTGTCCCCATACCCGTGTTCTTTCTGTGTTGCTAGAAATAAACCCAAGGGCCTGTACCTTTGAAGATTTTTAAAAACTATTCATCTTTATAGAGAGCTCTGTGGCGGTAGCAAATATAATAGATACGGGGAAGTTGAGCGCTTATATAACTGTCAGACTTTCCACAAACAGGGTTCAAATGTAGGCATGCCTCCTTTATTTTCCAGTTAATTACTCTGACGCTCATATGCCTCAGTAGCACAAACCCAGTGTCCTCTTTTTGAGTCAGTCCATTCCCCAACAATTGCTTACTAGCTTTCCAGTAGCTCGAGGAGTTAGTCCTCCTCTAATGCTGAGTATCAGCTGGACGTGATTCTGATCAGTTCACTGATGTTGTTGTTTCTCACTCATATATTGAATTTGGGGCTGAGGCCTGGCCCTCAACCTGATGTGATCAGTGATGCTCGATCACTACTGGCGGTTGATTTTCCTGGACCAGGATAATTGGCAGCAACAGTTATCTGAGGGAAGATGAACCCACTCCCTTGATTCCAAGTTCCTTCAATGATGCTCTAAACTGGGGCTCTAAAGTTACAGAAATTTAGCAATTGACTCCTTTAGTGTATATGTGCAGTCCCATCTAGTGTACAAGCCAGTTCCAAGACTACTGGTTGAGGACATTTTGTAGCATCTTTTACCTAACAAATCCCAAATATCCCTCCTTCCCCAATACAAAAGGTCTTGTTAAACACCTCTCTCAGACAGTGGGACTTGTTCACTCTAAACTTACTAAGGGAACCGTAACTTAAATGATTCTTCTCCCACCAGTAGGATCTGCTCGAAAGTTATTTTCCAGCAAATAACCCCTGCCCACATGGCAAAGCAGTTGCAAACTTCTCTTGCAAAGGAGAAAAAATGCGCGTATTTAATCTCTAGTTCAACATGTCTCTGATAGGACATTTTGCTATACTTAAAAAGTTAAAAAATCTTACAAACATGAAGTATTTTTCTGGGCTGTACTTTGACTTCTTTCTGAGATGAAACTAGCACACAACACAACTTGGGAAATACTACTGACATTATCGTTGTTCAGTCGCTCAGTCGGGTCCAACTCTTTGCGACCCCATGGACTGCATGTAGCCCAACAGGTTCCGCTGTCCATGGAATTTCCCAGTTAAGAATACTGAAGTGGGATGCCATTTCCTACTCCAGGGGATCTACCCAACCCAGGGATCTCCTACATTGGTAGGCAGATCCTTCTACCACTGAGTCACATTATTACTACAACCATCAGCCGCAGAATGTACAGCATTAACATTTATTGACTGTTTACTATGTGCCAAGCTAAGTGCTTTATATGTACTATCTTGTAAAGATAAACAACAGCTGACTGAAGTGGAATTATTCTCATTTTACAGATGAAGAAACTGAGACTTGAGTAATTTGCCCCCTAACAGGCAACTGGTAAGTGTCAGAACAGGGCTGTAGCCGACACCTGTCTGACTGCACTGACACCTGTCTGATTGCACTGCCTTCAGGAGTCCCTGGGCCTTGTTTGTGTGGCTGAGCTTCTGCTGCTTTTCCAGATAAGCATAGTGACCATCCTAGTTTAGCTACTGTACAGACAGACTCCTAGCACGAAAAGTTACCATTTGAGTGGCAAAGATAATACTGTTAGTGGTAAGTCATGTGAGTATCCTGTCCTCCCTGATATGATAAAAGGAGGAGGGCATGTTACTTCTGTGATATCCTTACCCCAAATTCATAACCTCAGTCTAATCCTGACAAGACAACAGACAAATCCAAGTTGAGGGACATTTTACAAAATGCCTGACTGGTGCTCTTCAAAAGCTTCGAGGTAGTAAAAGATGAGGGAAGACCAAGACACGATCAGATTGGAAGAGGCTGGGGGATGAGCAATGTAAGGTGATGTCCTGGACTGGACCCTGGAACAGGAAAAGAACCTTGGCATAAAAATTAGGAGAATCTGACAAAATCCACAGTTAGTAGCAATATAGCAAAGTTCTTTTTCAGTTTTTATGAATACACCAGGGTTACATGAGAAGTTCACAGGAGGATAAATAGTACACGGGCGCCCTCTGTGCTACCTTTACAACTTTTCTTTACTATTATTGCAAAATAAAAAGCTAATAGAAGAGTTATTTCGAACAGTCCATCAGGGGAATATGGGTAGTATTACTGTCTTATTATGAGGGAGGAATTGGTCCTGGTGACAATTCTTAGCCTTTAGGTTCAGAAGAAGAATCAGGATAAGGAAAGAAACTCATTGTGAAAATCTTCCATTTTAGATGTATGACCTTCTGGTTAGAATATACAGTCAAATTCATAGCCTATTTTAATGTTTTAAATGTATTTTTTTTTCTCTAAAGTTTTAAAAGAAGAGCTTCTTAAGTAGACTTGGGCTGAAATAGTAGGACCCTTGTTCCCGAAGAGAAGGCTTGTCTTCCTGTGTCCCCTGAAGAAAAATTGAATCAGCATGACTTTTTCCATCTCAGATCATTTTTTTTTCATAGCAAGAAATATGTTTCCTATAGGGTAGAAAGAAATATGGGACTACTCATCTTTTTTTCTCTTTGATTTGATTTCCACTAAAAATATCTAAATTCCTCAGTCTCAGAGAGAGAGATGTGGACTCGAAGTCTCTGTAGATCTCCTTTAAAAAGGAGTATGAGTGCTTCAGCCATGATTATTTTGACATTCAGAGTGTACGCGACTAGTTTAAAATTCGTCCCATAAAATCTCATTATTATTAAAGTCACTACCATGCTATTTTATTTATTAAGTTAATTCTCTGGTATGATATATTCCATGAATTTCAATAATTTGAGATTTTCGAGTTTGTTCCTATGTTTATAAACTTAGTAGGTTTCTGGGGAATAAAGTCATTTACAAACAATATTCTTTTCTCCTGTACATTTTCTCATTTCATTCTAACAACAACCCTGAGGGGTAGGTAACAATTATTTATCCACCAAATTATAGATGAAAAGTAGTATTTGAAAGTTCCAAGAGAAGCCCAAAGCTGGATATCTATTAATTACCAGAGTGAGAAGGAGTCATTGCAGGGTCTTCCGACACCGTATCCCGTGTTCTTTCTGTTGCATTAAACTTCCATGGCATGCAGTTCTGGGTTTGGTCAGGAGTTCTTAACCTAAGATGGGGAAGTACACGAAATGCAATGGTGATCTGGGCATTTTTCTGTGGAGAAGATCTGCAGCATTCAGTAGATTCTCAAAGAGATCTGAGATACCATCGAGTTTAAGGAATTTTCTGAATACTATACAGGAAGAACATGGATGTTCTTCTCACATTGCCAAAAGCAGTGATGAAAATACAGCTTATGTTATCCGTAACAGAATCCCTTCGTCTCTTCTGCCCATTCCTGACACATACACTACACTACAACGCCATCTCTTTAATTTTTATTTTTCTTGGTCTTGAGTTGATTTTTTTTAAAGAGTTCTACAGTTAAATAGGATGTCCAATAAAACAGATATTATAGATGTTTGAAAGGCTTTTGCAGGGAAATAGTTTTAGCTTTCCGGACTAAGCTGTTCACCTAAGGAAATTACGTAATTCAGTAGGAGGACCAGAAGGAAATGAACACCTAATGAACACTGTTAAACCTCGATGCTTGATGCTTTACGCATATAATGTCTCTGATTTCTCAGAACAGTGTAGCTATCTTGCTCTTGGAGGCTAAGTTTCTCAGCCGTATGGCCTAACTAATAGATTTGAGTCTAGGTCTATCTATCTTAAAGGCTTTCCCCACTGTATAGAAATGTCCCCTAAAGTAGAATGAGCAAGATTAGATATGGCAGTGTCTCAGTAGAAGTGCAGAGCTGGGTGTGGGTTAGCATGACTCATCCGCCTAAGAACTGGCCCATAGAGACATAAAGCTATTAATAGAAGTTACATCTGGGCACTGTGAAGATAAATATTTCATGCGTGCGTGTGTGCTCCATCACGCAGTCGTGC
Source organism: Bos javanicus (assembly GCF_032452875.1). Classification (NCBI taxonomy): domain Eukaryota; kingdom Metazoa; phylum Chordata; class Mammalia; order Artiodactyla; family Bovidae; genus Bos; species Bos javanicus. The sequence continues at coordinate 110,700,571 of NC_083875.1, read as the reverse complement.
CTGACTCTTTGAGACCCCATGGACTATAGCCCATCAGGATCCTCTGTCCATGGAATTTTCCAGGCAAGAACACCGAAGCAGGTTGCCATTTCCTACTCCAGGGGATCTTTCTGACCCAGGGATCAAACTCACATCTCCTCTGTCTCCTGCAGTGACAGGCTGATTCTTTACCACTGAGCCACCTCAGAAGCCCAGATATTGCATAGAAGGAAACAATTTGAAATAATGAGAGTATCTGTAGAGAATCCATATCTATAAAGACTCATTAGAAAGGCAGAAATTAGCACATTAATGGATATCAAAGCTGTGTCCACCTGACTTGCTGGCAGGCATTTGACATGTTGGAGATCTGAAAACAAGTGTCACGGACCTAACCACTGAGGCGAAAAGTAGGCAGACAGAGCAACTAGGACCCAGAGCCAGGCGTTGAGAAATTAGTTGTAATTCATCTATTCAGATAATAATTGTAATTCAGTCATTGAGAATAAAGGGGTCTGAGGTTAACTGAGCCAGTAAGCGAATGGAACTTAATGACAGGCAGATCACTGAGGTTGATTGCTTATGTCGGAAATGATACCAAATAACGGGTTCAGCACTAAGCCTAGAAGTAGAAATTAAGCAGCTTTACCAGTCAGGGCTAGGAGTATTAAAAGTATTAATAGGTAGTAAAATAAGAATAATCTTATTAACCTAGTGCAGGGGTTCTCTAAGTAGGGTTTCCAGACCAGTATCAGCATAACCTAGGAATTAGAAATGAAAATTCCTGGGGCCAACCCTAGACCTATTGGATCCAAAATCCTGGGATAGGGCCGAGCAGCCTTCCAGATGCATGCTTAGATTTGAGCACCATTGATCTAGTGGACAATATTGCCCCCTAAAACCTAATATCAACTTATATGTAGGAGAAAAGTGAAAGAAAATTAAGTCACTCAGTCATGTCCGACTCTTTGCGACCCTGTGGACTGTAGCCCACCAGTCTCCTGCGTCTATGGGATTGTCCAGGGAAATGGGTTGCCATTTCCTTCTCCAGGGGATCTTCCCAACCCAGGGATCAGAACCCAGGTCTCCCACATTACAGGCAGATGCTTTAACCTCTGAGCCACCAGGGAAGCAGCATGTAGGAGAAAACCAGAAGGCCTTCTAGCCTCTGTTCTTTGTTTATATGAGGACTGTGTCCATTAAAGGGGCCCTTTTAGCAGAGTCAGGATATTGAGGTTAAGCAAAATAACATTTGCGTTGAGAGCTAGTACTTATTTTTGGAAAACAGGTATTGCCTAGTAAAGTTGATCATGCACAAACTCAATGACCTTGCAGTACCATTCCTTGGTAAGTACCCTAGAGAAATGCATGCTGTTGTGTACAGAAGGGACATATAAGAAGGCTCACAGAAGCCTTTGGTATCCAAAATAACAAATGAAAACAGCCCATGTGTTTAGAAGAGTGAATAAATAAATAGGATTATATTTATGTGATGAAATACAGTACAGCAGAGAAAAATGAATGACTATAGCTATAACAGTTTACTGTGATGAATTTCAAAGCATAATATTCTATGGATCAAGAAAAAAGTGAATTAGAGAGTACATAATTGTTTCTATTAATAAAGTTTAAGAGCAGGCAAAACTATGTGATAAATGATTTAGTAATACATATAGAGATGGTAGGGTTTCCCAGATGGCCCTAGTGGTAAAGAACCCACCTGCCAATACCGGAGACATAAGAGATGTGGGTTCGATCCCTGGGTTGGGAAGATCCCCTGGAGGAGGATACGGCAACCCACTCCAGTGTTCTTGCCTGGAGAATCCCATAGACAGAGAGCCTGGCGGGCTACAGTCCACAGGGTCACAAAGAGACGGACACGACTGAAGTGATTTAGCATGCACACACGCATAGAGATGTTAAAACTCTTAAAAAGCTCGAGAATGATTAAAACTTAATTGCTTCTGTGGTAAGAGAAGGGGATGCAGTTGAGGAGGGCTACATAAGGGGCTTCAAATGTCTCCCTAGTAGATATCAAAGTTTTGAATGTATTGTTCTTTCAGTTGTATCATCTTTAAATTTGTCTACTTTTGAATGAATAAAAAATTTAATAATTTAAGAATGAAAATTGAAGTACTTTCCAAAGTTATAACAATAAACTTGCTAGGGGGTAAAAGAAAGCTTTGCAAGGAAACTGGCTGAAATCGGGCATTTGCAAACAGTGCTGGATACAAATAGGAAACTAGCGCCCCAAGTCTTGGAATCGTGCTGAGACAGATTGGAAGCAATATCTCATTTCTTGGGCAATTATTTTAAAGTCTCATTCAATTGGAGATATTTAAATGACTGATGACCGAGCCAGCAGAAGATCGACACAAAAAGCTTCTTCTAGGAGTTTTGCAAGTCTATGAAGATGAGCCATTAAATCCTTCTAAATTGCTTTCATATGTGTATAGAAGTAACCTAGAATATAGGAGAAAAGCATTTTGTTTGTAGGCGGGAAACTTAGGCTGTAATTCTGATTACCCTCTGGCTGTGTGACCTTGAGAAATAAGTCATTCATACTACTATTTTCTAACAATTGGGGGTATTGAGAATATTATTATTTTACCATTTAAGGAGCTACTAAAATTTGGAAGACACTTAAATATGTAAACTGAGACCATTTTTGAAACAAGGATTATTATTTTTCAGATGTGGAAATTTAACTTGCCCAGTAATCAAACAGCAAGAAACTGACAAAACTGAGGCTAATGAACATAATATTGTAAGAACAACAACAAAAGAACAAAATTAAGTAATGCATAGATAAATATTGCTCTATGCACTTTCTTTATAACCCTATAGTAGGAGTTAAGATTCATATTGTCCCCTGACCACTGCACTCCTTAGAGGGTTCGGAACTCAAAGGCTTAGTTAGGTATAGAGGACTTGGTCCTCAGAACGGTTAATATCAACATTTTGAGCTAAACAGGTTTTTGTTTGCTCATCTGGAAACTAAACTACCACTTATGCTGTCATTTCTGTGAGAAAATGAGTTCTAAATTCTAAGAACTACAAGTAATTTTTAGAACACAGCATGTACACAAATTAAGTATTAATAATCATCCTTTTACTAAGCAAACCTTTTACAATGGTTACAAAAGACTACAAATGTTAACACATGTGAGAAGCATAATCTTTTCAAGAACATGACACTGGGACTTCATGCTTTTTCTCTTTTCAAAATGGCTTTTGAGATGCAGAAATCTCCATCAAATAATGGAGTAATTGTGTGGGTTTGAGAATTCCTATGGCTGTATTTCTTCCATTTAAAAAAAATGAAGGAAATAAGAAATAACTTTCTTAGTTTAAGTTTGCTTTCCCAAGTTGTGGCTCTGGAAATATGATACTTTTATTTTTTTTGCCATTAAGTTTTACTTCTGACTTTTCAAATAAACTTTTAAATTTGATTTTGGTAAGATCAGCTATCAGAAATATTTTTACACTTAGGCAATGCCCTTTTTGAGTATTAAGAATTTCTGCCTGAATATGAATTTCCTCTAAAAATATTTTAGACTATTTGCCCTCAAAAAAATAAGGAATGTTTAGCATAATAGCCCAATGTTTTCAACAATAAAGCTATCTTTTTTCTTTCTTCCAGAAAAGAAGCTTTGGTCATTGCATAATAGTATTTTCCATGATTGTAGAAAGACAGAGGAACACTAAATGCAAATTGTCTTTTGCCAAATTATGGAGTTTCTTTCATAGAAAGGTTTTTTCATTACCTTTACAAACCGCGAGTCAAACATGAAATTAAGGATTGTTAATTAACTTTTCATTTTGTTTATTTTCCCATGTAGAAGCTTTTTCTGGTTAGAAAAACTTTCACTAGCTGCCTTTTAATACTACTTTTAATATATTGGGAGAGCTTACAGTAAGAAATTTCCTCTTAATTTCAGATTCTATTTTGACTAACAGTTTAAGTCTCTTTCTAAACTAAATTGCTTTTAGTTATTGAAAGAGGCAGAAGAAGAAAATTAATACACTTAATTGTTTATCTGTTTCTGTTTCTTGTTCTTTCCATGTCAGAGTGCCAACATGTAAGCTGTTTGAAAAAGGAGGAAGGAGAAAAAGCAAGGCTTCTGAATACATTAATTTTCCCTAATTAGAACTATATCTTTATAGTGACTCTATGCCTGTTTATTGATAACATGATATCTAAAGGTATGCCATCATGTAAGTTATAACTTATAAATCTTAGGAAGAAAATAGATCATGTTTTTGATAATATAATAAACATCAAGACATTTGGCAATTTAGAAAAAATTAGATCAATTTAGCTGGCTGATACAGAAGCATATCAGGCCTCTCTGGCTTTGGTCCCACCTAATATAGGATTTTGCTGATTCTCAATTTTTAAGTTTTCTTTCCAAAAACTGTTTCTACCCTGTGTTCATAATGTTCTCTCTTTTCCGAGCCACATTTTGGCTCCAAACTAGTAGTTACCCCATAAAGTCTTGTCATTTTTCTAGGTTTGTTAACAGAATTTTAAACATAAACAAACTTGTCTGTCTTTGCCTACTCGAGATTCTAACTGATTTTCTTCACAATTCACAGAAAAAAATTAAAGATTTAGGACCCATTGTCTTCATCTTCATCGTTCTTTCATTGTTTTAAGTATTGATTATGTGCCAAACACTGTGCTAAGTACCCTGCATATGTGATCTTTAATCCTCACAATAACTCTACAGAGTTTGGTCTAATTATCTTTGTTTTACAAATGAGAATACTGAATCCAAGACAGAATAAGTACTCAGTCGTAGCTAGTTACTAGCAGAGCTGGAATTTCAACCAAGCTCTCTGTGTCTCCTCAGGCTATGAATTTTCCATAGACTCTGATACCTCCCTTCCTGTGTCCCACCCTTCCTACCCTAGTAAAATATTGGAAATTCTGAGGATTCTCCACCCACTCATCTAAAACAAAACAGAACCCTTAAAATGATAGTTTGGCTAGTACTTGTGTGACATAAATATGTACTATATCTTGAGATGATATAGTACATAGTATATAGTATATTTGAATTTTCTTTTGAAAAATGAATCACTTCATGTCAGAAAATACATTCTTTGTTTACATTTTGAGAGAGATTTTTTTCAGTGTTTATAATAGTTGTTCACACCTGTGAATGTGATAAAATCTATGCTAAGCACTGACACCATAAGAAAATCTGCTCATTCTGTCTGGGATAGTTTAAGATGCATAGTATATACTTGGTTATACTCAGTGTAGCTTAGTTCCACAGTGTTTGTGCTTCCTTTATAAATGATTCCACGTTCACCTTTCTGGTATAGCTATCCATACTTCATTAACTCTTTGTGCCGATGGTACTAAGTTACTTTAGTTGTGTCTGACTCTCTGCATCCTTGTGGACTGTAGTTCACCAGGTGCCTCTGTCCATGGAATTCTCCAGACTAGAATAGTGGGTGATTGGGTTGCCATTTCCTCGTCCAGGGGATCTTCCTGACCCACGGTTTAAACCCATGTCTCTTACGTCTCCTACTTTGGCCTGCGGGTTCTTTAACTAGCACCACTTGAGAAACCCCAATCAGTTCTTTACTAGCAAGTAACTCATGTCTATAAAAAGTGATGCCAGATGAGGAAATTCCGTCTTAAATTCTTGGTTAGTTGATGTCAGCAGTATAGATTTCTAACTTTTCAAAATCCAGTTCTGTGCCCTTATTCTCCAGATATGAAGATGTGAGTCTGCTTCCTTCATTTTAAATCTGTGGATAAGCATAAGTGGTCTATTAACAGGACTTTTTTTTTGGCTTTTTCTTTTTTTGAAATTTCATTGCATTTATATCATTGACCTTTGCTTCAAAAAGCATTCAACAGTCTTTAACAGAGGGAGACCATGAAAGGGGGTGTTGTAAAGGCTTTCTTCTATAAAAGAAGTCATACAGGGAAAGCCTTATATTTGCTGAGTGATTTAATTCTTATATGTGCAGAAGTTGGCCGTGGGCCATGAGGAACATGGTGGGCAGGCACTGCTGGTTGCAGGCTCACGACCACATCTCCCTACTTCAGCCTGTATCTTTTTAAAAAGAGAGAGAGAAAAAAGCACCTCCTCTCTTGTTTTAAAATCTACCCGAGAAAAGTGATGCATGGTATCTAGACTAGTCAATTGCCTTATCAAGATTCATCAAGTCACTTTAAAAAGAAAAAATCAAGAACTGAGGAGCATATTCTCCAGGGAGAAAGATGCCTGCTTAAATCAGTCTTCTGAGTGCCTAGAGCAGAATTATGAAGGGAAAGTTCACTTATAGGAATAGCGACTACTTTGGGAGCATTGGCTATATTATGCTTATGAGATATTATTAGGGGATTGGGTATTCCAAGGTAATACCTTTTTCTTATAGATGGTGAATTGATCAGACACTGTCATTAAGTAGCTGTTTATCCTTCTCTTTACCAAATAATCTAATATCTATAGAGAAATGGGGAGCAAACATATTTTGATTAACATTTTTAAAGGCTTAGAAACTGGCTAATGAAGTATTATTAGCCAGTCTCCAAAAGGTACATTATATCCTTCATAATTTTCTGATAGTATAGTGAGACTTAGCAGTTGACTGGTTCCTTCTTGTTGAGTCATAAGATAATCCTGAACTTCATATTTGATGAATACAGGTTTACTTTGCTAGATCTTTAAGTACCTCAGGGTATTTTTATGTAAGACTGTGTATATGTATGTAGGTAGGGTTTTTTTTTTTTCCCAGTTGTTTTCTCTTTTGCAGAGTTACTTGAGAGACATGCTTGGAAATGTAAATTTTTATTACAGTTTTAAAAATCATCTTCTCTAGTCTGATCGATGCAGACTTCAATTAAGATTAACTAAAATCACTGTGGACGCAGGCTGCAGCCATATTAAAAGATGCTTGCTCCTTGGAAGAAAAGCTATGACAAACCTAGATAGTGTATTGCAAAGCAGAGACATTACTTTTCTGACAAAGTCTGTGTAGTCAAAGCTATGGTTTTTCCAGTAGTCATGTGTGGATGTGAAAGTTGGACCATAAAGAAGGCTGAGCACCAAAAAATTGATGCTTTTCAACTGTGGTGCTGGAGAAGGCTCTTGAGAGTCCCTTGGACAGCAGGGAGATTCAAGTTAACCCTAAAGGAAATCAACCCTGAATATTCATTGAAGGACTGATGCTGAAGCTGAAGCTCCAATACTTTGGCCACCTGATGCAAAGAGCTGACTCCTTGGGAAAGACCCTGATGCTGGGATAGACTGAGGGAAAGAGGAGAGGGGGCGACAGAGGATGGGGTGGTTGGTGGTGTCACTGATGCAATGGGCATAAGTTGGAACAGATTTCGGGAGACAGTGAAGAGCGGGAATGATATGCTATAGTCCATGGGGTCACAAAGAGTTGGATACGACTGAGTGACTAAATAACAACAAATACATCAAAATCTGGGTTGTGTCTCTGAGAACCTTGGGACTTTGCTAGGCTGCAGTGTCTTCAAGCAGAAAAAACTCTCAGATTTAAGGGAGATCTGAAACTTACTGGCAATGAGAAGAGAGACTGGGTTTATTCTGGGCAAGGCAGAAACAGCTCACTGAGGTCAAGAACCTAAATAAATGGTGAATTGTGGTGCTTGGAATCTACAGAATAAAGCTTGATACCCAAGTGGATATCAGATTATTTGGCAGGCAAATTTATTATACAAATTTAGAGTTAAACTGAGGGAGGGTAGGTAGCATAGTGGGAAAGTCTGCCTTCGTATAAATAAACCTGCCTTTATTAGGTGTGGACAGTAACTTTAACCCTTTGAATTCCCTCAGTAGTAAAATGAGGGTTATGACTGCCACCTTGTAGAGTTCCTTTGAAGATTAGAAAGAATATGTATTTATTGACATAGGCCCCAAATAAATGATTACTTACTGTTTTTATCATCATCACCACTTCTTTCAGATGTTTCCGTTTTACATTTTCTGTAAATTTGTTAGTCAAGAAATTGCATAACCCAATATATTAAGCAGCTTTAAGGTAGAAATACAGAGTTTGATAGGTAACTTCTCAGGATATAAGGCTTTAAGATATGTTAAGTATTTATTATTTACATAAGCATGGGTTTCTTTCCTTTCTTGACTGGCTTTGAGTAAAGCCCTAAAAATATACCATGTAGAACTATTTTTCTGCTCCTTTTTGGCACACCCTGGGATATTGCAAAGAACCATGAGTTAAGTGGGAGAGAGAAGTGAATTTCAACTATAACTGCTCAAAATAGTTTTTTTTAGGATAGAAGACAAAAGCCTCGTTATTTAGCCCAGGGCATGCTGATAAACAGAGAGGCACATCTGAATTAAAAAAAAAAGAAAATCTTAGGTTTGTATACTACAAGTAGAATCCACACAGCTGAAAGTTACTTTAGTCCCATTCTGCAAATTTTGACCCAAAGTTCCAATAATGCTCAAATTTAGAACTTCTATTTTTATTACAGAAATAGGAGTATGGGAAGCAGTAGGGGATTACTTTAACTGATATGTGTAAGAGCTGTGTAAGTATTAACAATTTTAGCTTAGGCTCCTGAAGTAGAATGAACATCCCCATGCTGCTGCTGCTGCTAAGTCGCTTCAGTCGTGTCCGACTCTGTGCGACCCCATAGACGGCAGCCCGCCAGGCTCCCCCAGTCCCTGGGATTTTCCAGGCAAGAACACTGGAGTGGGTTGCCATTTCCTTCTCCAATGCATGAAAGTGAAAAGTGAAAGTGAAGTCGCTCAGTCGTGTCTGCTCTTAGCGACCCCATGGACTGCAGCCCACCAGGCTCCTCCGTCCATGGGATTTTCCAGGCAAGAGTACTAGGGGCTCATTATTAGGAGCTGAGTCTCTAAAATAATTATATTGAGATGCAGTTCTACATTATATTGGCTCCCGTCCAATATGACTGGTGCCGGAACTCTACTGATTGAATTCTAAAAATTTGATGTCCAGAATGAGCGTGTATAGAAGAGTCACACTGTTGGAAAAAAGGGAAAAGTACTTTAGCTGTTTTGAGAGTCCTGGTCATTAGTGCAGCCTTTCATTTTTCTTTTTCCCTCCCAGTGCTTAACTCTAAAACTCAGTTTGTGTATTGAGCATTTATTTATCAAGCATATATTAATGGTCTGCAACAAGCAAGGTACTATACTAGACTCTGAAGACAGCAAGATGGCTAGGATGGTGTCCCTGAACTCTGCAAACTTACCAAGTAACAAGTATGATGAAGACTGTTATAGCACACTATTCCTCTGCTCATGCTTGGCTTGAAAGTGTTCATTGCCCAGTTATGTTCGACTCTACATCTTGAAGATAACTTGAAAAAAGGCTGCATGATATGGCCTTTGCTTTAGGCCTTTAGCAGTCTAACTAGAGTTACATATATGAAAGAATGTAGCAAAATCCATAATTAGGAATAAAGTGTACAGTATAGAGAATGTTCTGTCAGGAGGCCAAAAGATCTCTGCTGACCACTCAGGGAGAAGTCATGGGAAAAGATGAACCTGAACATAGGAGAATTTTTAAGAGTTGAAGAAGAGGAAAGATATTGTAAGAGAGATGACTATAGAATAAATAACAAGAGATAATTTGGAAGAAAATCTGACCAAAACTGGTGGTATATTGAATTTGCATGAGTGACTGGAATAGCATGGAGTCGAGAGAGAAGAGTTGAAAAGTGAAACAAAAGTTTTAGTTTCGCTGATTGGAAAGAGATGATATCACTGATGTAATGCACATCTAAGAAAAGAAAACAGGTTAATAAGAAGAAACGGGACACTAAATAGTTTTCTTACTTTAGATTTTTAGTCCTTTTTTTGGAGTTGACAATCAAGCATGTTTATTTGGGTTTAATACAGAAATGAATAGAGGTCCTCATTACAGTCATATTCACTTAGTTGGGAATTCCGGTTAATTGCCAGAATTGTGTTAATACAGCACTGGCCTAAAGTAGAAAATCATATTGAGTTTCTAGCACATTCATTAGAATCCTTGTTTTTATATTTTTCAACCAAAAGCTAGACTGAGTGAGACCTGGGTGGTTTTCTTCTCCGCTTCAGACCGGGCAGTTTGGGTGCCGGGCAGCTGTGGATGATCTGGGTACGAGGTGCAGCAGCAGTGCCGGCGCTGTACCCAGTGCTGTGCGTAAACAAAGATGTTGGAGGACCAGGCACTTGAACTCTCCATGGTTCCTTTATCATTTATTCTAAACTATCCAAGTACAGAGGATTAAATTGTCAGAAATGATTAGTGTTATTAGCATGCTAATTGAATTAATAGTCATGAAGTTGCTCAACTTATAATTCAAAATAAAAATCACTCAGTATGTATAGCAACTAGAATCTAGCTGACACTATTTCTGCATTAAGATCATCTATGATGAGATGTTAGGCAACAAAACCTTCAAACTGATTTATTTTGTTCATTGTCTTTGCTTTTATCTGCAGCTCTGGGAAATGTCAGTGCAAAGTGGGTGTCACCGGTTCTTCATGTGATAGATGCCAAGATGGATATTACGACTTTAATGAGAACGGCTGCTTGCCCTGCCAGTGCAATAATCGGTCTGCCAGTTGTGATGCCCTCACAGGTACACACTTTCCTTACCTTTTTATGTAATTAGTCCATTGTTCTTTTCATTTTGAAGAACTTCTTCTCTGAGTTAATTCTTCCCAAAGAGTTTGTAAGGATCTTTCTCTTCTACGTAGGATGTAATAGGTCATAGCAAGCCAAACTTCTTCATATAAATTTCAAAAATCATATTGGTTGGCAATCCATGGAAGCAATGAAAACTATATGAACTAAAATTCCAGAAAGGGTAGAACTCTTCCTAAGTAAGCTGATGCTCACCAGCCACTTTCCTTCCAAGGGACATTTGCCGATTCTGGGCACAGACTAAGGAGTGGGCTTGGTCCAAGTAAAAGGATTCTTCTTGAGGAAAGATACAAGAAGAACTTTTGGCAGTTATTTGGGGCTTCCATTATGAATTGGAAACTGTTGCTGCTGCTGCTAAGTCGCTTCAGTCGTGTCCGACTCTGTGTGACCCCATAGATGGCAGCCCACCAGGCTCCCCTGTCCCTGGGATTCTCCAGGCAAGAACACTGGAGTGGGTTGCCATTTCCTTCTCCAATGCATGAAAGTGAAAATTGAAAGTGAAGTCGCTCAGTTGTGTCCGCCTCTTCACCACCCCATGGACTGCAGCCCACCAGGCTCCTCCGTCCATGGGATTTTCCAGGCAAGAGTACTGGGGTGGGGTGCCATCGCCTTCTCCGAATTGGAAACTAGAGGAGCCCTAAACACAAGGCCAGTTTTCCCACAGGACGTTAAATGACTGTGCAGGAGATGGAAGGCTGGCCCAAAAGGTAGAAAGACATTTCTCAGTCTTATGGTGCTTAGGAGACAAAATCTTTTTAGAAAGAAAGGGCCTGCAACAACATATGGCCATCTGTCTGAAGACATTGCCAGATTCAAAAGGTAGATTCTGTGGGATTTAGGCTCACATCCATTATTCACATTCTAGATCTATTGCAGTCTTTCATGGCTGAGGAGACACCTGCTGGGTTCTCAATCAAAAGCCTTAGAAGGCTGTGACCAAGAAGTAGTGATGAGCCATAGGTGAACTGCCTCATACTAAAATTGCCGTTTATCCTCAACCTGTCTCAACTTCTGACTGAATTGGGGTGACCCTCTCACTACATCTGCCTAACAGAGGTAAATAGATGGGGAAACAGTGGAAACAGTGTCAGACTTTATTTTTGGGGGCTCCAAAATCACTGCAGATAGTGATTGCAGCCATGAAATTAAAAGACGCTTACTCCTTGGAAGGAAAGTTATTGCCAACCTAGATAGCGTATTGAAAAGCAGAGGCATTACTTTGCCAACAAAGGTTCGTCTAGTCAAGGCTATGGTTTTTCCTGTGGTCATGTATGGATGTGAGAGTTGGACTGTGAAGAAGGCTGAGAGCCGAAGAATTGATGCTTTCGAACTGTGGTGTTTCAGAAGACTCTTGCGAGTCCCTTGGACTGCAAGGAGATCCAACCAGTCCATTCTGAAGGAGATCAGCCCTGGGATTTCTTTGGAGGGAATGATGCTGAAGCTGAAACTCCAGTACTTTGGCCACCTCATGCAAAGAGCTGACTCACTGGAAAAGACTCTGATGCTGGGAGGGATTGGGGGCAGGAGGAGAAGGGGACGCCAGAGGATGAGATGGCTGGATGGCATCACTGACTCGATGGACTTGAGTCTGGGTGAACTCCGGGAGTTTGTGATGGACAGGGAGGCCTGGCGTGCTGCAATTCATGGGGTCGCAAAGAGTCGGACATGACTGAGCGACTGAACTGAACTGAACTGAACAGAGGGAAGAGGAGTAATCTGTGGTTCTTTTGTACACTGCGTCTGGCAACTAAAACAGAGGGCAGTTCTGAGGTAGGAAAATGTGGCCAGTAATAAAGAGAAAAGCAAGGGAAGCAGATCCACAGATGACCCAGGTATTAGAGTTATCCTAAAGTGAATTTAAAATAGCTAAAGTTAATATTTTAAGAAAATAGAGGAGAAAACAGACAAAATAGGTGAAAAGAGGCAAAATCTCAAGAGATTTGGAGTCAAAAAAATAATCAAAAGAACAATCTAGAATTGAAAAATACAACATCTGAAATTAATACCTCATTGCATGGACTTAATAGCAGTCTACAGTATATACTGTGAAGACAAAGTTATATACTATTGTATACAGTGAAGACAAGGTTAGTAGATTCAAATACAGTTCAGTTTGAAATATCCAAACTGCAGCATAGAGAGAAAAAATGCAAAGGAAAGAGCAGAGCAGAAAAGACATGTGGGATACAACCAGAAGGTCTCACATAAGTGTACTTGAAGGCTCAGAAAGAAAGGAGAGAGATACTGGGACAGAAGCAAATATCTAAAAAGATAATGGCCAAGAGTTTTCCAAATTAATGAAAGAGACCAACTCACAGATTCAAACAACTCAGCAAACCCTAGGCAGTACAGGAACAAAGAAAAGCATATCTAGGCAAACTTAGTTAAACTGTTAAAAACTAGAGACAATTAACTTCTCTGGTCTTCAGTTCTTATTCTTTCCTAAATCTTATTTCCTAAACCTTTCTAAGAAATCTTTCCTAAATGTTCCTAATCTTATTCTTTCCTAAATGTAAGGATTAGAGATACTTCCTTGGAAATCTCCCCCCGCCCCCGCCCCCCAACAAAAATCAGAACATACTAGTCCGATAAGTAACAAGTGTTTTTATGAGATTAAGGTAGCAGAATATTTGAACAGAAAGTACTCTGGAAAAAAAATCTGTGTTGAAATCTTATTCTTCATTCTAATCCTCTAGTCTTCAGTTCAGTTCAGTTCAGTCGCTCAGCCGTGTCCGACTCTTTGCAACCCCATGAACTGCAGCACGCCAGGCCTCCCTGTCCCTAAACAACTCCTGTAGTCCACCCAAACCCATGTCCATTGAGTCGGTGATGCTGTCCAACCATCTCATCCTCTGTTGTCCTCTTCTCCTCCTGCCCTCAATCTTTCCCAGCATCAGGGTCTTTTCAAATGAGTCAGCTCTCTGCATCAGGTGGCCAAAGTATTGGAGTTTCAACTTCAACATCAGTCCCTCCAATGAACACCCAGGACTGATCTCCTTTAGAATGGACTGGTTGGATCTCCTTGCAGTCCAAGGGACTCTCAAGAGTCTTCTCCAACACCACAGTTCAAAAGCATCAATTCTTCGGCGCTCAGCTTTCTTTATAGTCCAACTCTCACATCCATACATGACCACTGGAAAAACCATAGCCTTGACTGTGTTGAAATCTTATTCTTCATTCTAATCCTCTAGTCTAAGGAGAAACAAATTGATTTAGAAGAAACTGTGTTATTTTTTTCAATTACACGATCCAGTCCCTGCCTACTTGCCAGTTCTGTCTTGTGCTGTTCTTTTTCTTTACTGTTCGTGATCCAGTCACACTGGCTTCTATTTCTTTTTTTTTTTTTTAATTTTATTTTATTTTTAAACTTTACATAATTGTATTAGTTTTGCCAAATATCAAAATGAATCCGCCACAGGTATGTTCCCCTGTCCCAAGTCTCTCGCACATAATTTTTCCTCTGCCTGGAATGGTCTTTCTAATATACTTGTACCCCAACTCCTGGCCCCTTTGCCTTATTAAACCATGTCCTTCCTTCAGGCCTTCAGCTAAATGTTACTTTCACTAGAAAGCAGTCTATGCACCAAGCTAAATGACAGTTTCCCCAGTTATACACTCTCATATACATGGGTTTTTTCATAGCACATATCACAGTTTGTAATAATACCTTTTATTTGTGGTTGAGTCATATATGGTTTGTTCACTACATTGCAAGTTTCATACCAGTTTTGTTCACCATTTTACACATTTATCTTGGAAATTAGTCCACAGTAAGTATTTACTAACTTTTTGTTGGATGAATGACCAAATGAATGGGAGAACTTACAGAGGAAAATGAGTTTCAGTCCTGGATGACAGAAGCGCCTCATCATGTTGAGTAGGTTTAAGTCGCTGCCTGATTCATTTGTGGCACCAGGAAGCAGTCTACACTGTGGGTTCTCATTTCTGATCTTCCTCGTGGCAGTGGGGTAGCTCTCTTAAATGTCACGTAAATCCCAACCTGTTTTTGGTCAGGAGATAATTTAAGGCAAAAGAAATGCTTTTCGTGGTTATGATTTCTAAAGGCTAGTAATAAGAAATAAATGATTTATCTGTTTGGAAGTATGATAAAAGTGGAATCTAACATGAGAGAGTATAGATACTCCATATGACACTGTCAGCTTAATACAAAATCAGTCTTTGCTTTTGTCTCAAATTTTGAAGACTTTCCCCCCAGCAGTGTCCTGGTGCACAAGATTGCCCTCTGGTGGCCACTTACTGCGTTGTCACAGGCCTTACTCCCCCCTCACCCCTCATCTCACCTACACCTTATATTTTAGATTGAATTAGATTTTTAAAGTAACCTTTTTGTGATAAAATATATTGAGAAAAATATTTTAGAAAGCAATATGTATCAGAAGTCTTAAAAATACTTCCCTGATTAAGTAGTTCTTTTTCCCAAAATCAATTTTTAGGAAATAATTCAAAATTCCTAAAAAGCTTTATGTTCAAAGATGCTCACCACAGTGGCAGTTATAATTCTAAGAAATTAGACAACTTTACTTCTAACAACAGAAAATGAAGCAAATCAAGTTATCTAGGCAGTACACTATAAGAGCACAGAAAATGAAATCTTGACTTACCTTGGACTAATTACTTAGTCTTTTCACTTAGGAATTTGGTATTATAGCAGTAACTGCCTAATGCTATGTTATGACGATTCAGTGCAGTATGTTTATCCAGAGCCTGGCTCATTACAAGCAACAATAAATAGGCTTCCCAGGTGGCTCAGTGGTGAAGAATCTGCTTGTAATTCAGGAGACTTGGGTTCAGTCCCTGGGTCGGAAAGATCCCCTGGAGAAGGAAATGGCAACACACTCAGTATTCTTGCCTGGAGAATCCCATGGACAGAGGAGCCTGGTGGGCCACAGTCCCTAGGGTCCCAGAGAGTTGGACACCAACATGAGAGAGAGAACGAAGCAGGACAATTACATGTGCCTGTATTTAGCCTGTCTAAGAAGCAAAGCCCAAAACTTCTCCATATAAAAGAGAGATTCAAGGAAAAGTATTCAAAATCTTAATAACAGATTTCTTCGGTGATTTTTTTTTTCTTCTTTCTGTTCTCCTGTATTTTTATAGATTTTCTTTCTTCAACACATATTTCCCTTAAAATGGAGGTAGGTGGACTGTTATTTTTTGAGCTAAAATTTTATGTTCACATGGGCTTCCCTTGTGGCTCAGCTGGTAGAGAATCCTCCTGCAATATGGGAGACCTGGGTTCGATGCCTGGGTTGGGAAGATCCCCTGGAGAAGGGAAAGGCTACCCACTCCAGTATTCTGGCCTGGAGAATTCCATGGACTGCATGGGGTTGCAAAGAGTCGGACACGACTGAGCGACTTTCACTTCACCATGTTCACATAGCGTATACTTCTCTGTGAGGATTTAAGGTGCCTTCGTGTATTCATAGTGTCACATGGTGAATACTTTGACCTCAGCAGCTTGACGGGCTTGCCCAGTCCTTCATCACTCAGTGACCTTCTTCACTTTAGGATATCACCCATTTCCCCCCTTTTTTTCATGATCACTTCTGCTAGATCTTCTTTTCAGCTATAAGCCCTGGAGTGTCTGAGGTTTGTCTTGACACATTTGTCTTCTGCATTTATACTTTCCCTGCATGATCTCATTCAGTCCTTTGAATTTAAGTGCCATCTGCAAATGTTCTGATAACCAGATTTACATTTCTCCCTTGGTTGCTACACTCAGAGCTCTAACAGTGCCCTTGACATCTTCACTTGAGCGCTCCGTGTGGCACTGTAGCCTGATGCATCCAAAACAGCTCTTGATTTTACTCTATACGCTAAGCCTACTTTGCCCCTCGTGTTCTTCATTTGGTGACTGGCACCACACGAGTCATATTTGCTCTTCCTTTTTGTAAATATCTGGGGCTTCCCAGGTGGCACTAGTGATAAAAACCCTATTTACCAATGCTGGAGACATAAGAGATGTGGGTTCAATCTCTTGAGTCAGGAAGATCCCCCAGAGGAGGGCATGGCAACCCACTTCAGTATTCTTGCCTGGAGAATGGACAGAGGCGTCTGGAGAGCTTCAGTCCATGGGATCGCAAAGCAGTGAACATGACTAAGCGACTCAGCACGTGTGCATGCGTTGTAAATATCCAGTCCGTCAGCGAGTTCTGCTCAGCCTGCCATTCAGCGTGACCTTCATTGCCATCCTCCTTGTCTAACCAACTGTCACCTCTCGAAACTGTTTTCACCGTCTCTCATCTGATCATTCTGCCCCTTTTCTTGTCCCGATCCTCTGAGCCCCTCTCTACCACAGTCCAGTCTCCACATAACAACCAGAATGATCTTTTAAAAATGTAAAACCGGATCATGTCATTCCCATGCTCAAACCCGCCAAAGGCTTCCCATCCCTCTTCGAATAAAATTCAAACTGCCTTCCATAACTAGGTTTTCTTGGCCTCTGGCTTTCTTTCAGACCTTATGGTGATTCTGTTACCCACTGCCTTGTTTCCTTAGGCTGTCCTTCTTTCTGTTTAACAGGATAAAGTTTGCCTTCTGTTCAGTAGAGAAGATTAGGCATTTAAAAAAAAAAAAAACGAAGTAACTTGCTGCATTTCTGACAGGTTATATGTGAACTAGAGATAGTGAAATAAAGAAAGAAAAGGCTTTTTACAGGTGGTGATTTATGTTTCCAAAGCTTTGTCACTGAGTTTGGTTGGAAAGGAATCCTACATTCTTTCCTTTGACCAGTTATTTTTTTGGTCACCCCCACCAGACTTTTTTGATGCTTAGCCAAGGAGCATGAGATCATCTTCAGGAAACACTAGTTCCTTTTTTTTTTTTTTTTTTGCTCCTTTGGCCATCTTTCAGCAAAGAAAATGTGAATTTTAAGACAGTATTGTTATATTTTGGAGGTTCCAGGCAAAGCATAACGAACAAAGTTACACTTCAGCTAATTCTCATAGCATATCATTTATCATGATCGAAAGATTCTCAAGTTTCCGGTTTTAAAAGGAATTTAGATCTCATCCGGTTCAACTTTCCTAATTTATAGATGAGGAATTTGAAGCTTAAAGAGAAAACACTATATCCTATGGAGCAGTTTTTCACCCTCCGAAATATTTACATATATTAAATCATTGGGCAGGGAGTTATGATTCCATTTTACAGATTAAAAAAGTGAAACTCAGAGAAGCTATTTGCTGAAGGTCACTCAGAGAAGCTTCCCTGGTAGCTCAGCTGGTAAAGAATCCACCTGCACTGCAGGAGACCCTGGTTCAATACCTGGGTCGAGAAGACCCCCTGGAGAAGGCTACCCACTCCAATATTCTTGAGCTTCCCTGGTGGCTCAGCTGGTAAAGATTCCGCCTGCAATGCAGAAGACCTGGGTTCGATCCCTGGGTTTGGAAGATCCCCTGGAGAAGGAAACAGCTACCCACTCTAGGATTCTGGCCTGGAGAATTCCATGGACTGTATAGTCCATTGTGTCACAGAGTTGGACACGACAGAGCAACTTTCAGTTTCACTCAGGGAAGCTATTTGTTGAAGAGGTTCAGCTGAGAATAGAACTCATATCTGACATTAAATACATGATAATGATAAACACACATCATTTTTCTTATGCTATGTTGCCTCCCAAAGAGGATTTGTAAGCTGGTAGAAAAGCAGATTCATATTATTAGTTCCTACTGTAAATGGATTTTAAAGTTATTTTTATTTTTATTATAAAAAATCAGTCTTTAATTTTGTACATGAAATGTTTTTTAAGTTGCATGCTAAAGTCTTTGACTGTGTGGATCACAACAAACATCTTCAAGAGATGGGAAAATTCTTCAAGAGATGGGAATACCAGACCACCTTACCTGTCTCCTGAGAAATCTGTATGCAGGTCAAGAAGTAACAGTTAGAACCGGACATGGAACAACAGACTGGTTCCAAATTGGGAAAGGCTGTACATCAAGGCTGCTTATTTAACATATGCAGAGCACATCATGAAAATGCCAGGCTGGATGAAGCACAAGCTGGAATCAAAATTGCCAGGAGAAATACCAGTAACCTCAGATATGCAGATGACACCACCCTTATGACAGAAAGTGAAGAGGAACTAAAGAGCTTTGATGAAAGTGAAAGAGGAGAGTGAAAAAGCTGGCCTAAAACTCAGCATTCAAAAAACCTAGATCACGGCATCTGGTCCCATTGCTTCATGGCAAATAGAGGGGGAAACAATGGAAACAGTGAGACACTTTATTTTCTTGGGCTCCAGAATCACTGCAGATGGTGATTGCAGCCATGAAATTAAAAGATGCTTGCTCCTTGGAAGAAAAGCTATGACCAACCTAGATAGCGTACTAAAAAGCAGAGACATTACTTTGCCAACAAAGGTCCGTCTAGTCAAGGCTATGGTTTTCCCAGTGGTCGTGTATGGATGTGAGAGTTGGACCATAAAGAAAGCTGAGCGCCGAAGAATTGATGCTTTTGAACTGTGGTGTTGGAGAAGACTCTTGAGAGTCCCTTGGACTGCAAGGAGATCCAACCAGTCCATCCTAAAGGAAATCAATCCTGAATATTCACTGGAAGGACTGATGGGGAAGCTGAAACTCCAATACTTTGGACACCTGATGTGAAGAACTGACTCACTGGAAAAGACCCTGATTTTGGGAAAGATTGAAGTCAGGAGGAAAAGGGGGCGACAGAGGATGAGATGGTTGGATAGCATCACCGACTTGATGTACTTGAGTTTGAGCAAGCTCTGGGAGTTGCTGATGGACAGGGAGGCCTGGCGTCCTGTAGTCCATGGGGTTGCAAAGAGAAGAAACAACTGAGTGACTGAATTGAACTCAGTTCTTGAAATGTTTTACAGTATGCATGTGATATACTTTACAATGTATTAATTTTATAATCAGAAGAATTTAAGATAGTAAAAATAATAGTGATAAGTGCATAGTAGAAACACTTTGAAAGTTAAAGGGGAAAACACTTACCTGACAAGTCGCCCCCACTCCTGTAGTGAGCATTCTGGTGTATTCATGTCTGGTCTGTCCGTATTAATCTTGCTTATTCTCTAGCTGTGTTCCAGGTGCGTGTGATTTTTAAATAACATAGAGTGATGAGTTTTCAAAAACCTGTGAATTCTGTTGTTATACTTGTTTTCATCCTTACTTTTAAGATAACATACTCACCACGTAGAGTTATTTTTTTCGTATTGACTTCTCATTGCAGCTTATGGCATAAAACAAATCAAAATTAAAAATTTTTCTGGAGAAAATGTAAAATGCTCTAAAATAAATGGTTTAGGAGAGTGGAACTGTATTGTGATAAGCAGAGAGACAGATGTTTGTGGTCTTTTCTAGAATAGTAGAAAGTCCCAAAATAATAAGCATGTAGGTCCATAACATTATAGGAGCAAAATATTATATATATGTAATTATTTCCATTGAACATTTTTAATATGGGGAGAGCAGGTAGACAGATTTTATACATAAAGCAAGTTTTGTATTTTCCAGCCTGCAGAACACTTTGACTTTTAACATTATTTTATTTTTACAACAAGAATGTACAGTTTCCTAGTATGTATTTTTCAGCTATTTTTATCATCACGAAGATACATAGCTAAAGAGGGATCAGGATATAATAGGATCTGGGAAGAAATCAGTACCTGAAGTGTTCGTCACTATATGAGGATATACTACTTGTTGTATATATGAAATATATCATTCGCAGTATCAGACCTTAAAAGTTATATGATTAAAAGTGATATTTACATGCAAATGTGATTTAAGGGTTAAGTGTTCATATAAAAAATTTTTAAATGTCTTTCTAGATAAGTTCATGAAGTTTCAAAGAACTTTGCTGTAATTGCTTAAGAGTTGAGAGTTGACATGTATGTTAATAATTGTATGTATATTAATCATTCTTTTAGTTTTTCAAATCTTATTCCAGTTGTCAGATCTTTTACCCAGTTGTCAGATTTTATTACACAATCTCATTCTGTCTCTTCTTTTTTGTAAATATTTCACTAGTAAGGAAGAGGAATCAAATAAAATTATTTATGATGGTTTTAGCATTGAACTGTAGTTAGCTTAGCGTGTAAACTTTTTATTGTCTTCCTAGATTTCTACATAGATTTTACTCATTTCTGTGATAGTAGTTCTGAGTGTCTCTTTGAATGTAAATTATACTATATAGTTTCGTTCCGTTTGTAGACATTATGCTCCTTCAGTGCCCATCGAATGTCCTTCCTAATAGGGGACCAAAGGGTATTATTAAGACACACAGAACTTTGCTTGGCTCCTTCCTTTTCATTTCATTATTGTTTTCATTTTTATTTTAAATTTTAAAATATAAAGCCATATGGAGCATAATATGACAAATACTGATGTACCCACACCTAGAGAACTATTAACATTTTGGTATTTTGCTTAATAGAAAATTTCCAAATAGAGTTGGAGTCCTTCTCTTTGTTTTCTTCCCTACTTTCATTTTCTTCCCTCCCTCTACAGAGATAAACAAAGCATAAAACTTGCCTATACCCTCTCAGTCTATGGTTAGTTTTTATTGCATTTGAATGTATCCCTCTGCCTAGGGTATTATGTATCCATTTGCTTAGTATTGTTTAGTATGGCTTTTAAATTTTTACTTCAGTCAGTCGATCAGGGGCCTTCCCTGGCAGTGCAGTGGTTGAAACTCCAGACTCGGTGCTCCCAGTGCGGGAGATGCAGATCTGACCCCGGGTTGGGGAGCGAAGATCCCACGTTCCTTGCAATTTGCCAAAAAAATTTTTATTTTTTAATTTTTTTTGCAGAGGAATAAATGTTTATTGAGTTGAGAGGAAAAATCTCTGAACATAGAATTAATTACAAAGCATAAATCACTCTTTTAAATGAGGGTAATATAGATATTTTAGATAAATGCAACTAAGAAAACTCAAGGCATAAGAAGGAATTGTGAGAAATAAAGATAGAATTAATATATACTATTTTCATATATTTAGGTCAAGGGAGGAGTGATTATACTTCATATGCTCTGAGGTTCTTCCTGTGGGGGGTAAAGTTATTGGTTAATTTTGGACTTAGGTTATTTTATACATTTTTATTTTATTATTTGTTTAAATTTATTTTAATTGGAGGCTAATTACTTTACAGTATTATAGTGGTTTTGCCATACATTGACATGAATCCGCCACGGGTGTACATGTGTTCCCCATCCTGACCCTCCCTCCCCATCCCATCCCTCAGGGTCATCCCAGTGCACCGGCCCTGAGCACCCTGTCTCATGCATAGAACCTGGACTGACGATCTATTTCACATATGATAATTTTTTAAATCAATTAATTTGTACAAAATTTCCCCCCCAAATTTTAAAAATCAATTAATTTGTACAAAATAATTAAGCACTCCTTTTTTATGTATTATTCTGCAGTTTGCTTTTTTCCATGCAATATTTGTAGGATTTATGTGTATTCATACATATAGGCCTAGTTTCCTTATTTAGCTACAGAATCCCAACCAAGGAAATAACACAGTTTATCTATTCTTCTTTTAATAGATCTTTAGGTTGTTTTTTTTTTTCTTTGCAAATTGTTGGCCTGCTTTCGGTATGTAGTCAATCAATCAACAAGGGCTTATTACAACTCTAGTCATGTACCCAGCCCCTTCCTAAAGCGTTTACAGGCTAGTAGGGACCGGAGCTGTAGGCCTGTTCAGTGTAGGAGTAAGATGGGAGAGAAACTGAACTCTGCGACCTGTGTTGGGTGACTTTTTCTGGTTTCCGCTTAAGGTTTTTTTGGTTTGTAGGTACCTATAATTTATTTAAAGTTACCGTGCTTTTGCAGTAAATCTTTAACGTCTTAAAATGATTTGCTTCTTTTAGGTGCTTGTTTCAATTGCCAGGATAACAGTGAAGGGGATCACTGTGAAGAATGCACAGAAGGATTTTATCAGAGTCCTGATGGCTCGAAAGAATGTCTTCGCTGCCCTTGTTCAGCAGTGACATCTACAGGCAGTTGTATCATAAGTAAGGCCTTTCTCTAAATACTCATTTTTAGAGGAAAAATCAGTGAGTCAGTGATCAGCAGGTAGAAAGCTCTAGATGCTGTAGGTGAAAGGGAGTTATAAAAATAGTAAAGCTTTGCAGTAAATGCATTTGTGAAATGAGACACAAAGGAGGGATGAGAGTGTTGTTGTTAAAGCTGTATTTTATCCTGTCTTACGCGATTAAAGAGGAAGAAATAAAAGAATTACGAGTGCCTCTCCATCTCAATTACTCAGATTCTTTAGATGAGCATGCTTCTTTTGTTCTCTTTAGGTTTTCTGGACAATTAATAAATAAAGTGTAAATTGTTACTTTGGATTCCATGTGTTTCTTAAGTTTGAGAGGAGATAATAGGCGGAGGCTGGAAAATGTTTTTTTGTATGTGTGGGGGGGGCGGGGGAGGGGTTAGTAGTAGTTTTGCATTTTGAAGCAACTTGAAATTGTACTAAACCGTGTTGGTGTTCTTGCTCTTTAGAGTTGGGTGAATCGGAACCTGAATGTGTCCAGTGTAAAGATGGTTACACAGGCCAGAACTGCAATGACTGTAACCACGGCTACTATAATTCTGACAGCATCTGTGTGGAGTGCCAGTGCCACGGCCACGTGGACCCAGTTAAGACTCCAAGGGTTTGTGAGCCCGAGAGCGGGGAGTGCATCAGCTGCCTCCACAACACCACCGGCTTTTGGTGTGAAAACTGCCTGGACGGTTACGATCGAGACCTCGAGGGAAACTGCATCACGAAAGGTAAAACTTCGCCTAAGGGTGTACAGTTAATATCTTAACCTAGCAAGGAAAATGTCAGGACAACTACTTTTAGCTTCGTAAAACCTTCCAGTCCCACCAGGGAAGTTTTTTTGGGAAATAGATTTCGATAGAGATTTGCCCAAAGAGATTCCCTTCTATTCCTGCTGCTCTGCTGAGACTCCAGAGTCAACTCCAGAAGTTTGAGGACCATGATGAAGTCATTGCGGTGTTCTCACATCTTCTCTTCATCTGTTTTTATTTTAATAATTTAAAGTCCTGTCGTTTCTTTTATCTTTTGCTTCCTGTATTCTCATCACTTCCAGGGATCATCAAAGATCTTTTTAAGTAGAAACCTACAACTTGACTAGAAGTTAGCTGAGAAATAAGAATTTATTCCAGCTTCTGTCCTAACTTTGAGCCTAAGTTTTCCCACCTGATGGAGGAAATAGTAAAAATATTCCTTCATTTTTGAAAGAAAAAAGTTACTCATGTGGCAAAATGTTTCTTACAGGGAAGTTCAGTAAGGATTCAGATAAAAATTAATGATTAGAAATTCGGGATGAGTTGGGGATATTCAGACTTACTTAGGTCATAGAGATCAGACCATGCTCTTCTATAAACTGTTCTTTGATATTCTGACAGAAGCCGAATCCTGGGCTGATACAGTTGCCCTTTGGCAAGACTTAGTCTTGTACCATTTTCTTGATATCCTTATTCTGCTGTGATCAAGGCTCAAACGCTCAGATTGAACCCTATCCCTAGTCCAGAGAACCTGCCACTCAATTTTCTTTCCCACTGGAGGCGTACGCCTTGTCCGTATTTAGCTGACCAGGCTGTGATGACTTTTCTTATTAGCTATTAGGGAATGTAAGACACGCCTCTTTTTAGGGTGGATTGGTGTGCCGGTTGTGGTGATGAATTGTGATGATAACAGGGATCATTTCATCGAGTGCCTAGTATGTGCCACGCACTATGGACATTAAATGTAACGATGTTCTATACTTTATTTAATCCTTCCCAAGGACTCTGTAAAATAGATACCGTTATTCCCATTTCATAGGTGAGGAATCTCAGTTTTAAGAAGATTGGCTCACTTATTTATTGCTACACAGTTCTAGTCGATCCCAAAGCTTTTGGTAGTTCTACTGAGCTATGCTGCATTAGAAGTACACAGTATAGTACCTTAGTTGTAAAATAACTATATCTATTTAAAGGAAAAATCACTATGCTGGCAATGGCTGTTTTCTCTCTCAGCTGATGTCAACTATGGCCATTTAAATTGTGTTTTTCAGAAGCAACTAGAAATGCAATTTTCCCTATTTTGTTTTTGCCCCCATTAAAGAGAATTTTACCTTTATTAAGTGCCATCAGACATGCTGAACTTATTTTAGTTCAAACGAGTATTAGCTATCCCTTTCACTTTTAACAAAGTGATTTAGAAGTCACTAGTGACATACTTACTACCTTTTCAGGAATTTGTATGAATCTATTCAAGAGTACAGGAGGATGGAAAACTCCAACATTAGAATTTTCCCAAAGATTTTAGTATGGATATTATATACGTTTTGGATAACAGCCAGGGTGTAATAATCTAGTTTTCTAGACCCTGATTCTTTCACTATATTTCTTGAGAAATTATTTTTTAACTTACTTTAACATTACTTTAAAGCAGAGTATCATGTCAACATCCCATATCAACTTCCACTCCCATGTGTATTTCTTTTATTGTTTCTTAAAACCAGATATTTTGTCTTTTACATTTCATTCTCTGTTTTTATTTTCAGAAGTTATTGTTCCAACACCTGAAGGTTCTACCATTCTGGTTTCCAATGCCCCTTTGACCACATCAGTGCCCACCCCTGTTATAAATAGCACCTTTACCCCTACCACCCCGCAGACTGTCTTTTCAGTAAGCTCTGCAGAGAACAGCACGTCGGCCTTAGCGGACGTGTCATGGACCCAATTTAACATCATCATTTTGACAGTCATCATCATTGTGGTGGTGCTGCTGATGGGGTTTGTGGGGGCTGTGTATATGTACCGGGAGTACCAAAACCGGAAACTCAACGCCCCCTTTTGGACCATCGAGCTGAAAGAAGACAATATCAGTTTCAGCAGCTACCACGACAGCATTCCCAACGCAGATGTGTCAGGATTGTTGGAAGATGATGGCAATGAAGTGGCTCCCAACGGGCAGCTGACCCTGACGACCCCAATGCATAACTATAAAGCCTGAGGAGGAGCCAGAGCTGTTCTCCTGGACTTTAAGGCCACAGTGCTTACTAAGACAGCATCATTCTCTGCGCCACAGCCTGGGTAGAGTCGCTGAGATGAGAAAGCAAAGGCATGTAGTGCATCGGAAATTTTCAGGTACAAACGTGTAATGTACTTAGCCTGTTACTCTTAGTTTTCCCATGAAGATCTGAAGCAGTCACTGACGATGAGGACTTGAAGTAAAGTGTATTTTTGTACCGAACCACATGGGAGGGTAGAAGGCTGGGCCTCTCAGTGCAGCCCCAGTCCGCTTTGACCTCCAAACAGATTCCTGGGGGAATGTTCACCATCAGTGGAAACAGGATGATGGATGTGGAGGGGAAAGGACTGCCAGAAGACTTTATCTCCATTCTTGATAAAGGAAGGCCAGGAAGGATATTCATTTTACTGGACTAAAAGACATCCTTGAGGAAAAGCTGATATTTGGGCTGTGTCATAA